>NW_027331965.1:657019-979519 GCF_048418815.1 Hemitrygon akajei
TGCTTTGAACTGACACTCTGGACCCTCACTTAAGTTACTTACCGACAAAACCGCTCATCATCATCATCATCATCATCATCATCATCATCATCATCATCATCATCATCATCATCATCATCATCATCATCATCTTCATCATCATCATCATCATCATCATATCAGTCCTGTCGTACGACATGTGATGAAATCCGTAATGATGATGATTGATTTATTGTAGGCAATGTCTTTGAAAGGTGGGTAACCCGGCCATGATAAATAACTTTCAGAGATTGCTTGCCTAGCATCATCAGTCACTTAACTAGGACTTGTGATACACAGCTGCTCATGCAATCGTCCAACAGCCGCTGCCGTGGCTTCTCGTGACCTTGATCAGGGTGCCAAGCAGGTACGACATGTATCGCAGTAGCGGCCAGCAGGCCAGTGGAGGGAAAGGACGCCTTTCATCTCGCTGGCTCCAGGCGAATTCCCAACTACTCACTTATTAAATTTCCCGCATATAATGATTTTTACCGTCTCCATCTCAGTATTTGTTCATTTTAAACTTAAATATGGAATGTAATTGATTACCGGCACTGTAGCGGTTACAAACAGAATATTGAAATGAACAATGTTTACCTTTAATATCGAAAGCAGCATTCAGCAATTAAATGTATTTCCCGAATGAACGATGATGTTAAGCAATGCCCACGCTGTCGTATCTTCTAGATTCCCAGCCTACTAATCCTCCTCTTCATTGATCTGATATCTGTTTTATAAATAATCCCTCAAAGGAAGTTCTGTGAATGAGAGCGAGAATCCCGGATGTCATATCAACTCCAGGATGACAGATTGCGGGGTATTTGGGATCGAATACTCTGAATTTTAAGCTGAAGGGGTGAACAGTCACAGGTTGTGGTACATTTGGCTACGAGTGACGTAGATATGAAGTGTGACGAAGTTCTGCAACATTGGTTCTGAGAGTTAGGGACTACCTTTGAAGAACAGGCCGTCCAGGGTTGTGATCCCAGGATTGCTACCGCGTGATAGTAGGGGCATGCAACACGAAGAATATTCAATTTAACACGGGAATAAGAAACTGGTGTAAGCGGCTTGGTCACTTCGAGGGAAGGTGAGCCCTGTACCTCGGAGACGGTTTGCACCTGAACCAGAGGGGGACAGATATCCTGCTGGGGAGAGTTGCTTTGCAGGGGACAGAGTGTTAGAGTTAAACGAGAGTGCAAGGGATGGTAATCCGACTGTCAGAAAATATTTAAAAATGGATTGTGGAGACAGATGACGCTGAGACCTCAAGCATAAATCAAATATTTGAACATGTGCGACTAATATACTTTCTCCCTTACATTGTTCACAGGCTCCAAAGTGGAGAGTAGGCCATCGATATCTCCCGTCTCCATCGTCCATTTGGGGTTGGCGCTATGGTTGGAAGTCATCAGCGCTCCATCAACTGTGTAGGGAATGGGCGGAAAGAGCTTTACCAGAGCCCTTTTGGCCTGTCCTGTCCGTTTCAACTGTGACTGCGGAGACATAGGCTTGCTCTTCGCGAGGCAAATGTGCATAGCAGCGCATATTCCAATGCCAGAAATGTCGTAGGAAAGGCAGATGAGTTAAAGGCACCTGGAATTAAAATATAATAATGCAGTGATTAGTGAGAGTTGGTTGCAGGAGGGGCAGAAAATTCTGGCAACTTGAGATTACAAATTTCCCTTTATTTGGACGTGACAGAGCGGGAGGGAAAAACGTGGGAGGTGCGGTGCTGTTAGTCACGGAAAATGTCATCTCACTGCTCAGTCAGCATAGATTGGAAAATTCGTCTAGTGAGGCGCTAACGGTGGAACTGGGGAAGGAAGTGGAGATGGCCACTATTACAAAACACGTATCAGTCCTCGGGATTCAGAGGAACACACTCGCAGATAGACTGTTGCAAGAAACATAAAGTTGCTAGAGTAGGCGTATTTAACCTTCCATACATTTACTGAGATCTTCATGCACTGCTATTTGTTTATATATTTATTTGCACAGTTTGTTGTTCATTGATCCAGTTTACAGTTACGTTTTAATAGATGTTCTCAGGTATGCCTGCAAGAAAACTACATTGGTATGCAAAAGTTTGGGCATCTCTGGTTTAAATTTCTGTTGATGTGAATAGCTAAGCGAGTAAAAGATGACCTGATTTTCAAAAGTTGTATAGTTAAAGATGTGATATTTCTTTAACTTTTTAAGCAAGTTTTTTTTTTGTTTCCAACTTTGACAGGTTTCAAAATAACAAAAAACGGAAAAGGCCCAAAGCAAAATTTGTGCATCCTGCATGGTCAGTGCTTAGAACCACGCCCTTTGGCAAGTATCACAGCTTGCAAACTCTTTCTGTAGTCAGCTAAATGTCTTTCAAACCTTGTTTGGGGGATTTCGCTTATTTTTCCTTTCAAAAGGCTTCTAGTTCTGTAAGATTCTTGGGTCGTCTTGCATGCACTGTTCTTCTGAGGTCTATGCACAAATTTTCGATGGTCGGTCAGGAGACTGTGAGGGTCATGGCCAAACCTTCAGCTTGTGCCCCGTGAGGTAGTCCATGGTGGATTTTGACGTGTGTTTCGGATCATTATCCTGTAGTAGAAACCATCTTCATTTCAACTTCAGCTTTTTTCTTTTTTTACTGACAGTGTGATGTTTACTTCCAGAATTTGCTGGGATTAAATTGAATTCATTCTTCCCTCTACCAGTAAAGTGTTCCGCGTGCCTCTGGCTGCAACAGAAGCCCAAAGCATGATCGATCCACCCCTGTGCTTAACAGTTGTAGAGGTGTTCTTTTCATGAAATTCTGCACCCGTTTTTCTCCAAATATACCTTTTCTCATTGCGGCCAAAAACTTATATTTTAACTTCTGCAGTCCACAGGACTTGCCAAAATGCACCAGACTTGTTTAGATGCTCCTTCGCAAACTTCCCAAGTTTTCTTCTGATGACTCTTCCATGAAGGTCATATTTGTGCAGGTGTTGCTGCACAGTAGAACAGTGCGCAAACGCTCCACAGTCTGCTAAATCTTCCTGAAGGGATTGATTTGCATTTTTAGAAATCCTACGAGCAGCTCTGTCGGAAAGTTTTCTTGGTCTTCTAGACCTCATCTTGACCTCCGCCATTGCTGTTAACTACCATTTCTTAATTACATTACGAACTCAAGAAACGGCTACCTGAAAACGCTTTGCTGTCTTCTTATAGCCTTTTCCTGCTTTGGGGGCATTATTTACTTTAATTTTCAGAGTGCTAGGCAACAGCTTAGAGGAGCCCATGGCTGATGATTGTTCGGACAAGGTTTGACAAGTCAGGGTATTCATAAAACTTTGAAATTTGTATTACCTGGCCGTTCCTAACGATTGCTTTGAACAAGCCCTAGCCTAACAAGTTAATTAAGGTCTGAGCCTTTGGTAAAAGTTATCTGAGAGCTCAAATCTCTTGGAGTGCCCAAACCTCTGCATGGTGTTCCGTTCCTTTTTTACACTCGAAAAATGTAGAAAACAAAAATAATACACTACTATCGCTTAAAATGTTGAAAAAATGTTTTATCTTTAACTTTAAGACTTTTGGAGATCAGGTCATCTTCTAGTCACTTAGATATTCTCAGTAACAGAAATTTTGACTAGGGGTGCCCAAACTTTTACATGCCACTGTTGACATTTCTATGACATTTTACAACATTCAGCTTGCATCTTTGAATATTCGGGAATTAACTCACAACCGAACAAAGTTTCGGAAAATTTGAATTCAATTAAACAAATTAATACAACAAAACCATCCGCCCACTTACTTAGAAAGTTAGTTACATAAGGACAAGTAGTTGTTCATTTCATTTGGTTCACTAGGAAAGATCAGCCGTGCAACCTGTTCCAGGCCAAAGTCAATGTGACGACTTTCACTACCTGCTGTATACAAGCAGATTATTCAGTTCGTTTCCCACTGGGATTTGAGATCGTTGCAGAGCGTGTCAGCTATCCCACCCCCCGTAGCTGGAGAGAATTGACTGAGAGGCTGAACAATGTCAAGGAACGGGGAACGTAAGTGAACAACTCCGGAACACCTGGATTTAGTTCAATTTAACTGCTTTCAATGCCGCCTGTAAGGTCAGAATTCCATTGGTAATTATGATTCTCACACATTGCCCAGCTTTACTTGTCAGTTTTGATCTCGGAAAACAGTCTGCTGGAATGTGTTTCTATATATTGCTCTTCACTGAGTCTCCCTAATTACAAAATTATATAAAATTACAAAATGGTATAAAATTATTGTAGGAGTCTATATTACCACTGGAGGATCTTTTGCCCAAACTGTTTGGTTTACAATGAGCATGTTTCACTAGATGGCCTTTAGCCTCATTTTCCCATGATGCAGCGCCATAATAGAACGTGTCCCCTCGTACCTTGGAAGTAGAATTTTAAAATGCGCAGCGGGAGACACAGCAGATTCCAGTAGATTCAACTTTTCAGATGTATTAGCCTGCATAGCTGCCTACACCAATGCATTCGACAGATTCACCGCTCTCTGGTTAAAGAAATAACTTCGTCCTCTGTGTTTTAATTGGATGTTCTCAATTCTGAGATTCAGCCCCTTGGTCCGAGTCTCAGTCACAGTAGGAAATATTGTCTCCCCATCTTCTTTATCTGGACTTTCCACTGTCAGATTGGTTGCAATGTGTTCTTCCCCAATTCTTCCAAACTCCAGCAAGCACAGACCCAAAGCTATTAAATTATCGTCATCCGTTACACTCCAACTCCTTGCGACACACGACATGACAAACCAGGTCACAGTTCAATGTCATTAAAGCAAAGTAGCCCTGGGGTAAAAAAAAAAAGAGAAAGGAATCTCCCGGAATGCTTAATATAGGAATATAGATTGAATGACTGGGATATTAATAACTCGCACTTGAGTAAGAATTTTGAAGATATGCATTTTAAAATCAGTGGAACGTCTCAAGCGTAAAGCATTTTAATTTGCTTGAGTTCATCTTGTTCGACATCCTAACTCTAAAAGAGCTGTGTGTAAATCTGCTGTAGCAAGAGCCATTTGTATTTACTGTGGAAAAGACTGTTCGGCCAGTAGGGAAACTGTACCGAAGTGTAGAATTAGAGTGAAACTGGACCGAGGCAAAGTTATATCTCATTTGTTCCGTGATTTTCAACATGTGCTGACGCGAGAAATCAATAGCCAGGCAAAATAAGGGCAATAGATCCAACAGCAGCAACTCGCCGGTACAGAAGGTAAACTGAAACAAAAAACAATGAAACGCCACTGAAAGATAATTGATGTCCGGATCACTAGACACGGACAGTTCAGTCCAAAGATTTATGAAATGCAATCTTCGAGAATGGATCGATGAGTTTTCAGTACTGGATATTATGGTGATTTAATGTGGAAGGTAAAACACATCTTACAGAAGGGAATTAAGCAGACAATTTAAACTACAACAGAGTAAAATAGTCTTTAAGTTAAAGGAAAGGAAAGACAGACTTGCTGGGAGCAAACGGATTGATTGAGAACTGCAATGTTTTCCGGGAGTTAAACTTTTCAATATGTTCGCAGCGCAGATGTGTCTTTATTTCCAAAGATTAGAAAATTACTTGACTCTTTCGTCTGAGCGGTACAAACATCTGAGAAGCTTCAAAACTAAATTAGCGGGGGGGGGGGGGGGGGATTGCAGAAGAACTTTCATCTGCTGTCCGAATCTGGTCTGGGTCACTCCGTAAATAAATGTATTTGTGCAGCTGCTGAAATTCTGAATCACCGAACCCCAATTCTGAGCCTGAAAAAAGCCGGATAGACGTTTCCAGGTCGGTGTAGAGGCAACGCATGAGAATGAAACCCAGAGTGGTTGTCGCCCAACAGAGAAAGAAACTCGCCGACAGGGTGAAGAGCAGAATGATGGATTGTCTCCAACTCCCCATCTCCGGATCTCGCTGTTTCCCTCCATTTTCGCGCCCCTTGAGCCCCTGCGGACTCTGCTCGCTGCCAGTATCTGTCGGACGGTCAGAGCATTGAGGCTCAAAATGAGGAAGAAAGGAAGTAGCGGATTCAACAAGCGTTTTGCCTAATAAAGTCTCTCAAACGTTACCGAAAAAGGTAATAGGGGTATACCGTAACACACCCAGTTGCCTCTCCGAACCGTCGTTGCACTTTCCATATACAGGAAATAAAATGGGATGTTTTTTAAACAGAAACCGATAGATACTACGCCAATCACCAAATCCGCAATTTTGGGGGTGCAGTGTCTTGATTTAAATTTAGCGGAGCAAATGGCCACAAAGCGATTACATTGGAGAGGGTGGAAATGTCCAGCCAGATGTGATTAAATTTGAGAGGGTTGGACTCCAGCCAGATTTGATTACATTGGAGAGGGTTGAAGGGAGTCCAGACAGATGTGATTACTTCAGAGAGGGTTGAAGGGAGTACATCCACATGTGATTACATTGGAGAGGGTTGGAAGGAGTCCAGCCAGATGTGATTACATTGGAGAGGGTGGAAAGGAGCCTAGCCAGATGTGATTACATTGGAGAGGGATGAAGGGAGTACATCCAGATGTGATTACATTGGAGAGGGTTGAAAGGTGTCCAGCCAGATGTGATTACATTGGAGAGGGTGGAAAGGAGGCTAGCCAGATGAGATTACATTGGAGAGGGTTGAAGTGAGTCCAGCCAGATATGATTACTTCAGAGAGGGTTGAAGGGGATCCAGCCAGAAGTGATTACTTCAGAGAGGGTTGAAGGGAGTACAGCCAGATGTGATTACATTGGAGAGGGTTGAAAGGTGTCCAGCCAGATGTGATTACATTGGAGACGGTTGAAAGGAGTCCAGCCAGATGTGATTACATTGGAGAGGGTGAAACGGTCCAGCCAGATGTGATTAAATTTGAGAGGGTTGGAGTCCAGCCGGATGTGATTACATTGGAGAGGGTTGAAGGGAGTCCAGCCAGATGTGATTACATTGGAGAGAGTTGAAGGGAGTCCAGCCAGATGATTACATTGGAGAGGGTGGAAATGTGCAGCCAGATGTGATTACATTGGAGAGGGTTGAAGGGAGTCCAGCCATATGTGATTACATTGGAGAGGGTGGAAATGTCCAGCCAGATGTGATTACATTGGAGAGAGTTGAAGGGAGTCCAGCCAGATGATTACATTGGAGAGGGTGGAAATGTGCAGCCAGATGTGATTACATTGGAGAGGGTTGAAGGGAGTCCAGCCATATGTGATTACATTGGAGAGGGTGGAAACGTCCAGCCAGATGTGATTAAATTTGAGAGGGTTGGAGTCCAGCCAGATGTGATTACATTGGAGAGGGTTGAAGGGAGTCCAGCCAGATGTGATTACACTGGAGAAGGTTGAAGTGAGTCCAGGCAGATGTGATTACATTGGAGAGGGTGGAAATGTCCAGCCAAATCTGATTACATTGGAGAGGGTGGAAAGGAGTCCAGCCAGATGTGATTACATTGGAGAGGGTGGAAGGAGTCCAGCCAGATGTGATTACATTGGAGAGGGTTGAAGGGTGTCCAGACAGATGTGATTACATTGGAGAGGGTGGAAATTTCCAGCCAGATGTGATTAAATTTGAGAGGGTTGGAGTCCAGCCTGATGTGATTACATTGGAGATGTTTGAAGGGAGTCCAGCCAGATGTGATTACATTGGAGTGGGTGGAAATGTCCAGTCAGATGTGATTAAATTTGAGATGGCTGGAGTACAGCCAGATGTGATTACATTGGAGAGGGTTGAAGGGAGTCCAGCCAGATGTGATTACATTGGAGAGGCTTGAAGAGAGTACAGCCAGATTGGATTACATTGGAGAGTGTGGAAATGTCCAGCCAGATGTGATTAAATTTGAGAGGGTTGGACTCCAGCCAGATGTGATTACATTGGAGAGGGTGGAATGGAGTCTAGCCAGATGTGATTACATTGGAGAGAGTTGAAGGGAGTACATCCAGATGTGATTACATTGGAGAGTGTTGAAAGTAGTCCAGCCAGATGTGATTACATTGGAGAGGGTGGAAAGGAGTCTAGACAGATGTGATTACATTGGAGAAGGTTGAAGGGAGTCCAGCCAGATGTGATTACATTGGAGAGGGTGGAAAGGAGTCCAGCCAGATGTGATTACATTGGAGAGGGTGGAAGGGAGTACAGCCAGATGTGATTTAATTTGAGAGTGTTGGAGTCCAGCCAGATGTGAAAACATTGGAGAGGGTGTAAAGGAGTCCAGCCAGATGTAATTACATTGGAGAGGGTTGAAAGGAGTCCAGCCAGATGTGATTACATTGGAGAGGGTGAAACGGTCCAGCCAGATGTGATTAAATTTGAGAGGGTTGGAGTCCAGCCGGATGTGATTACATTGGAGAGGGTTAAAGGGAGTCCAGCCAGATGTGATTACATTGGAGAGGGTTGAAGGGAGTCCAGCCAGATGTGATTACATTGGAGAGGCTTGAAGAGAGTACAGCCAGATTGGATTACATTGGAGAGTGTGGAAATGTCCAGCCAGATGTGATTAAATTTGAGAGGGTTGGACTCCAGCCAGATGTGATTACATTGGAGAGGGTGGAATGGAGTCTAGCCAGATGTGATTACATTGGAGAGAGTTGAAGGGAGTACATCCAGATGTGATTACATTGGAGAGTGTTGAAAGTAGTCCAGCCAGATGTGATTACATTGGAGAGGGTGGAAAGGAGTCTAGACAGATGTGATTACATTGGAGAAGGTTGAAGGGAGTCCAGCCAGATGTGATTACATTGGAGAGGGTGGAAAGGAGTCCAGCCAGATGTGATTACATTGGAGAGCGTGGAAGGGAGTACAGCCAGATGTGATTTAATTTGAGAGTGTTGGAGTCCAGCCAGATGTGAAAACATTGGAGAGGGTGAAACGGTCCAGCCAGATGTGATTAAATTTGAGAGGGTTGGAGTCCAGCCGGATGTGATTACATTGGAGAGGGTTAAAGGGAGTCCAGCCAGATGTGATTACATTGGAGAGGGTTGAAGGGAGTCCAGCCAGATGTGATTACATTAGAGAGAGTTGAAGGGAGTCCTGCCAGATGATTACATTGGAGAGGGTGGAAATGTGCAGCCAGATGTGATTACATTGGAGAGGGTTGAAGGGAGTCCAGCCAGATGTGATTACATTGGAGAGGGTGGAAATGTCCAGCCAGATGTGATTAAATTTGAGAGGGTTGGAGTCCAGCCAGATGTGATTACATTGGAGAGGGTTGAAGGGAGTCCAGCCAGATGTGATTACACTGGAGAAGGTTGAAGTGAGTCCAGCCAGATGTGATTACATTGGAGAGGGTGGAAATGTCCAGCCATATGTGATTGCATTGGAGAGGGTGCAAAGGATTCCAGCCAGATGTGATTACATTGGAGAGGGTGGAAGGGAGTCCAGCCAGATGTGATTACATTGGAGAGGGTTGAAGGGAGTCCAGCCAGATGTGATTACATTGGAGTGGGTGGAAATGTCCAGTCAGATGTGATTAAATTTGAGATGGCTGGAGTACAGCCAGATGTGATTACATTGGAGAGGGTTGAAGGGAGTCCAGCCAGATGTGATTACTTCAGAGAGGGTTGAAGGGAGTACATCCAGATGTGATTACATTGGAGAAGGTTGAAGGGAGTCCAGCCAGATGTGATTACATTGGAGAGGGTGGAAGGGAGCACAGCCAGATGTGATTTAATTTGAGAGTGTTGGAGTCCAGCCAGATGTGAAAACATTGGAGAGGGTGTAAAGGAGTCCAGCCAGATGTAATTACATTGGAGAGGGTTGAAGGGAGTCCAGCCAGATGTGATTACATTGGAGAGTGTTGAAGGGAGTCCAGCCAGATGTGAAAACATTGGAGAGGGTGTAAAGGAGTCCAGACAGATGTGATTACATTGGAGAGGGTTGAAGGGAGTCCAGCCAGATGTGAAAACATTGGAGAGGGTGTAAAGGAGTCCAGCCAGATGTGATTACATTGGAGATTGTTGAAGGGAGTCCAGCCAGATGTGATTACATTGGAGAGGGTTGAAAGGATTCCAGCCAGATGTAATTACATTGGAGAGGGTTGAAGGGAGTCCAGTCAGATGTGATTACTTCAGAGAGGGTTGAAGGGAGTACATCCAGATGTGATTACATTGGAGAAGGTTGAAGGGAGTCCAGCCAGATGTGATTACATTGGAGAGGGTGGAAGGGAGTACAGCCAGATGTGATTTAATTTGAGAGTGTTGGAGTCCAGCCAGATGTGAAAACATTGGAGAGGGTGTAAAGGAGTCCAGCCAGATGTAATTACATTGGAGAGGGTTGAAGGGAGTCCAGCCAGATGTGATTACATTGGAGAGTGTTGAAGGGAGTCCAGCCAGATGTGAAAACATTGGAGAGGGTGTAAAGGAGTCCAGCCAGATGTGATTACATTGGAGAGGGTTGAAGGGAGTCCAGCCAGATGTGAAAACATTGGAGAGGGTGTAAAGGAGTCCAGCCAGATGTGATTACTTTGGAGAGTGTTGAAGGGAGTCCAGCCAGATGTGATTACATTGGAGAGGGTTGAAAGGATTCCAGCCAGATGTAATTACATTGGAGAGGGTTGAAGGGAGTCCAGTCAGATGTGATTACATTGGAGAGGGTTGAAGGGAGTCCAGCCAGATGTGATTACTTTGGAGAGGGTTGAAGGGAGTCCAGACAGAAGTGATTACATTGGAGAGGGTTGAAGGGAGTCCAGCCAGATGTGATTACTTTGGAGAGGGTTGAAGAGAGTCCAGCCAGATGTGATTATATTGGAGAGGGTTGAAGGGAGTCCAGCCAGATGTGATTACATTGGAGAGGGTTGAAGTGTGTCCAGCCAGATGTGATTACATTGGAGAGTGTTGAAGGGAGTCCAGCCAGATGTGATTACATTGGAGAGGGTTGAAAGGATTCCAGCCAGATGTAATTACATTGGAGAGGGTTGAAGGGAGTCCAGTCAGATGTGATTACATTGGAGAGGGTTGAAGGGAGTCCAGCCAGATGTGATTACTTTGGAGAGGGTTGAAGGGAGTCCAGACAGATGTGATTACATTGGAGAGGGTTGAAGGGAGTCCAGCCAGATGTGATTACATTGGAGAGGGTTGAAGGGAGTCCAGCCAGATGTGAAAACATTGGAGAGGGTGTAAAGGAGTCCAGCCAGATGTGATTACATTGGAGATTGTTGAAGGGAGTCCAGCCAGATGTGATTACATTGGAGAGGGTTGAAGGGAGTCCAGCCAGATGTGATTACATTGGAGAGGGTTGAAGGGAGTCCAGCCAGATGTGATTACTTTGGAGAGTGTTGAAGGGAGTCCAGCCAGATGTGAAAACATTGGAGAGGGTGTAAAGGAGTCCAGCCAGATGTAATTACATTGGAGAGGGTTGAAGGGAGTCCAGCCAGATGTGATTACATTGGAGAGTGTTGAAGGGAGTCCAGCCAGATGTGAAAACATTGGAGAGGGTGTAAAGAAGTCCAGCCAGATGTGATTACATTGGAGAGGGTTGAAGGGAGTCCAGCCAGATGTGAAAACATTGGAGAGGGTGTAAAGGAGTCCAGCCAGATGTGATTACTTTGGAGAGTGTTGAAGGGAGTCCAGCCAGATGTGATTACATTGGAGAGGGTTGAAAGGATTCCAGCCAGATGTAATTACATTGGAGAGGGTTGAAGGGAGTCCAGTCAGATGTGATTACATTGGAGAGGGTTGAAGGGAGTCCAGCCAGATGTGATTACTTTGGAGAGGGTTGAAGGGAGTCCAGACAGAAGTGATTACATTGGAGAGGGTTGAAGGGAGTCCAGCCAGATGTGATTACTTTGGAGAGGGTTGAAGAGAGTCCAGCCAGATGTGATTATATTGGAGAGGGTTGAAGGGAGTCCAGCCAGATGTGATTACATTGGAGAGGGTTGAAGGGTGTCCAGCCAGATGTGATTACATTGGAGAGGGTTGAAGGGAGTCCAGCCAGATGTGATTACTTTGGAGAGGGTTGAAAGGATTCCAGCCAGATGTAATTACATTGGAGAGGGTTGAAGGGAGTCCAGTCAGATGTGATTACATTGGAGAGGGTTGAAGGGAGTCCAGCCAGATGTGATTACTTTGGAGAGGGTTGAAGGGAGTCCAGACAGATGTGATTACATTGGAGAGGGATGAAGGGAGTCCAGCCAGATGTGATTTAATTTGAGAGTGTTGGAGTCCAGCCAGATGTGAAAACATTGGAGAGGGTGTAAAGGAGTCCACCCAGATGTAATTACATTGGAGAGGGTTGAAGGGAGTCCAGCCAGATGTGATTACATTGGAGAGTGTTGAAGGGAGTCCAGCCAGATGTGAAAACATTGGAGAGGGTGTAAAGGAGTCCAGCCAGATGTGATTACATTGGAGAGGGTTGAAGGGAGTCCAGCCAGATGTGAAAACATTGGAGAGGGTGTAAAGGAGTCCAGCCAGATGTGATTACTTTGGAGAGTGTTGAAGGGAGTCCAGACAGATGTGATTACATTGGAGAGGGTTGAAAGGATTCCAGCCAGATGTAATTACATTGGAGAGGGTTGAAGGGAGTCCAGTCAGATGTGATTACATTGGAGAGGGTTGAAGGGAGTCCAGCCAGATGTGATTACTTTGGAGAGGGTTGAAGGGAGTCCAGACAGAAGTGATTACATTGGAGAGGGTTGAAGGGAGTCCAGCCAGATGTGATTACTTTGGAGAGGGTTGAAGAGAGTCCAGCCAGATGTGATTATATTGGAGAGGGTTGAAGGGAGTCCAGCCAGATGTGATTACATTGGAGAGGGTTGAAGGGTGTCCAGCCAGATGTGATTACATTGGAGAGTGTTGAAGGGAGTCCAGCCAGATGTGATTACATTGGAGAGGGTTGAAAGGATTCCAGCCAGATGTAATTACATTGGAGAGGGTTGAAGGGAGTCCAGTCAGATGTGATTACATTGGAGAGGGTTGAAGGGAGTCCAGCCAGATGTGATTACTTTGGAGAGGGTTGAAGGGAGTCCAGACAGATGTGATTACATTGGAGAGGGTTGAAGGGAGTCCAGCCAGATGTGATTACTTTGGAGAGGGTTGAAGAGAGTCCAGACAGATGTGATTATATTGGAGAGGGTTGAAGGGAGTCCAGCCAGATGTGATTACATTGGAGAGGGTTGAAGGGTGTCCAGCCAGATGTGATTACATTGGAGAGGGTTGAAGGGAGTCCAGCCAGATGTGATTACTTTGGAGAGGGTTGAAGAGAGTCCAGCCAGATGTGATTACATTGGAGAGGTTTGAAGGGAGTCCAGCCAGATGTGATTACTTTGGAGAGGGTTGAAAGGAGTCCAGCCAGATGTGATTACATTGGAGACGGTTGAAGGGAGTCCAGCCAGATGTGATTATATTGGAGAGGGTTGAAGGGAGTCCAGCCAGATGTGATTACATTGGAGAGGGTTGAAGGGAGTCCAGCCAGATGTGATTACATTGGAGAGGGTTGAAGTGAGTCCAGCCAGATGAGATTACATTGGAGACGGTTGAAGGGTCCAGCCAGATGAGATTACATTGGAGAGGGTTGAAGGGAGTCCAGCCAGATGTGATTACATTGGAGAGGGTGGAAATGTCCAGCCAGATGTGATTACTTTGGAGAGGGTTGAAAGGAGTCCAGCCAGATGTGATTACATTGGAGACGGTTGAAGGGAGTCCAGCCAGCTGTGATTATATTGGAGAGGGTTGAAGGGAGTCCAGCCAGATGTGATTACATTGGAGAGGGTTGAAGGGAGTCCAGCCAGATGTGATTACATTGGAGAGGGTTGAAGTGAGTCCAGCCAGATGAGATTACATTGGAGACGGTTGAAGGGTCCAGCCAGATGAGATTACATTGGAGAGGGTTGAAGGGAGTCCAGCCAGATGTGATTACATTGGAGAGGGTGGAAATGTCCAGCCAGATGTGATTACTTTGGAGAGGGTTGAAAGGAGTCCAGCCAGATGTGATTACATTGGAGACGGTTGAAGGGAGTCCAGCCAGATGTGATTATATTGGAGAGGGTTGAAGGGAGTCCAGCCAGATGTGATTACATTGGAGAGGGTTGAAGGGAGTCCAGCCAGATGTGATTACATTGGAGTGGGTGGAAATGTCCAGTCAGATGTGATTAAATTTGAGATGGCTGGAGTACAGCCAGATGTGATTACATTGGAGAGGGTTGAAGGGAGTACAGCCAGATTGGATTACATTGGAGAGTGTGGAAATGTCCAGCCAGATGTGATTAAATTTGAGAGGGTTGGACTCCAGCCAGATGTGATTAAATTGGAGAGGGTTGAAGGGAGTCCAGCCAGATGTGATTACATTGGAGTGGGTGGAAATGTCCAGTCAGATGTGATTAAATTTGAGATGGCTGGAGTACAGCCAGATGTGATTACATTGGAGAGGGTTGAAGGGATTCCAGCCAGATGTGATTACTTCAGAGAGGGTTGAAGGGAGTACATCCAGATGTGATTACATTGGAGAAGGTTGAAGGGAGTCCAGCCAAATGTGATTACATTGGAGAGGGTGGAAGGGAGCACAGCCAGATGTGATTTAATTTGAGAGTGTTGGAGTCCAGCCAGATGTGAAAACATTGGAGAGGGTGTAAAGGAGTCCAGCCAGATGTAATTACATTGGAGAGGGTTGAAGGGAGTCCAGCCAGATGTGATTACATTGGAGAGTGTTGAAGGGAGTCCAGCCAGATGTGAAAACATTGGAGAGGGTGTAAAGGAGTCCAGCCAGATGTGATTACATTGGAGAGGGTTGAAGGGAGTCCAGCCAGATGTGAAAACATTGGAGAGGGTGTAAAGGAGTCCAGCCAGATGTGATTACATTGGAGATTGTTGAAGGGAGTCCAGCCAGATGTGATTACATTGGAGAGGGTTGAAAGGATTCCAGCCAGATGTAATTACATTGGAGAGGGTTGAAGGGAGTCCAGTCAGATGTGATTACTTCAGAGAGGGTTGAAGGGAGTACATCCAGATGTGATTACATTGGAGAAGGTTGAAGGGAGTCCAGCCAGATGTGATTACATTGGAGAGGGTGGAAGGGAGTACAGCCAGATGTGATTTAATTTGAGAGTGTTGGAGTCCAGCCAGATGTGAAAACATTGGAGAGGGTGTAAAGGTGTCCAGCCAGATGTAATTACATTGGAGAGGGTTGAAGGGAGTCCAGCCAGTTGTGATTACATTGGAGAGTGTTGAAGGGAGTCCAGCCAGATGTGAAAACATTGGAGAGGGTGTAAAGGAGTCCAGCCAGATGTGATTACATTGGAGAGGGTTGAAGGGAGTCCAGCCAGATGTGAAAACATTGGAGAGGGTGTAAAGGAGTCCAGCCAGATGTGATTACTTTGGAGAGTGTTGAAGGGAGTCCAGCCAGATGTGATTACATTGGAGAGGGTTGAAAGGATTTCAGCCAGATGTAATTACTTTGTAGAGGGTTGAAGGGAGTCCAGACAGATGTGATTACATTGGAGAGGGTTGAAGGGAGTCCAGCCAGATGTGATTACTTTGGAGAGGGTTGAAGAGAGTCCAGCCAGATGTGATTATATTGGAGAGGGTTGAAGGGAGTCCAGCCAGATGTGATTACATTGGAGAGGGTTGAAGTGAGTCCAGCCAGATGAGATTACATTGGAGACGGTTGAAGGGTCCAGCCAGATGAGATTACATTGGAGAGGGTTGAAGGGAGTCCAGCCAGATGTGATTACATTGGAGAGGGTGGAAATGTCCAGCCAGATGTGATTACATTGGAGAGTGTTGAAGGGAGTCCAGCCAGATGTGATTACATTGGAGAGGGTTGAAAGGATTCCAGCCAGATGTAATTACATTGGAGAGGGTTGAAGGGAGTCCAGTCAGATGTGATTACATTGGAGAGGGTTGAAGGGAGTCCAGCCAGATGTGATTACTTTGGAGAGGGTTGAAGGGAGTCCAGACAGATGTGATTACATTGGAGAGGGTTGAAGGGAGTCCAGCCAGATGTGATTACTTTGGAGAGGGTTGAAGAGAGTCCAGACAGATGTGATTATATTGGAGAGGGTTGAAGGGAGTCCAGCCAGATGTGATTACATTGGAGAGGGTTGAAGGGTGTCCAGCCAGATGTGATTACATTGGAGAGGGTTGAAGGGAGTCCAGCCAGATGTGATTACTTTGGAGAGGGTTGAAGAGAGTCCAGCCAGATGTGATTACATTGGAGAGGTTTGAAGGGAGTCCAGCCAGATGTGATTACTTTGGAGAGGGTTGAAAGGAGTCCAGCCAGATGTGATTACATTGGAGACGGTTGAAGGGAGTCCAGCCAGATGTGATTATATTGGAGAGGGTTGAAGGGAGTCCAGCCAGATGTGATTACATTGGAGAGGGTTGAAGGGAGTCCAGCCAGATGTGATTACATTGGAGAGGGTTGAAGTGAGTCCAGCCAGATGAGATTACATTGGAGACGGTTGAAGGGTCCAGCCAGATGAGATTACATTGGAGAGGGTTGAAGGGAGTCCAGCCAGATGTGATTACATTGGAGAGGGTGGAAATGTCCAGCCAGATGTGATTACTTTGGAGAGGGTTGAAAGGAGTCCAGCCAGATGTGATTACATTGGAGACGGTTGAAGGGAGTCCAGCCAGATGTGATTATATTGGAGAGGGTTGAAGGGAGTCCAGCCAGATGTGATTACATTGGAGAGGGTTGAAGGGAGTCCAGCCAGATGTGATTACATTGGAGAGGGTTGAAGTGAGTCCAGCCAGATGAGATTACATTGGAGACGGTTGAAGGGTCCAGCCAGATGAGATTACATTGGAGAGGGTTGAAGGGAGTCCAGCCAGATGTGATTACATTGGAGAGGGTGGAAATGTCCAGCCAGATGTGATTACTTTGGAGAGGGTTGAAAGGAGTCCAGCCAGATGTGATTACATTGGAGACGGTTGAAGGGAGTCCAGCCAGATGTGATTATATTGGAGAGGGTTGAAGGGAGTCCAGCCAGATGTGATTACATTGGAGAGGGTTGAAGGGAGTCCAGCCAGATGTGATTACATTGGAGTGGGTGGAAATGTCCAGTCAGATGTGATTAAATTTGAGATGGCTGGAGTACAGCCAGATGTGATTACATTGGAGAGGGTTGAAGGGAGTACAGCCAGATTGGATTACATTGGAGAGTGTGGAAATGTCCAGCCAGATGTGATTAAATTTGAGAGGGTTGGACTCCAGCCAGATGTGATTAAATTGGAGAGGGTTGAAGGGAGTCCAGCCAGATGTGATTACATTGGAGTGGGTGGAAATGTCCAGTCAGATGTGATTAAATTTGAGATGGCTGGAGTACAGCCAGATGTGATTACATTGGAGAGGGTTGAAGGGATTCCAGCCAGATGTGATTACTTCAGAGAGGGTTGAAGGGAGTACATCCAGATGTGATTACATTGGAGAAGGTTGAAGGGAGTCCAGCCAAATGTGATTACATTGGAGAGGGTGGAAGGGAGCACAGCCAGATGTGATTTAATTTGAGAGTGTTGGAGTCCAGCCAGATGTGAAAACATTGGAGAGGGTGTAAAGGAGTCCAGCCAGATGTAATTACATTGGAGAGGGTTGAAGGGAGTCCAGCCAGATGTGATTACATTGGAGAGTGTTGAAGGGAGTCCAGCCAGATGTGAAAACATTGGAGAGGGTGTAAAGGAGTCCAGCCAGATGTGATTACATTGGAGAGGGTTGAAGGGAGTCCAGCCAGATGTGAAAACATTGGAGAGGGTGTAAAGGAGTCCAGCCAGATGTGATTACATTGGAGATTGTTGAAGGGAGTCCAGCCAGATGTGATTACATTGGAGAGGGTTGAAAGGATTCCAGCCAGATGTAATTACATTGGAGAGGGTTGAAGGGAGTCCAGTCAGATGTGATTACTTCAGAGAGGGTTGAAGGGAGTACATCCAGATGTGATTACATTGGAGAAGGTTGAAGGGAGTCCAGCCAGATGTGATTACATTGGAGAGGGTGGAAGGGAGTACAGCCAGATGTGATTTAATTTGAGAGTGTTGGAGTCCAGCCAGATGTGAAAACATTGGAGAGGGTGTAAAGGTGTCCAGCCAGATGTAATTACATTGGAGAGGGTTGAAGGGAGTCCAGCCAGTTGTGATTACATTGGAGAGTGTTGAAGGGAGTCCAGCCAGATGTGAAAACATTGGAGAGGGTGTAAAGGAGTCCAGCCAGATGTGATTACATTGGAGAGGGTTGAAGGGAGTCCAGCCAGATGTGAAAACATTGGAGAGGGTGTAAAGGAGTCCAGCCAGATGTGATTACTTTGGAGAGTGTTGAAGGGAGTCCAGCCAGATGTGATTACATTGGAGAGGGTTGAAAGGATTTCAGCCAGATGTAATTACTTTGTAGAGGGTTGAAGGGAGTCCAGACAGATGTGATTACATTGGAGAGGGTTGAAGGGAGTCCAGCCAGATGTGATTACTTTGGAGAGGGTTGAAGAGAGTCCAGCCAGATGTGATTATATTGGAGAGGGTTGAAGGGAGTCCAGCCAGATGTGATTACATTGGAGAGGGTTGAAGTGAGTCCAGCCAGATGAGATTACATTGGAGACGGTTGAAGGGTCCAGCCAGATGAGATTACATTGGAGAGGGTTGAAGGGAGTCCAGCCAGATGTGATTACATTGGAGAGGGTGGAAATGTCCAGCCAGATGTGATTACATTGGAGAGTGTTGAAGGGAGTCCAGCCAGATGTGATTACATTGGAGAGGGTTGAAAGGATTCCAGCCAGATGTAATTACATTGGAGAGGGTTGAAGGGAGTCCAGTCAGATGTGATTACATTGGAGAGGGTTGAAGGGAGTCCAGCCAGATGTGATTACTTTGGAGAGGGTTGAAGGGAGTCCAGACAGATGTGATTACATTGGAGAGGGTTGAAGGGAGTCCAGCCAGATGTGATTACTTTGGAGAGGGTTGAAGAGAGTCCAGACAGATGTGATTATATTGGAGAGGGTTGAAGGGAGTCCAGCCAGATGTGATTACATTGGAGAGGGTTGAAGGGTGTCCAGCCAGATGTGATTACATTGGAGAGGGTTGAAGGGAGTCCAGCCAGATGTGATTACTTTGGAGAGGGTTGAAGAGAGTCCAGCCAGATGTGATTACATTGGAGAGGTTTGAAGGGAGTCCAGCCAGATGTGATTACTTTGGAGAGGGTTGAAAGGAGTCCAGCCAGATGTGATTACATTGGAGACGGTTGAAGGGAGTCCAGCCAGATGTGATTATATTGGAGAGGGTTGAAGGGAGTCCAGCCAGATGTGATTACATTGGAGAGGGTTGAAGGGAGTCCAGCCAGATGTGATTACATTGGAGAGGGTTGAAGTGAGTCCAGCCAGATGAGATTACATTGGAGACGGTTGAAGGGTCCAGCCAGATGAGATTACATTGGAGAGGGTTGAAGGGAGTCCAGCCAGATGTGATTACATTGGAGAGGGTGGAAATGTCCAGCCAGATGTGATTACTTTGGAGAGGGTTGAAAGGAGTCCAGCCAGATGTGATTACATTGGAGACGGTTGAAGGGAGTCCAGCCAGATGTGATTATATTGGAGAGGGTTGAAGGGAGTCCAGCCAGATGTGATTACATTGGAGAGGGTTGAAGGGAGTCCAGCCAGATGTGATTACATTGGAGAGGGTTGAAGTGAGTCCAGCCAGATGAGATTACATTGGAGACGGTTGAAGGGTCCAGCCAGATGAGATTACATTGGAGAGGGTTGAAGGGAGTCCAGCCAGATGTGATTACATTGGAGAGGGTGGAAATGTCCAGCCAGATGTGATTACTTTGGAGAGGGTTGAAAGGAGTCCAGCCAGATGTGATTACATTGGAGACGGTTGAAGGGAGTCCAGCCAGATGTGATTATATTGGAGAGGGTTGAAGGGAGTCCAGCCAGATGTGATTACATTGGAGAGGGTTGAAGGGAGTCCAGCCAGATGTGATTACATTGGAGTGGGTGGAAATGTCCAGTCAGATGTGATTAAATTTGAGATGGCTGGAGTACAGCCAGATGTGATTACATTGGAGAGGGTTGAAGGGAGTACAGCCAGATTGGATTACATTGGAGAGTGTGGAAATGTCCAGCCAGATGTGATTAAATTTGAGAGGGTTGGACTCCAGCCAGATGTGATTAAATTGGAGAGGGTTGAAGGGAGTCCAGCCAGATGTGATTACATTGGAGTGGGTGGAAATGTCCAGTCAGATGTGATTAAATTTGAGATGGCTGGAGTACAGCCAGATGTGATTACATTGGAGAGGGTTGAAGGGATTCCAGCCAGATGTGATTACTTCAGAGAGGGTTGAAGGGAGTACATCCAGATGTGATTACATTGGAGAAGGTTGAAGGGAGTCCAGCCAAATGTGATTACATTGGAGAGGGTGGAAGGGAGCACAGCCAGATGTGATTTAATTTGAGAGTGTTGGAGTCCAGCCAGATGTGAAAACATTGGAGAGGGTGTAAAGGAGTCCAGCCAGATGTAATTACATTGGAGAGGGTTGAAGGGAGTCCAGCCAGATGTGATTACATTGGAGAGTGTTGAAGGGAGTCCAGCCAGATGTGAAAACATTGGAGAGGGTGTAAAGGAGTCCAGCCAGATGTGATTACATTGGAGAGGGTTGAAGGGAGTCCAGCCAGATGTGAAAACATTGGAGAGGGTGTAAAGGAGTCCAGCCAGATGTGATTACATTGGAGATTGTTGAAGGGAGTCCAGCCAGATGTGATTACATTGGAGAGGGTTGAAAGGATTCCAGCCAGATGTAATTACATTGGAGAGGGTTGAAGGGAGTCCAGTCAGATGTGATTACTTCAGAGAGGGTTGAAGGGAGTACATCCAGATGTGATTACATTGGAGAAGGTTGAAGGGAGTCCAGCCAGATGTGATTACATTGGAGAGGGTGGAAGGGAGTACAGCCAGATGTGATTTAATTTGAGAGTGTTGGAGTCCAGCCAGATGTGAAAACATTGGAGAGGGTGTAAAGGTGTCCAGCCAGATGTAATTACATTGGAGAGGGTTGAAGGGAGTCCAGCCAGTTGTGATTACATTGGAGAGTGTTGAAGGGAGTCCAGCCAGATGTGAAAACATTGGAGAGGGTGTAAAGGAGTCCAGCCAGATGTGATTACATTGGAGAGGGTTGAAGGGAGTCCAGCCAGATGTGAAAACATTGGAGAGGGTGTAAAGGAGTCCAGCCAGATGTGATTACATTGGAGATTGTTGAAGGGAGTCCAGCCAGATGTGATTACATTGGAGAGGGTTGAAAGGATTCCAGCCAGATGTAATTACATTGGAGAGGGTTGAAGGGAGTCCAGTCAGATGTGATTACTTCAGAGAGGGTTGAAGGGAGTACATCCAGATGTGATTACATTGGAGAAGGTTGAAGGGAGTCCAGCTAGATGTGATTACATTGGAGAGGGTGGAAGGGAGTACAGCCAGATGTGATTTAATTTGAGAGTGTTGGAGTCCAGCCAGATGTGAAAACATTGGAGAGGGTGTAAAGGTGTCCAGCCAGATGTAATTACATTGGAGAGGGTTGAAGGGAGTCCAGCCAGTTGTGATTACATTGGAGAGTGTTGAAGGGAGTCCAGCCAGATGTGAAAACATTGGAGAGGGTGTAAAGGAGTCCAGCCAGATGTGATTACATTGGAGAGGGTTGAAGGGAGTCCAGCCAGATGTGAAAACATTGGAGAGGGTGTAAAGGAGTCCAGCCAGATGTGATTACTTTGGAGAGTGTTGAAGGGAGTCCAGCCAGATGTGATTACATTGGAGAGGGTTGAAAGGATTTCAGCCAGATGTAATTACTTTGTAGAGGGTTGAAGGGAGTCCAGACAGATGTGATTACATTGGAGAGGGTTGAAGGGAGTCCAGCCAGATGTGATTACTTTGGAGAGGGTTGAAGAGAGTCCAGCCAGATGTGATTATATTGGAGAGGGTTGAAGGGAGTCCAGCCAGATGTGATTACATTGGAGAGGGTTGAAGGGTGTCCAGCCAGATGTGATTACATTGGAGAGTGTTGAAGGGAGTCCAGCCAGATGTGATTACATTGGAGAGGGTTGAAAGGATTCCAGCCAGATGTAATTACATTGGAGAGGGTTGAAGGGAGTCCAGTCAGATGTGATTACTTTGGAGAGGGTTGAAGGGAGTCCAGACAGATGTGATTACATTGGAGAGGGTTGAAGGGAGTCCAGCCAGATGTGATTACTTTGGAGAGGGTTGAAGAGAGTCCAGCCAGATGTGATTATATTGGAGAGGGTTGAAGGGAGTCCAGCCAGATGTGATTACATTGGAGAGGTTTGAAGGGTGTTCAGCCAGATGTGATTACATTGGAGAGGGTTGAAGGGAGTCCAGCCAGATGTGATTACTTTGGAGAGGGTTGAAGAGAGTCCAGCCAGATGTGATTACATTGGAGAGGTTTGAAGGGAGTCCAGCCAGATGTGATTACTTTGGAGAGGGTTGAAAGGAGTCCAGCCAGATGTGATTACATTGGAGACGGTTGAAGGGAGTCCAGCCAGATGTGATTATATTGGAGAGGGTTGAAGGGAGTCCAGCCAGATGTGATTACATTGGAGAGGGTTGAAGGGAGTCCAGCCAGATGTGATTACATTGGAGAGGGTTGAAGTGAGTCCAGCCAGATGAGATTACATTGGAGACGGTTGAAGGGTCCAGCCAGATGAGATTACATTGGAGAGGGTTGAAGGGAGTCCAGCCAGATGTGATTAAATTGGAGAGGGTGGAAATGTCCAGCCAGATGTGATTACTTTGGAGAGGGTTGAAAGGAGTCCAGCCAGATGTGATTACATTGGAGACGGTTGAAGGGAGTCCAGCCAGATGTGATTATATTGGAGAGGGTTGAAGGGAGTCCAGCCAGATGTGATTACATTGGAGAGGGTTGAAGGGAGTCCAGCCAGATGTGATTACATTGGAGAGGGTTGAAGTGAGTCCAGCCAGATGAGATTACATTGGAGACGGTTGAAGGGTCCAGCCAGATGAGATTACATTGGAGAGGGTTGAAGGGAGTCCAGCCAGATGTGATTACATTGGAGAGGGTGGAAATGTCCAGCCAGATGTGATTACTTTGGAGAGGGTTGAAAGGAGTCCAGCCAGATGTGATTACATTGGAGACGGTTGAAGGGAGTCCAGCCAGATGTGATTATATTGGAGAGGGTTGAAGGGAGTCCAGCCAGATGTGATTACATTGGAGAGGGTTGAAGGGAGTCCAGCCAGATGTGATTACATTGGAGAGGGTTGAAGTGAGTCCAGCCAGATGAGATTACATTGGAGACGGTTGAAGGGTCCAGCCAGATGAGATTACATTGGAGAGGGTTGAAGGGAGTCCAGCCAGATGTGATTACATTGGAGAGGGTGGAAATGTCCAGCCAGATGTGATTACTTTGGAGAGGGTTGAAAGGAGTCCAGCCAGATGTGATTACATTGGAGACGGTTGAAGGGAGTCCAGCCAGATGTGATTATATTGGAGAGGGTTGAAGGGAGTCCAGCCAGATGTGATTACATTGGAGAGGGTTGAAGGGAGTCCAGCCAGATGTGATTACATTGGAGAGGGTTGAAGTGAGTCCAGCCAGATGAGATTACATTGGAGACGGTTGAAGGGTCCAGCCAGATGTGATTACATTGGAGAGGGTTGAAGGGAGTCCAGCCAGATGAGATTACATTGGAGAGGGTTGAAGGGAGTCCAGCCAGATGAGATTACATTGGAGAGGGTTGAAGGGAGTCCAGCCAGATGTGATTACATTGGAGAGGGTTGAAGGGAGTCCAGCCAGATGTGATTACATTGGAGAGGGTTGAAGGGAGTCCAGCCAGATGTGATTACATTGGAGAGTGTTGAAGGGAGTCCAGCCAGATGTGAAAACATTGGAGAGGGTGTAAAGGAGTCCAGCCAGATGTGATTACATTGGAGAGGGTTGAAGGGAGTCCAGCCAGATGTGAAAACATTGGAGAGGGTGTAAAGGAGTCCAGCCAGATGTGATTACTTTGGAGAGTGTTGAAGGGAGTCCAGCCAGATGTGATTACATTGGAGAGGGTTGAAAGGATTCCAGCCAGATGTAATTACATTGGAGAGGGTTGAAGGGAGTCCAGTCAGATGTGATTACATTGGAGAGGGTTGAAGGGAGTCCAGCCAGATGTGATTACTTTGGAGAGGGTTGAAGGGAGTCCAGACAGAAGTGATTACATTGGAGAGGGTTGAAGGGAGTCCAGCCAGATGTGATTACTTTGGAGAGGGTTGAAGAGAGTCCAGCCAGATGTGATTATATTGGAGAGGGTTGAAGGGAGTCCAGCCAGATGTGATTACATTGGAGAGGGTTGAAGTGTGTCCAGCCAGATATGATTACATTGGAGAGTGTTGAAGGGAGTCCAGCCAGATGTGATTACATTGGAGAGGGTTGAAAGGATTCCAGCCAGATGTAATTACATTGGAGAGGGTTGAAGGGAGTCCAGTCAGATGTGATTACATTGGAGAGGGTTGAAGGGAGTCCAGCCAGATGTGATTACTTTGGAGAGGGTTGAAGGGAGTCCAGACAGATGTGATTACATTGGAGAGGGTTGAAGGGAGTCCAGCCAGATGTGATTACATTGGAGAGGGTTGAAGGGAGTCCAGCCAGATGTGAAAACATTGGAGAGGGTGTAAAGGAGTCCAGCCAGATGAGATTACATTGGAGATTGTTGAAGGGAGTCCAGCCAGATGTGATTACATTGGAGAGGGTTGAAAGGATTCCAGCCAGATGTAATTACATTGGAGAGGGTTGAAGGGAGTCCAGTCAGATGTGATTACTTCAGAGAGGGTTGAAGGGAGTACATCCAGATGTGATTACATTGGAGAAGGTTGAAGGGATTCCAGCCAGATGTGATTACATTGGAGAGGGTGGAAGGGAGTACAGCCAGATGTGATTTAATTTGAGAGTGTTGGAGTCCAGCCAGATGTGAAAACATTGGAGAGGGTGTAAAGGAGTCCACCCAGATGTAATTACATTGGAGAGGGTTGAAGGGAGTCCAGCCAGATGTGATTACATTGGAGAGTGTTGAAGGGAGTCCAGCCAGATGTGAAAACATTGGAGAGGGTGTAAAGGAGTCCAGCCAGATGTGATTACATTGGAGAGGGTTGAAGGGAGTCCAGCCAGATGTGAAAACATTGGAGAGGGTGTAAAGGAGTCCAGCCAGATGTGATTACTTTGGAGAGTGTTGAAGGGAGTCCAGCCAGATGTGATTACATTGGAGAGGGTTGAAAGGATTCCAGCCAGATGTAATTACATTGGAGAGGGTTGAAGGGAGTCCAGTCAGATGTGATTACATTGGAGAGGGTTGAAGGGAGTCCAGCCAGATGTGATTACTTTGGAGAGGGTTGAAGGGAGTCCAGACAGAAGTGATTACATTGGAGAGGGTTGAAGGGAGTCCAGCCAGATGTGATTACTTTGGAGAGGGTTGAAGAGAGTCCAGCCAGATGTGATTATATTGGAGAGGGTTGAAGGGAGTCCAGCCAGATGTGATTACATTGGAGAGGGTTGAAGGGTGTCCAGCCAGATGTGATTACATTGGAGAGGGTTGAAGGGAGTCCAGCCAGATGTGATTACATTGGAGAGGGTTGAAGGGAGTCCAGTCAGATGTGATTACATTGGAGAGGGTTGAAGGGAGTCCAGCCAGATGTGATTACTTTGGAGAGGGTTGAAGGGAGTCCAGACAGATGTGATTACATTGGAGAGGGTTGAAGGGAGTCCAGCCAGATGTGATTTAATTTGAGAGTGTTGGAGTCCAGCCAGATGTGAAAACATTGGAGAGGGTGTAAATGAGTCCACCCAGATGTAATTACATTGGAGAGGGTTGAAGGGAGTCCAGCCAGATGTGATTACATTGGAGAGTGTTGAAGGGAGTCCAGCCAGATGTGAAAACATTGGAGAGGGTGTAAAGGAGTCCAGCCAGATGTGATTACATTGGAGAGGGTTGAAGGGAGTCCAGCCAGATGTGAAAACATTGGAGAGGGTGTAAAGGAGTCCAGCCAGATGTGATTACTTTGGAGAGTGTTGAAGGGAGTCCAGCCAGATGTGATTACATTGGAGAGGGTTGAAAGGATTCCAGCCAGATGTAATTACATTGGAGAGGGTTGAAGGGAGTCCAGTCAGATGTGATTACATTGGAGAGGGTTGAAGGGAGTCCAGCCAGATGTGATTACTTTGGAGAGGGTTGAAGGGAGTCCAGACAGAAGTGATTACATTGGAGAGGGTTGAAGGGAGTCCAGCCAGATGTGATTACTTTGGAGAGGGTTGAAGAGAGTCCAGCCAGATGTGATTATATTGGAGAGGGTTGAAGGGAGTCCAGCCAGATGTGATTACATTGGAGAGGGTTGAAGGGTGTCCAGCCAGATGTGATTACATTGGAGAGTGTTGAAGGGAGTCCAGCCAGATGTGATTACATTGGAGAGGGTTGAAAGGATTCCAGCCAGATGTAATTACATTGGAGAGGGTTGAAGGGAGTCCAGTCAGATGTGATTACATTGGAGAGGGTTGAAGGGAGTCCAGCCAGATGTGATTACTTTGGAGAGGGTTGAAGGGAGTCCAGACAGATGTGATTACATTGGAGAGGGTTGAAGGGAGTCCAGCCAGATGTGATTACTTTGGAGAGGGTTGAAGAGAGTCCAGACAGATGTGATTATATTGGAGAGGGTTGAAGGGAGTCCAGCCAGATGTGATTACATTGGAGAGGGTTGAAGGGTGTCCAGCCAGATGTGATTACATTGGAGAGGGTTGAAGGGAGTCCAGCCAGATGTGATTACTTTGGAGAGGGTTGAAGAGAGTCCAGCCAGATGTGATTACATTGGAGAGGTTTGAAGGGAGTCCAGCCAGATGTGATTACTTTGGAGAGGGTTGAAAGGAGTCCAGCCAGATGTGATTACATTGGAGACGGTTGAAGGGAGTCCAGCCAGATGTGATTATATTGGAGAGGGTTGAAGGGAGTCCAGCCAGATGTGATTACATTGGAGAGGGTTGAAGGGAGTCCAGCCAGATGTGATTACATTGGAGAGGGTTGAAGTGAGTCCAGCCAGATGAGATTACATTGGAGACGGTTGAAGGGTCCAGCCAGATGAGATTACATTGGAGAGGGTTGAAGGGAGTCCAGCCAGATGTGATTACATTGGAGAGGGTGGAAATGTCCAGCCAGATGTGATTACTTTGGAGAGGGTTGAAAGGAGTCCAGCCAGATGTGATTACATTGGAGACGGTTGAAGGGAGTCCAGCCAGATGTGATTATATTGGAGAGGGTTGAAGGGAGTCCAGCCAGATGTGATTACATTGGAGAGGGTTGAAGGGAGTCCAGCCAGATGTGATTACATTGGAGAGGGTTGAAGTGAGTCCAGCCAGATGAGATTACATTGGAGACGGTTGAAGGGTCCAGCCAGATGAGATTACATTGGAGAGGGTTGAAAGGAGTCCAGCCAGATGTGATTACATTGGAGACGGTTGAAGGGAGTCCAGCCAGATGTGATTATATTGGAGAGGGTTGAAGGGAGTCCAGCCAGATGTGATTACATTGGAGAGGGTTGAAGGGAGTCCAGCCAGATGTGATTACATTGGAGAGGGTTGAAGTGAGTCCAGCCAGATGAGATTACATTGGAGACGGTTGAAGGGTCCAGCCAGATGAGATTACATTGGAGAGGGTTGAAGGGAGTCCAGCCAGATGTGATTACATTGGAGAGGGTGGAAATGTCCAGCCAGATGTGATTACTTTGGAGAGGGTTGAAAGGAGTCCAGCCAGATGTGATTACATTGGAGACGGTTGAAGGGAGTCCAGCCAGATGTGATTATATTGGAGAGGGTTGAAGGGAGTCCAGCCAGATGTGATTACATTGGAGAGGGTTGAAGGGAGTCCAGCCAGATGTGATTACATTGGAGAGGGTTGAAGTGAGTCCAGCCAGATGAGATTACATTGGAGACGGCTGAAGGGTCCAGCCAGATGTGATTACATTGGAGAGGGTTGAAGGGAGTCCAGCCAGATGAGATTACATTGGAGAGGGTTGAAGGGAGTCCAGCCAGATGAGATTACATTGGAGAGGGTTGAAGGGAGTCCAGCCAGATGTGATTACATTGGAGAGGGTTGAAGGGAGTCCAGCCAGATGTGATTACATTGGAGAGGGTTGAAGGGAGTCCAGCCAGATGTGATTACATTGGAGAGTGTTGAAGGGAGTCCAGCCAGATGTGAAAACATTGGAGAGGGTGTAAAGGAGTCCAGCCAGATGTGATTACATTGGAGAGGGTTGAAGGGAGTCCAGCC
The DNA here is from genome assembly GCF_048418815.1 of Hemitrygon akajei. Classification (NCBI taxonomy): domain Eukaryota; kingdom Metazoa; phylum Chordata; class Chondrichthyes; order Myliobatiformes; family Dasyatidae; genus Hemitrygon; species Hemitrygon akajei. The sequence goes on from NW_027331965.1 coordinate 685,249, forward strand.
AGATGTGAAAACATTGGAGAGGGTGTAAAGGAGTCCAGCCAGATGTGATTACTTTGGAGAGTGTTGAAGGGAGTCCAGCCAGATGTGATTACATTGGAGAGGGTTGAAAGGATTCCAGCCAGATGTAATTACATTGGAGAGGGTTGAAGGGAGTCCAGTCAGATGTGATTACATTGGAGAGGGTTGAAGGGAGTCTAGCCAGATGTGATTACTTTGGAGAGGGTTGAAGGGAGTCCAGACAGAAGTGATTACATTGGAGAGGGTTGAAGGGAGTCCAGCCAGATATGATTACTTTGGAGAGGGTTGAAGAGAGTCCAGCCAGATGTGATTATATTGGAGAGGGTTGAAGGGAGTCCAGCCAGATGTGATTACATTGGAGAGGGTTGAAGTGTGTCCAGCCAGATATGATTACATTGGAGAGTGTTGAAGGGAGTCCAGCCAGATGTGATTACATTGGAGAGGGTTGAAAGGATTCCAGCCAGATGTAATTACATTGGAGAGGGTTGAAGGGAGTCCAGTCAGATGTGATTACATTGGAGAGGGTTGAAGGGAGTCCAGCCAGATGTGATTACTTTGGAGAGGGTTGAAGGGAGTCCAGACAGATGTGATTACATTGGAGAGGGTTGAAGGGAGTCCAGCCAGATGTGATTACATTGGAGAGGGTTGAAGGGAGTCCAGCCAGATGTGAAAACATTGGAGAGGGTGTAAAGGAGTCCAGCCAGATGAGATTACATTGGAGATTGTTGAAGGGAGTCCAGCCAGATGTGATTACATTGGAGAGGGTTGAAAGGATTCCAGCCAGATGTAATTACATTGGAGAGGGTTGAAGGGAGTCCAGTCAGATGTGATTACTTCAGAGAGGGTTGAAGGGAGTACATCCAGATGTGATTACATTGGAGAAGGTTGAAGGGATTCCAGCCAGATGTGATTACATTGGAGAGGGTGGAAGGGAGTACAGCCAGATGTGATTTAATTTGAGAGTGTTGGAGTCCAGCCAGATGTGAAAACATTGGAGAGGGTGTAAAGGAGTCCACCCAGATGTAATTACATTGGAGAGGGTTGAAGGGAGTCCAGCCAGATGTGATTACATTGGAGAGTGTTGAAGGGAGTCCAGCCAGATGTGAAAACATTGGAGAGGGTGTAAAGGAGTCCAGCCAGATGTGATTACATTGGAGAGGGTTGAAGGGAGTCCAGCCAGATGTGAAAACATTGGAGAGGGTGTAAAGGAGTCCAGCCAGATGTGATTACTTTGGAGAGTGTTGAAGGGAGTCCAGCCAGATGTGATTACATTGGAGAGGGTTGAAAGGATTCCAGCCAGATGTAATTACATTGGAGAGGGTTGAAGGGAGTCCAGTCAGATGTGATTACATTGGAGAGGGTTGAACGGAGTCCAGCCAGATGTGATTACTTTGGAGAGGGTTGAAGGGAGTCCAGACAGAAGTGATTACATTGGAGAGGGTTGAAGGGAGTCCAGCCAGATGTGATTACTTTGGAGAGGGTTGAAGAGAGTCCAGCCAGATGTGATTATATTGGAGAGGGTTGAAGGGAGTCCAGCCAGATGTGATTACATTGGAGAGGGTTGAAGGGTGTCCAGCCAGATGTGATTACATTGGAGAGGGTTGAAGGGAGTCCAGCCAGATGTGATTACATTGGAGAGGGTTGAAGGGAGTCCAGTCAGATGTGATTACATTGGAGAGGGTTGAAGGGAGTCCAGCCAGATGTGATTACTTTGGAGAGGGTTGAAGGGAGTCCAGACAGATGTGATTACATTGGAGAGGGTTGAAGGGAGTCCAGCCAGATGTGATTTAATTTGAGAGTGTTGGAGTCCAGCCAGATGTGAAAACATTGGAGAGGGTGTAAATGAGTCCACCCAGATGTAATTACATTGGAGAGGGTTGAAGGGAGTCCAGCCAGATGTGATTACATTGGAGAGTGTTGAAGGGAGTCCAGCCAGATGTGAAAACATTGGAGAGGGTGTAAAGGAGTCCAGCCAGATGTGATTACATTGGAGAGGGTTGAAGGGAGTCCAGCCAGATGTGAAAACATTGGAGAGGGTGTAAAGGAGTCCAGCCAGATGTGATTACTTTGGAGAGTGTTGAAGGGAGTCCAGCCAGATGTGATTACATTGGAGAGGGTTGAAAGGATTCCAGCCAGATGTAATTACATTGGAGAGGGTTGAAGGGAGTCCAGTCAGATGTGATTACATTGGAGAGGGTTGAAGGGAGTCCAGCCAGATGTGATTACTTTGGAGAGGGTTGAAGGGAGTCCAGACAGAAGTGATTACATTGGAGAGGGTTGAAGGGAGTCCAGCCAGATGTGATTACTTTGGAGAGGGTTGAAGAGAGTCCAGCCAGATGTGATTATATTGGAGAGGGTTGAAGGGAGTCCAGCCAGATGTGATTACATTGGAGAGGGTTGAAGGGTGTCCAGCCAGATGTGATTACATTGGAGAGTGATGAAGGGAGTCCAGCCAGATGTGATTACATTGGAGAGGGTTGAAAGGATTCCAGCCAGATGTAATTACATTGGAGAGGGTTGAAGGGAGTCCAGTCAGATGTGATTACATTGGAGAGGGTTGAAGGGAGTCCAGCCAGATGTGATTACTTTGGAGAGGGTTGAAGGGAGTCCAGACAGATGTGATTACATTGGAGAGGGTTGAAGGGAGTCCAGCCAGATGTGATTACTTTGGAGAGGGTTGAAGAGAGTCCAGACAGATGTGATTATATTGGAGAGGGTTGAAGGGAGTCCAGCCAGATGTGATTACATTGGAGAGGGTTGAAGGGTGTCCAGCCAGATGTGATTACATTGGAGAGGGTTGAAGGGAGTCCAGCCAGATGTGATTACTTTGGAGAGGGTTGAAGAGAGTCCAGCCAGATGTGATTACATTGGAGAGGTTTGAAGGGAGTCCAGCCAGATGTGATTACTTTGGAGAGGGTTGAAAGGAGTCCAGCCAGATGTGATTACATTGGAGACGGTTGAAGGGAGTCCAGCCAGATGTGATTATATTGGAGAGGGTTGAAGGGAGTCCAGCCAGATGTGATTACATTGGAGAGGGTTGAAGGGAGTCCAGCCAGATGTGATTACATTGGAGAGGGTTGAAGTGAGTCCAGCCAGATGAGATTACATTGGAGACGGTTGAAGGGTCCAGCCAGATGAGATTACATTGGAGAGGGTTGAAGGGAGTCCAGCCAGATGTGATTACATTGGAGAGGGTGGAAATGTCCAGCCAGATGTGATTACTTTGGAGAGGGTTGAAAGGAGTCCAGCCAGATGTGATTACATTGGAGACGGTTGAAGGGAGTCCAGCCAGATGTGATTATATTGGAGAGGGTTGAAGGGAGTCCAGCCAGATGTGATTACATTGGAGAGGGTTGAAGGGAGTCCAGCCAGATGTGATTACATTGGAGAGGGTTGAAGTGTGTCCAGCCAGATATGATTACATTGGAGAGTGTTGAAGGGAGTCCAGCCAGATGTGATTACATTGGAGAGGGTTGAAAGGATTCCAGCCAGATGTAATTACATTGGAGAGGGTTGAAGGGAGTCCAGTCAGATGTGATTACATTGGAGAGGGTTGAAGGGAGTCCAGCCAGATGTGATTACTTTGGAGAGGGTTGAAGGGAGTCCAGACAGATGTGATTACATTGGAGAGGGTTGAAGGGAGTCCAGCCAGATGTGATTTAATTTGAGAGTGTTGGAGTCCAGCCAGATGTGAAAACATTGGAGAGGGTGTAAAGGAGTCCACCCAGATGTAATTACATTGGAGAGGGTTGAAGGGAGTCCAGCCAGATGTGATTACATTGGAGAGTGTTGAAGGGAGTCCAGCCAGATGTGAAAACATTGGAGAGGGTGTAAAGGAGTCCAGCCAGATGTGATTACATTGGAGAGGGTTGAAGGGAGTCCAGCCAGATGTGAAAACATTGGAGAGGGTGTAAAGGAGTCCAGCCAGATGTGATTACTTTGGAGAGTGTTGAAGGGAGTCCAGCCAGATGTGATTACATTGGAGAGGGTTGAAAGGATTCCAGCCAGATGTAATTACATTGGAGAGGGTTGAAGGGAGTCCAGTCAGATGTGATTACATTGGAGAGGGTTGAAGGGAGTCCAGCCAGATGTGATTACTTTGGAGAGGGTTGAAGGGAGTCCAGACAGAAGTGATTACATTGGAGAGGGTTGAAGGGAGTCCAGCCAGATGTGATTACTTTGGAGAGGGTTGAAGAGAGTCCAGCCAGATGTGATTATATTGGAGAGGGTTGAAGGGAGTCCAGCCAGATGTGATTACATTGGAGAGGGTTGAAGGGTGTCCAGCCAGATGTGATTACATTGGAGAGTGTTGAAGGGAGTCCAGCCAGATGTGATTACATTGGAGAGGGTTGAAAGGATTCCAGCCAGATGTAATTACATTGGAGAGGGTTGAAGGGAGTCCAGTCAGATGTGATTACATTGGAGAGGGTTGAAGGGAGTCCAGCCAGATGTGATTACTTTGGAGAGGGTTGAAGGGAGTCCAGACAGATGTGATTACATTGGAGAGGGTTGAAGGGAGTCCAGCCAGATGTGATTACTTTGGAGAGGGTTGAAGAGAGTCCAGACAGATGTGATTATATTGGAGAGGGTTGAAGGGAGTCCAGCCAGATGTGATTACATTGGAGAGGGTTGAAGGGTGTCCAGCCAGATGTGATTACATTGGAGAGGGTTGAAGGGAGTCCAGCCAGATGTGATTACTTTGGAGAGGGTTGAAGAGAGTCCAGCCAGATGTGATTACATTGGAGAGGTTTGAAGGGAGTCCAGCCAGATGTGATTACTTTGGAGAGGGTTGAAAGGAGTCCAGCCAGATGTGATTACATTGGAGACGGTTGAAGGGAGTCCAGCCAGATGTGATTATATTGGAGAGGGTTGAAGGGAGTCCAGCCAGATGTGATTACATTGGAGAGGGTTGAAGGGAGTCCAGCCAGATGTGATTACATTGGAGAGGGTTGAAGTGAGTCCAGCCAGATGAGATTACATTGGAGACGGTTGAAGGGTCCAGCCAGATGAGATTACATTGGAGAGGGTTGAAGGGAGTCCAGCCAGATGTGATTACATTGGAGAGGGTGGAAATGTCCAGCCAGATGTGATTACTTTGGAGAGGGTTGAAAGGAGTCCAGCCAGATGTGATTACATTGGAGACGGTTGAAGGGAGTCCAGCCAGATGTGATTATATTGGAGAGGGTTGAAGGGAGTCCAGCCAGATGTGATTACATTGGAGAGGGTTGAAGGGAGTCCAGCCAGATGTGATTACATTGGAGAGGGTTGAAGTGAGTCCAGCCAGATGAGATTACATTGGAGACGGTTGAAGGGTCCAGCCAGATGAGATTACATTGGAGAGGGTTGAAGGGAGTCCAGCCAGATGTGATTACATTGGAGAGGGTGGAAATGTCCAGCCAGATGTGATTACTTTGGAGAGGGTTGAAAGGAGTCCAGCCAGATGTGATTACATTGGAGACGGTTGAAGGGAGTCCAGCCAGATGTGATTATATTGGAGAGGGTTGAAGGGAGTCCAGCCAGATGTGATTACATTGGAGAGGGTTGAAGGGAGTCCAGCCAGATGTGATTACATTGGAGTGGGTGGAAATGTCCAGTCAGATGTGATTAAATTTGAGATGGCTGGAGTACAGCCAGATGTGATTACATTGGAGAGGGTTGAAGGGAGTACAGCCAGATTGGATTACATTGGAGAGTGTGGAAATGTCCAGCCAGATGTGATTAAATTTGAGAGGGTTGGACTCCAGCCAGATGTGATTAAATTGGAGAGGGTTGAAGGGAGTCCAGCCAGATGTGATTACATTGGAGTGGGTGGAAATGTCCAGTCAGATGTGATTAAATTTGAGATGGCTGGAGTACAGCCAGATGTGATTACATTGGAGAGGGTTGAAGGGATTCCAGCCAGATGTGATTACTTCAGAGAGGGTTGAAGGGAGTACATCCAGATGTGATTACATTGGAGAAGGTTGAAGGGAGTCCAGCCAAATGTGATTACATTGGAGAGGGTGGAAGGGAGCACAGCCAGATGTGATTTAATTTGAGAGTGTTGGAGTCCAGCCAGATGTGAAAACATTGGAGAGGGTGTAAAGGAGTCCAGCCAGATGTAATTACATTGGAGAGGGTTGAAGGGAGTCCAGCCAGATGTGATTACATTGGAGAGTGTTGAAGGGAGTCCAGCCAGATGTGAAAACATTGGAGAGGGTGTAAAGGAGTCCAGCCAGATGTGATTACATTGGAGAGGGTTGAAGGGAGTCCAGCCAGATGTGAAAACATTGGAGAGGGTGTAAAGGAGTCCAGCCAGATGTGATTACATTGGAGATTGTTGAAGGGAGTCCAGCCAGATGTGATTACATTGGAGAGGGTTGAAAGGATTCCAGCCAGATGTAATTACATTGGAGAGGGTTGAAGGGAGTCCAGTCAGATGTGATTACTTCAGAGAGGGTTGAAGGGAGTACATCCAGATGTGATTACATTGGAGAAGGTTGAAGGGAGTCCAGCCAGATGTGATTACATTGGAGAGGGTGGAAGGGAGTACAGCCAGATGTGATTTAATTTGAGAGTGTTGGAGTCCAGCCAGATGTGAAAACATTGGAGAGGGTGTAAAGGTGTCCAGCCAGATGTAATTACATTGGAGAGGGTTGAAGGGAGTCCAGCCAGTTGTGATTACATTGGAGAGTGTTGAAGGGAGTCCAGCCAGATGTGAAAACATTGGAGAGGGTGTAAAGGAGTCCAGCCAGATGTGATTACATTGGAGAGGGTTGAAGGGAGTCCAGCCAGATGTGAAAACATTGGAGAGGGTGTAAAGGAGTCCAGCCAGATGTGATTACTTTGGAGAGTGTTGAAGGGAGTCCAGCCAGATGTGATTACATTGGAGAGGGTTGAAAGGATTTCAGCCAGATGTAATTACTTTGTAGAGGGTTGAAGGGAGTCCAGACAGATGTGATTACATTGGAGAGGGTTGAAGGGAGTCCAGCCAGATGTGATTACTTTGGAGAGGGTTGAAGAGAGTCCAGCCAGATGTGATTATATTGGAGAGGGTTGAAGGGAGTCCAGCCAGATGTGATTACATTGGAGAGGGTTGAAGTGAGTCCAGCCAGATGAGATTACATTGGAGACGGTTGAAGGGTCCAGCCAGATGAGATTACATTGGAGAGGGTTGAAGGGAGTCCAGCCAGATGTGATTACATTGGAGAGGGTGGAAATGTCCAGCCAGATGTGATTACTTTGGAGAGGGTTGAAAGGAGTCCAGCCAGATGTGATTACATTGGAGACGGTTGAAGGGAGTCCAGCCAGATGTGATTATATTGGAGAGGGTTGAAGGGAGTCCAGCCAGATGTGATTACATTGGAGAGGGTTGAAGGGAGTCCAGCCAGATGTGATTACATTGGAGAGGGTTGAAGTGAGTCCAGCCAGATGAGATTACATTGGAGACGGTTGAAGGGTCCAGCCAGATGAGATTACATTGGAGAGGGTTGAAGGGAGTCCAGCCAGATGTGATTACATTGGAGAGGGTGGAAATGTCCAGCCAGATGTGATTACTTTGGAGAGGGTTGAAAGGAGTCCAGCCAGATGTGATTACATTGGAGACGGTTGAAGGGAGTCCAGCCAGATGTGATTACATTGGAGAGGGTTGAAGGGAGTCCAGCCAGATGTGATTACTTTGGAGAGGGTTGAAGAGAGTCCAGACAGATGTGATTATATTGGAGAGGGTTGAAGGGAGTCCAGCCAGATGTGATTACATTGGAGAGGGTTGAAGGGTGTCCAGCCAGATGTGATTACATTGGAGAGGGTTGAAGGGAGTCCAGCCAGATGTGATTACTTTGGAGAGGGTTGAAGAGAGTCCAGCCAGATGTGATTACATTGGAGAGGTTTGAAGGGAGTCCAGCCAGATGTGATTACTTTGGAGAGGGTTGAAAGGAGTCCAGCCAGATGTGATTACATTGGAGACGGTTGAAGGGAGTCCAGCCAGATGTGATTATATTGGAGAGGGTTGAAGGGAGTCCAGCCAGATGTGATTACATTGGAGAGGGTTGAAGGGAGTCCAGCCAGATGTGATTACATTGGAGAGGGTTGAAGTGAGTCCAGCCAGATGAGATTACATTGGAGAAGGTTGAAGGGTCCAGCCAGATGAGATTACATTGGAGAGGGTTGAAGGGAGTCCAGCCAGATGTGATTACATTGGAGAGGGTGGAAATGTCCAGCCAGATGTGATTACTTTGGAGAGGGTTGAAAGGAGTCCAGCCAGATGTGATTACATTGGAGACGGTTGAAGGGAGTCCAGCCAGATGTGATTATATTGGAGAGGGTTGAAGGGAGTCCAGCCAGATGTGATTACATTGGAGAGGGTTGAAGGGAGTCCAGCCAGATGTGATTACATTGGAGAGGGTTGAAGTGAGTCCAGCCAGATGAGATTACATTGGAGACGGTTGAAGGGTCCAGCCAGATGAGATTACATTGGAGAGGGTTGAAGGGAGTCCAGCCAGATGTGATTACATTGGAGAGGGTGGAAATGTCCAGCCAGATGTGATTACTTTGGAGAGGGTTGAAAGGAGTCCAGCCAGATGTGATTACATTGGAGACGGTTGACGGGAGTCCAGCCAGATGTGATTATATTGGAGAGGGTTGAAGGGAGTCCAGCCAGATGTGATTACATTGGAGAGGGTTGAAGGGAGTCCAGCCAGATGTGATTACATTGGAGTGGGTGGAAATGTCCAGTCAGATGTGATTAAATTTGAGATGGCTGGAGTACAGCCAGATGTGATTACATTGGAGAGGGTTGAAGGGAGTACAGCCAGATTGGATTACATTGGAGAGTGTGGAAATGTCCAGCCAGATGTGATTAAATTTGAGAGGGTTGGACTCCAGCCAGATGTGATTAAATTGGAGAGGGTTGAAGGGAGTCCAGCCAGATGTGATTACATTGGAGTGGGTGGAAATGTCCAGTCAGATGTGATTAAATTTGAGATGGCTGGAGTACAGCCAGATGTGATTACATTGGAGAGGGTTGAAGGGATTCCAGCCAGATGTGATTACTTCAGAGAGGGTTGAAGGGAGTACATCCAGATGTGATTACATTGGAGAAGGTTGAAGGGAGTCCAGCCAAATGTGATTACATTGGAGAGGGTGGAAGGGAGCACAGCCAGATGTGATTTAATTTGAGAGTGTTGGAGTCCAGCCAGATGTGAAAACATTGGAGAGGGTGTAAAGGAGTCCAGCCAGATGTGATTACATTGGAGAGGGTTGAAGGGAGTCCAGCCAGATGTGAAAACATTGGAGAGGGTGTAAAGGAGTCCAGCCAGATGTGATTACATTGGAGATTGTTGAAGGGAGTCCAGCCAGATGTGATTACATTGGAGAGGGTTGAAAGGATTCCAGCCAGATGTAATTACATTGGAGAGGGTTGAAGGGAGTCCAGTCAGATGTGATTACTTCAGAGAGGGTTGAAGGGAGTACATCCAGATGTGATTACATTGGAGAAGGTTGAAGGGAGTCCAGCCAGATGTGATTACATTGGAGAGGGTGGAAGGGAGTACAGCCAGATGTGATTTAATTTGAGAGTGTTGGAGTCCAGCCAGATGTGAAAACATTGGAGAGGGTGTAAAGGTGTCCAGCCAGATGTAATTACATTGGAGAGGGTTGAAGGGAGTCCAGCCAGTTGTGATTACATTGGAGAGTGTTGAAGGGAGTCCAGCCAGATGTGAAAACATTGGAGAGGGTGTAAAGGAGTCCAGCCAGATGTGATTACATTGGAGAGGGTTGAAGGGAGTCCAGCCAGATGTGAAAACATTGGAGAGGGTGTAAAGGAGTCCAGCCAGATGTGATTACTTTGGAGAGTGTTGAAGGGAGTCCAGCCAGATGTGATTACATTGGAGAGGGTTGAAAGGATTTCAGCCAGATGTAATTACTTTGTAGAGGGTTGAAGGGAGTCCAGACAGATGTGATTACATTGGAGAGGGTTGAAGGGAGTCCAGCCAGATGTGATTACTTTGGAGAGGGTTGAAGAGAGTCCAGCCAGATGTGATTATATTGGAGAGGGTTGAAGGGAGTCCAGCCAGATGTGATTACATTGGAGAGGGTTGAAGGGTGTCCAGCCAGATGTGATTACATTGGAGAGTGTTGAAGGGAGTCCAGCCAGATGTGATTACATTGGAGAGGGTTGAAAGGATTCCAGCCAGATGTAATTACATTGGAGAGGGTTGAAGGGAGTCCAGTCAGATGTGATTACTTTGGAGAGGGTTGAAGGGAGTCCAGACAGATGTGATTACATTGGAGAGGGTTGAAGGGAGTCCAGCCAGATGTGATTACTTTGGAGAGGGTTGAAGAGAGTCCAGCCAGATGTGATTATATTGGAGAGGGTTGAAGGGAGTCCAGCCAGATGTGATTACATTGGAGAGGTTTGAAGGGTGTCCAGCCAGATGTGATTACATTGGAGAGGGTTGAAGGGAGTCCAGCCAGATGTGATTACTTTGGAGAGGGTTGAAGAGAGTCCAGCCAGATGTGATTACATTGGAGAGGTTTGAAGGGAGTCCAGCCAGATGTGATTACTTTGGAGAGGGTTGAAAGGAGTCCAGCCAGATGTGATTACATTGGAGACGGTTGAAGGGAGTCCAGCCAGATGTGATTATATTGGAGAGGGTTGAAGGGAGTCCAGCCAGATGTGATTACATTGGAGAGGGTTGAAGGGAGTCCAGCCAGATGTGATTACATTGGAGAGGGTTGAAGTGAGTCCAGCCAGATGAGATTACATTGGAGACGGTTGAAGGGTCCAGCCAGATGAGATTACATTGGAGAGGGTTGAAGGGAGTCCAGCCAGATGTGATTAAATTGGAGAGGGTGGAAATGTCCAGCCAGATGTGATTACTTTGGAGAGGGTTGAAAGGAGTCCAGCCAGATGTGATTACATTGGAGACGGTTGAAGGGAGTCCAGCCAGATGTGATTATATTGGAGAGGGTTGAAGGGAGTCCAGCCAGATGTGATTACATTGGAGAGGGTTGAAGGGAGTCCAGCCAGATGTGATTACATTGGAGAGGGTTGAAGTGAGTCCAGCCAGATGAGATTACATTGGAGACGGTTGAAGGGTCCAGCCAGATGAGATTACATTGGAGAGGGTTGAAGGGAGTCCAGCCAGATGTGATTACATTGGAGAGGGTGGAAATGTCCAGCCAGATGTGATTACTTTGGAGAGGGTTGAAAGGAGTCCAGCCAGATGTGATTACATTGGAGACGGTTGAAGGGAGTCCAGCCAGATGTGATTATATTGGAGAGGGTTGAAGGGAGTCCAGCCAGATGTGATTACATTGGAGAGGGTTGAAGGGAGTCCAGCCAGATGTGATTACATTGGAGAGGGTTGAAGTGAGTCCAGCCAGATGAGATTACATTGGAGACGGTTGAAGGGTCCAGCCAGATGAGATTACATTGGAGAGGGTTGAAGGGAGTCCAGCCAGATGTGATTACATTGGAGAGGGTGGAAATGTCCAGCCAGATGTGATTACTTTGGAGAGGGTTGAAAGGAGTCCAGCCAGATGTGATTACATTGGAGACGGTTGAAGGGAGTCCAGCCAGATGTGATTATATTGGAGAGGGTTGAAGGGAGTCCAGCCAGATGTGATTACATTGGAGAGGGTTGAAGGGAGTCCAGCCAGATGTGATTACATTGGAGAGGGTTGAAGTGAGTCCAGCCAGATGAGATTACATTGGAGACGGTTGAAGGGTCCAGCCAGATGTGATTACATTGGAGAGGGTTGAAGGGAGTCCAGCCAGATGAGATTACATTGGAGAGGGTTGAAGGGAGTCCAGCCAGATGAGATTACATTGGAGAGGGTTGAAGGGAGTCCAGCCAGATGTGATTACATTGGAGAGGGTTGAAGGGAGTCCAGCCAGATGTGATTACATTGGAGAGGGTTGAAGGGAGTCCAGCCAGATGTGATTACATTGGAGAGTGTTGAAGGGAGTCCAGCCAGATGTGAAAACATTGGAGAGGGTGTAAAGGAGTCCAGCCAGATGTGATTACATTGGAGAGGGTTGAAGGGAGTCCAGCCAGATGTGAAAACATTGGAGAGGGTGTAAAGGAGTCCAGCCAGATGTGATTACTTTGGAGAGTGTTGAAGGGAGTCCAGCCAGATGTGATTACATTGGAGAGGGTTGAAAGGATTCCAGCCAGATGTAATTACATTGGAGAGGGTTGAAGGGAGTCCAGTCAGATGTGATTACATTGGAGAGGGTTGAAGGGAGTCCAGCCAGATGTGATTACTTTGGAGAGGGTTGAAGGGAGTCCAGACAGAAGTGATTACATTGGAGAGGGTTGAAGGGAGTCCAGCCAGATGTGATTACTTTGGAGAGGGTTGAAGAGAGTCCAGCCAGATGTGATTATATTGGAGAGGGTTGAAGGGAGTCCAGCCAGATGTGATTACATTGGAGAGGGTTGAAGTGTGTCCAGCCAGATATGATTACATTGGAGAGTGTTGAAGGGAGTCCAGCCAGATGTGATTACATTGGAGAGGGTTGAAAGGATTCCAGCCAGATGTAATTACATTGGAGAGGGTTGAAGGGAGTCCAGTCAGATGTGATTACATTGGAGAGGGTTGAAGGGAGTCCAGCCAGATGTGATTACTTTGGAGAGGGTTGAAGGGAGTCCAGACAGATGTGATTACATTGGAGAGGGTTGAAGGGAGTCCAGCCAGATGTGATTACATTGGAGAGGGTTGAAGGGAGTCCAGCCAGATGTGAAAACATTGGAGAGGGTGTAAAGGAGTCCAGCCAGATGAGATTACATTGGAGATTGTTGAAGGGAGTCCAGCCAGATGTGATTACATTGGAGAGGGTTGAAAGGATTCCAGCCAGATGTAATTACATTGGAGAGGGTTGAAGGGAGTCCAGTCAGATGTGATTACTTCAGAGAGGGTTGAAGGGAGTACATCCAGATGTGATTACATTGGAGAAGGTTGAAGGGATTCCAGCCAGATGTGATTACATTGGAGAGGGTGGAAGGGAGTACAGCCAGATGTGATTTAATTTGAGAGTGTTGGAGTCCAGCCAGATGTGAAAACATTGGAGAGGGTGTAAAGGAGTCCACCCAGATGTAATTACATTGGAGAGGGTTGAAGGGAGTCCAGCCAGATGTGATTACATTGGAGAGTGTTGAAGGGAGTCCAGCCAGATGTGAAAACATTGGAGAGGGTGTAAAGGAGTCCAGCCAGATGTGATTACATTGGAGAGGGTTGAAGGGAGTCCAGCCAGATGTGAAAACATTGGAGAGGGTGTAAAGGAGTCCAGCCAGATGTGATTACTTTGGAGAGTGTTGAAGGGAGTCCAGCCAGATGTGATTACATTGGAGAGGGTTGAAAGGATTCCAGCCAGATGTAATTACATTGGAGAGGGTTGAAGGGAGTCCAGTCAGATGTGATTACATTGGAGAGGGTTGAAGGGAGTCCAGCCAGATGTGATTACTTTGGAGAGGGTTGAAGGGAGTCCAGACAGAAGTGATTACATTGGAGAGGGTTGAAGGGAGTCCAGCCAGATGTGATTACTTTGGAGAGGGTTGAAGAGAGTCCAGCCAGATGTGATTATATTGGAGAGGGTTGAAGGGAGTCCAGCCAGATGTGATTACATTGGAGAGGGTTGAAGGGTGTCCAGCCAGATGTGATTACATTGGAGAGGGTTGAAGGGAGTCCAGCCAGATGTGATTACATTGGAGAGGGTTGAAGGGAGTCCAGTCAGATGTGATTACATTGGAGAGGGTTGAAGGGAGTCCAGCCAGATGTGATTACTTTGGAGAGGGTTGAAGGGAGTCCAGACAGATGTGATTACATTGGAGAGGGTTGAAGGGAGTCCAGCCAGATGTGATTTAATTTGAGAGTGTTGGAGTCCAGCCAGATGTGAAAACATTGGAGAGGGTGTAAATGAGTCCACCCAGATGTAATTACATTGGAGAGGGTTGAAGGGAGTCCAGCCAGATGTGATTACATTGGAGAGTGTTGAAGGGAGTCCAGCCAGATGTGAAAACATTGGAGAGGGTGTAAAGGAGTCCAGCCAGATGTGATTACATTGGAGAGGGTTGAAGGGTGTCCAGCCAGATGTGATTACATTGGAGAGGGTTGAAGGGAGTCCAGCCAGATGTGATTACTTTGGAGAGGGTTGAAGAGAGTCCAGCCAGATGTGATTACATTGGAGAGGTTTGAAGGGAGTCCAGCCAGATGTGATTACTTTGGAGAGGGTTGAAAGGAGTCCAGCCAGATGTGATTACATTGGAGACGGTTGAAGGGAGTCCAGCCAGATGTGATTATATTGGAGAGGGTTGAAGGGAGTCCAGCCAGATGTGATTACATTGGAGAGGGTTGAAGGGAGTCCAGCCAGATGTGATTACATTGGAGAGGGTTGAAGTGAGTCCAGCCAGATGAGATTACATTGGAGACGGTTGAAGGGTCCAGCCAGATGAGATTACATTGGAGAGGGTTGAAGGGAGTCCAGCCAGATGTGATTACATTGGAGAGGGTGGAAATGTCCAGCCAGATGTGATTACTTTGGAGAGGGTTGAAAGGAGTCCAGCCAGATGTGATTACATTGGAGACGGTTGAAGGGAGTCCAGCCAGATGTGATTATATTGGAGAGGGTTGAAGGGAGTCCAGCCAGATGTGATTACATTGGAGAGGGTTGAAGGGAGTCCAGCCAGATGTGATTACATTGGAGAGGGTTGAAGTGAGTCCAGCCAGATGAGATTACATTGGAGACGGTTGAAGGGTCCAGCCAGATGAGATTACATTGGAGAGGGTTGAAAGGAGTCCAGCCAGATGTGATTACATTGGAGACGGTTGAAGGGAGTCCAGCCAGATGTGATTATATTGGAGAGGGTTGAAGGGAGTCCAGCCAGATGTGATTACATTGGAGAGGGTTGAAGGGAGTCCAGCCAGATGTGATTACATTGGAGAGGGTTGAAGTGAGTCCAGCCAGATGAGATTACATTGGAGACGGTTGAAGGGTCCAGCCAGATGAGATTACATTGGAGAGGGTTGAAGGGAGTCCAGCCAGATGTGATTACATTGGAGAGGGTGGAAATGTCCAGCCAGATGTGATTACTTTGGAGAGGGTTGAAAGGAGTCCAGCCAGATGTGATTACATTGGAGACGGTTGAAGGGAGTCCAGCCAGATGTGATTATATTGGAGAGGGTTGAAGGGAGTCCAGCCAGATGTGATTACATTGGAGAGGGTTGAAGGGAGTCCAGCCAGATGTGATTACATTGGAGAGGGTTGAAGTGAGTCCAGCCAGATGAGATTACATTGGAGACGGTTGAAGGGTCCAGCCAGATGTGATTACATTGGAGAGGGTTGAAGGGAGTCCAGCCAGATGTGAAAACATTGGAGAGGGTGTAAAGGAGTCCAGCCAGATGTGATTACATTGGAGAGGGTTGAAGGGAGTCCAGCCAGATGTGAAAACATTGGAGAGGGTGTAAAGGAGTCCAGCCAGATGTGATTACTTTGGAGAGTGTTGAAGGGAGTCCAGCCAAATGTGATTACATTGGAGAGGGTGGAAGGGAGCACAGCCAGATGTGATTTAATTTGAGGGTGTTGGAGTCCAGCCAGATGTGAAAACATTGGAGAGGGTGTAAAGGAGTCCAGCCAGATGTGATTACATTGGAGAGGGTTGAAGGGAGTCCAGCCAGATGTGAAAACATTGGAGAGGGTGTAAAGGAGTCCAGCCAGATGTGATTACATTGGAGATTGTTGAAGGGAGTCCAGCCAGATGTGATTACATTGGAGAGGGTTGAAAGGATTCCAGCCAGATGTAATTACATTGGAGAGGGTTGAAGGGAGTCCAGTCAGATGTGATTACTTCAGAGAGGGTTGAAGGGAGTACATCCAGATGTGATTACATTGGAGAAGGTTGAAGGGAGTCCAGCCAGATGTGATTACATTGGAGAGGGTGGAAGGGAGTACAGCCAGATGTGATTTAATTTGAGAGTGTTGGAGTCCAGCCAGATGTGAAATCATTGGAGAGGGTGTAAAGGTGTCCAGCCAGATGTAATTACATTGGAGAGGGTTGAAGGGAGTCCAGCCAGTTGTGATTACATTGGAGAGTGTTGAAGGGAGTCCAGCCAGATGTGAAAACATTGGAGAGGGTGTAAAGGAGTCCAGCCAGATGTGATTACATTGGAGAGGGTTGAAGGGAGTCCAGCCAGATGTGAAAACATTGGAGAGGGTGTAAAGGAGTCCAGCCAGATGTGATTACTTTGGAGAGTGTTGAAGGGAGTCCAGCCAGATGTGATTACATTGGAGAGGGTTGAAAGGATTTCAGCCAGATGTAATTACTTTGTAGAGGGTTGAAGGGAGTCCAGACAGATGTGATTACATTGGAGAGGGTTGAAGGGAGTCCAGCCAGATGTGATTACTTTGGAGAGGGTTGAAGAGAGTCCAGCCAG
Organism: Hemitrygon akajei; assembly: GCF_048418815.1. Taxonomy (NCBI): domain Eukaryota; kingdom Metazoa; phylum Chordata; class Chondrichthyes; order Myliobatiformes; family Dasyatidae; genus Hemitrygon; species Hemitrygon akajei. The sequence goes on from NW_027331965.1 coordinate 701,677, forward strand.
ATGTGATTATATTGGAGAGGGTTGAAGGGAGTCCAGCCAGATGTGATTACATTGGAGAGGGTTGAAGGGTGTCCAGCCAGATGTGATTACATTGGAGAGTGTTGAAGGGAGTCCAGCCAGATGTGATTACATTGGAGAGGGTTGAAAGGATTCCAGCCAGATGTAATTACATTGGAGAGGGTTGAAGGGAGTCCAGTCAGATGTGATTACTTTGGAGAGGGTTGAAGGGAGTCCAGACAGATGTGATTACATTGGAGAGGGTTGAAGGGAGTCCAGCCAGATGTGATTACTTTGGAGAGGGTTGAAGAGAGTCCAGCCAGATGTGATTATATTGGAGAGGGTTGAAGGGAGTCCAGCCAGATGTGATTACATTGGAGAGGTTTGAAGGGTGTCCAGCCAGATGTGATTACATTGGAGAGGGTTGAAGGGAGTCCAGCCAGATGTGATTACTTTGGAGAGGGTTGAAGAGAGTCCAGCCAGATGTGATTACATTGGAGAGGTTTGAAGGGAGTCCAGCCAGATGTGATTACTTTGGAGAGGGTTGAAAGGAGTCCAGCCAGATGTGATTACATTGGAGACGGTTGAAGGGAGTCCAGCCAGATGTGATTATATTGGAGAGGGTTGAAGGGAGTCCAGCCAGATGTGATTACATTGGAGAGGGTTGAAGGGAGTCCAGCCAGATGTGATTACATTGGAGAGGGTTGAAGTGAGTCCAGCCAGATGAGATTACATTGGAGACGGTTGAAGGGTCCAGCCAGATGAGATTACATTGGAGAGGGTTGAAGGGAGTCCAGCCAGATGTGATTAAATTGGAGAGGGTGGAAATGTCCAGCCAGATGTGATTACTTTGGAGAGGGTTGAAAGGAGTCCAGCCAGATGTGATTACATTGGAGACGGTTGAAGGGAGTCCAGCCAGATGTGATTATATTGGAGAGGGTTGAAGGGAGTCCAGCCAGATGTGATTACATTGGAGAGGGTTGAAGGGAGTCCAGCCAGATGTGATTACATTGGAGAGGGTTGAAGTGAGTCCAGCCAGATGAGATTACATTGGAGACGGTTGAAGGGTCCAGCCAGATGAGATTACATTGGAGAGGGTTGAAGGGAGTCCAGCCAGATGTGATTACATTGGAGAGGGTGGAAATGTCCAGCCAGATGTGATTACTTTGGAGAGGGTTGAAAGGAGTCCAGCCAGATGTGATTACATTGGAGACGGTTGAAGGGAGTCCAGCCAGATGTGATTATATTGGAGAGGGTTGAAGGGAGTCCAGCCAGATGTGATTACATTGGAGAGGGTTGAAGGGAGTCCAGCCAGATGTGATTACATTGGAGAGGGTTGAAGTGAGTCCAGCCAGATGAGATTACATTGGAGACGGTTGAAGGGTCCAGCCAGATGAGATTACATTGGAGAGGGTTGAAGGGAGTCCAGCCAGATGTGATTACATTGGAGAGGGTGGAAATGTCCAGCCAGATGTGATTACTTTGGAGAGGGTTGAAAGGAGTCCAGCCAGATGTGATTACATTGGAGACGGTTGAAGGGAGTCCAGCCAGATGTGATTATATTGGAGAGGGTTGAAGGGAGTCCAGCCAGATGTGATTACATTGGAGAGGGTTGAAGGGAGTCCAGCCAGATGTGATTACATTGGAGAGGGTTGAAGTGAGTCCAGCCAGATGAGATTACATTGGAGACGGTTGAAGGGTCCAGCCAGATGTGATTACATTGGAGAGGGTTGAAGGGAGTCCAGCCAGATGAGATTACATTGGAGAGGGTTGAAGGGAGTCCAGCCAGATGAGATTACATTGGAGAGGGTTGAAGGGAGTCCAGCCAGATGTGATTACATTGGAGAGGGTTGAAGGGAGTCCAGCCAGATGTGATTACATTGGAGAGGGTTGAAGGGAGTCCAGCCAGATGTGATTACATTGGAGAGTGTTGAAGGGAGTCCAGCCAGATGTGAAAACATTGGAGAGGGTGTAAAGGAGTCCAGCCAGATGTGATTACATTGGAGAGGGTTGAAGGGAGTCCAGCCAGATGTGAAAACATTGGAGAGGGTGTAAAGGAGTCCAGCCAGATGTGATTACTTTGGAGAGTGTTGAAGGGAGTCCAGCCAGATGTGATTACATTGGAGAGGGTTGAAAGGATTCCAGCCAGATGTAATTACATTGGAGAGGGTTGAAGGGAGTCCAGTCAGATGTGATTACATTGGAGAGGGTTGAAGGGAGTCCAGCCAGATGTGATTACTTTGGAGAGGGTTGAAGGGAGTCCAGACAGAAGTGATTACATTGGAGAGGGTTGAAGGGAGTCCAGCCAGATGTGATTACTTTGGAGAGGGTTGAAGAGAGTCCAGCCAGATGTGATTATATTGGAGAGGGTTGAAGGGAGTCCAGCCAGATGTGATTACATTGGAGAGGGTTGAAGTGTGTCCAGCCAGATATGATTACATTGGAGAGTGTTGAAGGGAGTCCAGCCAGATGTGATTACATTGGAGAGGGTTGAAAGGATTCCAGCCAGATGTAATTACATTGGAGAGGGTTGAAGGGAGTCCAGTCAGATGTGATTACATTGGAGAGGGTTGAAGGGAGTCCAGCCAGATGTGATTACTTTGGAGAGGGTTGAAGGGAGTCCAGACAGATGTGATTACATTGGAGAGGGTTGAAGGGAGTCCAGCCAGATGTGATTACATTGGAGAGGGTTGAAGGGAGTCCAGCCAGATGTGAAAACATTGGAGAGGGTGTAAAGGAGTCCAGCCAGATGAGATTACATTGGAGATTGTTGAAGGGAGTCCAGCCAGATGTGATTACATTGGAGAGGGTTGAAAGGATTCCAGCCAGATGTAATTACATTGGAGAGGGTTGAAGGGAGTCCAGTCAGATGTGATTACTTCAGAGAGGGTTGAAGGGAGTACATCCAGATGTGATTACATTGGAGAAGGTTGAAGGGATTCCAGCCAGATGTGATTACATTGGAGAGGGTGGAAGGGAGTACAGCCAGATGTGATTTAATTTGAGAGTGTTGGAGTCCAGCCAGATGTGAAAACATTGGAGAGGGTGTAAAGGAGTCCACCCAGATGTAATTACATTGGAGAGGGTTGAAGGGAGTCCAGCCAGATGTGATTACATTGGAGAGTGTTGAAGGGAGTCCAGCCAGATGTGAAAACATTGGAGAGGGTGTAAAGGAGTCCAGCCAGATGTGATTACATTGGAGAGGGTTGAAGGGAGTCCAGCCAGATGTGAAAACATTGGAGAGGGTGTAAAGGAGTCCAGCCAGATGTGATTACTTTGGAGAGTGTTGAAGGGAGTCCAGCCAGATGTGATTACATTGGAGAGGGTTGAAAGGATTCCAGCCAGATGTAATTACATTGGAGAGGGTTGAAGGGAGTCCAGTCAGATGTGATTACATTGGAGAGGGTTGAAGGGAGTCCAGCCAGATGTGATTACTTTGGAGAGGGTTGAAGGGAGTCCAGACAGAAGTGATTACATTGGAGAGGGTTGAAGGGAGTCCAGCCAGATGTGATTACTTTGGAGAGGGTTGAAGAGAGTCCAGCCAGATGTGATTATATTGGAGAGGGTTGAAGGGAGTCCAGCCAGATGTGATTACATTGGAGAGGGTTGAAGGGAGTCCAGTCAGATGTGATTACATTGGAGAGGGTTGAAGGGAGTCCAGCCAGATGTGATTACTTTGGAGAGGGTTGAAGGGAGTCCAGACAGATGTGATTACATTGGAGAGGGTTGAAGGGAGTCCAGCCAGATGTGATTTAATTTGAGAGTGTTGGAGTCCAGCCAGATGTGAAAACATTGGAGAGGGTGTAAATGAGTCCACCCAGATGTAATTACATTGGAGAGGGTTGAAGGGAGTCCAGCCAGATGTGATTACATTGGAGAGTGTTGAAGGGAGTCCAGCCAGATGTGAAAACATTGGAGAGGGTGTAAAGGAGTCCAGCCAGATGTGATTACATTGGAGAGGGTTGAAGGGTGTCCAGCCAGATGTGATTACATTGGAGAGGGTTGAAGGGAGTCCAGCCAGATGTGATTACTTTGGAGAGGGTTGAAGAGAGTCCAGCCAGATGTGATTACATTGGAGAGGTTTGAAGGGAGTCCAGCCAGATGTGATTACTTTGGAGAGGGTTGAAAGGAGTCCAGCCAGATGTGATTACATTGGAGACGGTTGAAGGGAGTCCAGCCAGATGTGATTATATTGGAGAGGGTTGAAGGGAGTCCAGCCAGATGTGATTACATTGGAGAGGGTTGAAGGGAGTCCAGCCAGATGTGATTACATTGGAGAGGGTTGAAGTGAGTCCAGCCAGATGAGATTACATTGGAGACGGTTGAAGGGTCCAGCCAGATGAGATTACATTGGAGAGGGTTGAAGGGAGTCCAGCCAGATGTGATTACATTGGAGAGGGTGGAAATGTCCAGCCAGATGTGATTACTTTGGAGAGGGTTGAAAGGAGTCCAGCCAGATGTGATTACATTGGAGACGGTTGAAGGGAGTCCAGCCAGATGTGATTATATTGGAGAGGGTTGAAGGGAGTCCAGCCAGATGTGATTACATTGGAGAGGGTTGAAGGGAGTCCAGCCAGATGTGATTACATTGGAGAGGGTTGAAGTGAGTCCAGCCAGATGAGATTACATTGGAGACGGTTGAAGGGTCCAGCCAGATGAGATTACATTGGAGAGGGTTGAAAGGAGTCCAGCCAGATGTGATTACATTGGAGACGGTTGAAGGGAGTCCAGCCAGATGTGATTATATTGGAGAGGGTTGAAGGGAGTCCAGCCAGATGTGATTACATTGGAGAGGGTTGAAGGGAGTCCAGCCAGATGTGATTACATTGGAGAGGGTTGAAGTGAGTCCAGCCAGATGAGATTACATTGGAGACGGTTGAAGGGTCCAGCCAGATGAGATTACATTGGAGAGGGTTGAAGGGAGTCCAGCCAGATGTGATTACATTGGAGAGGGTGGAAATGTCCAGCCAGATGTGATTACTTTGGAGAGGGTTGAAAGGAGTCCAGCCAGATGTGATTACATTGGAGACGGTTGAAGGGAGTCCAGCCAGATGTGATTATATTGGAGAGGGTTGAAGGGAGTCCAGCCAGATGTGATTACATTGGAGAGGGTTGAAGGGAGTCCAGCCAGATGTGATTACATTGGAGAGGGTTGAAGTGAGTCCAGCCAGATGAGATTACATTGGAGACGGTTGAAGGGTCCAGCCAGATGTGATTACATTGGAGAGGGTTGAAGGGAGTCCAGCCAGATGTGAAAACATTGGAGAGGGTGTAAAGGAGTCCAGCCAGATGTGATTACATTGGAGAGGGTTGAAGGGAGTCCAGCCAGATGTGAAAACATTGGAGAGGGTGTAAAGGAGTCCAGCCAGATGTGATTACTTTGGAGAGTGTTGAAGGGAGTCCAGCCAGATGTGATTACATTGGAGAGGGTTGAAAGGATTCCAGCCAGATGTAATTACATTGGAGAGGGTTGAAGGGAGTCCAGTCAGATGTGATTACATTGGAGAGGGTTGAAGGGAGTCCAGCCAGATGTGATTACTTTGGAGAGGGTTGAAGGGAGTCCAGACAGAAGTGATTACATTGGAGAGGGTTGAAGGGAGTCCAGCCAGATGTGATTACTTTGGAGAGGGTTGAAGAGAGTCCAGCCAGATGTGATTATATTGGAGAGGGTTGAAGGGAGTCCAGCCAGATGTGATTACATTGGAGAGGGTTGAAGTGTGTCCAGCCAGATATGATTACATTGGAGAGTGTTGAAGGGAGTCCAGCCAGATGTGATTACATTGGAGAGGGTTGAAAGGATTCCAGCCAGATGTAATTACATTGGAGAGGGTTGAAGGGAGTCCAGTCAGATGTGATTACATTGGAGAGGGTTGAAGGGAGTCCAGCCAGATGTGATTACTTTGGAGAGGGTTGAAGGGAGTCCAGACAGATGTGATTACATTGGAGAGGGTTGAAGGGAGTCCAGCCAGATGTGATTACATTGGAGAGGGTTGAAGGGAGTCCAGCCAGATGTGAAAACATTGGAGAGGGTGTAAAGGAGTCCAGCCAGATGAGATTACATTGGAGATTGTTGAAGGGAGTCCAGCCAGATGTGATTACATTGGAGAGGGTTGAAAGGATTCCAGCCAGATGTAATTACATTGGAGAGGGTTGAAGGGAGTCCAGTCAGATGTGATTACTTCAGAGAGGGTTGAAGGGAGTACATCCAGATGTGATTACATTGGAGAAGGTTGAAGGGATTCCAGCCAGATGTGATTACATTGGAGAGGGTGGAAGGGAGTACAGCCAGATGTGATTTAATTTGAGAGTGTTGGAGTCCAGCCAGATGTGAAAACATTGGAGAGGGTGTAAAGGAGTCCACCCAGATGTAATTACATTGGAGAGGGTTGAAGGGAGTCCAGCCAGATGTGATTACATTGGAGAGTGTTGAAGGGAGTCCAGCCAGATGTGAAAACATTGGAGAGGGTGTAAAGGAGTCCAGCCAGATGTGATTACATTGGAGAGGGTTGAAGGGAGTCCAGCCAGATGTGAAAACATTGGAGAGGGTGTAAAGGAGTCCAGCCAGATGTGATTACTTTGGAGAGTGTTGAAGGGAGTCCAGCCAGATGTGATTACATTGGAGAGGGTTGAAAGGATTCCAGCCAGATGTAATTACATTGGAGAGGGTTGAAGGGAGTCCAGTCAGATGTGATTACATTGGAGAGGGTTGAACGGAGTCCAGCCAGATGTGATTACTTTGGAGAGGGTTGAAGGGAGTCCAGACAGAAGTGATTACATTGGAGAGGGTTGAAGGGAGTCCAGCCAGATGTGATTACTTTGGAGAGGGTTGAAGAGAGTCCAGCCAGATGTGATTATATTGGAGAGGGTGGAAATGTCCAGCCAGATGTGATTAGATTGGAGAGGGTTGAAGGGAGTCCAGCCAGATGTGATTACATTGGAGAGGGTTGGAGGGTGTCCAGCCAGATGTGAATACATTAGAGAGGGTTGAAGGGAGTCCAGCCAGATGTGATTATATTGGAGAGGGTTGAAGGGAGTCCAGCCAGATGTGATTACATTGGAGAGGGTTGAAGGGAGTCCAGCCAGATGTGATTACATTGGAGAGGGTGGAAATGTCCAGCCAGATGTGATTAGATTGGAGAGGGTTGAAGGGAGTCCAGCCAGATGTGATTACATTGGAGAGGGTTGAAAGGAGTCCAGCCAGATGTGATTACATTGGAGAGGGTTGAAGGGAGTCCAGCCAGATGTGATTATATTGGAGAGGGTCGAAGGGAGTCCAGCCAGATGTGATTACATTGGAGAGGGTTGGAGGGTGTCCAGCCAGATGTGAATACATTAGAGAGGGTTGAAGGGAGTCCAGCCAGATGTGATTATATTGGAGAGTTTTGAAGGGAGTCCAGCCAGATGTGATTATATTGGAGAGGGTTGAAGGGAGTCCAGCCAGATGTGATTACATTGGAGAGGGTTGGAGGGTGTCCAGCCAGATGTGAATACATTAGAGAGGGTTGAAGGGAGTCCAGCCAGATGTGATTATATTGGAGAGGGTTGAAGGGAGTCCAGCCAGATGTGATTACATTGGAGAGGGTTGAAGGGAGTCCAGCCAGATGTGATTACATTGGAGAGGGTGGAAATGTCCAGCCAGATGTGATTAGATTGGAGAGGGTTGAAGGGAGTCCAGCCAGATGTGATTACATTGGAGAGGGTTGAAAGGAGTCCAGCCAGATGTGATTACATTGGAGAGGGTTGAAAGGAGTCCAGCCAGATGTGATTATATTGGAGAGGGTCGAAGGGAGTCCAGCCAGATGTGATTACATTGGAGAGGGTTGGAGGGTGTCCAGCCAGATGTGAATACATTAGAGAGGGTTGAAGGGAGTCCAGCCAGATGTGATTATATTGGAGAGTGTTGAAGGGAGTCCAGCCAGATGTGATTACATTGGAGAGGGTTGAAGGGAGTCCAGCCAGATGTGATTACATTGGAGAGGGTGGAAAGGAGTCCAGACAGATGTGATTACATTGGAGAGGGTTGAAGGGAGTCCAGCCAGATGTGATTACATTGGAGAGGGTTGAAGGGAGTCCAGACAGATGTGATTATATTGGAGAGGGTTGAAGGGAGTCCAGCCAGATGTGATTACATTGGAGAGGGTTGAAGGGAGTCCAGCCAGATGTGATTATATTGGAGAGGGTTGAAGGGAGTCCAGCCAGATGTGATTACATTGGAGTGGGTTGAAGGGAGTCCAGCCAGATGTGATTACATTGGAGAGGGTTGAAATGTCCAGCCAGATGTGATTACATTGGAGAGGGTTGAAAGGAGTCCAGCCAGATGTGATTACATTGGAGAGGGTTGAAGGGTCCAGCCAGATGTGATTACATTGGAGAGGGTGGAAATGTCCAGCCAGATGTGATTACATTGGAGAGGGAGGAAAGGAGTCCAGCCAGTTGTGATTCCATTGGAGAGGGTGGAAAGAAGTCCAGCCATACATGATTACATTGGAGAGGGTGGAAATGTCCAGCCAGATGTGATTACATTGGAGAGGGAGGAAAGGAGTCCAGCCAGATGTGATTACATTGGAGAGCGTTGAAGGGTGTCCAGCCAGATGTGATTCCATTGGAGAGGGTGGGAATTTCCAGCCAGATGTGATTACATTGGAGCGGGTTGAAGGGTGTCCAGCCAGATGTGATTACATTGGAGAAGGTTGAAAGGATTCCAGCCAGATGTAATTACATTGGAGAGGGTTGAAGGGAGTCCAGTCAGATGTGATTACATTGGAGAGGGTTGAACGGAGTCCAGCCAGATGTGATTACTTTGGAGAGGGTTGAAGGGAGTCCAGACAGAAGTGATTACATTGGAGAGGGTAGAAGGGAGTCCAGCCAGATGTGATTACTTTGGAGAGGGTTGAAGAGAGTCCAGCCAGATGTGATTATATTGGAGAGGGTGGAAATGTCCAGCCAGATGTGATTAGATTGGAGAGGGTTGAAGGGAGTCCAGCCAGATGTGATTACATTGGAGAGGGTTGGAGGGTGTCCAGCCAGATGTGAATACATTAGAGAGGGTTGAAGGGAGTCCAGCCAGATGTGATTATATTGGAGAGGGTTGAAGGGAGTCCAGCCAGATGTGATTACATTGGAGAGGGTTGAAGGGAGTCCAGCCAGATGTGATTACATTGGAGAGGGTGGAAATGTCCAGCCAGATGTGATTAGATTGGAGAGGGTTGAAGGGAGTCCAGCCAGATGTGATTACATTGGAGAGGGTTGGAGGGTGTCCAGCCAGATGTGAATACATTAGAGAGGGTTGAAGGGAGTCCAGTCAGATGTGATTACATTGGAGAGGGTTGAAGGGAGTCCAGCCAGATGTGATTACTTTGGAGAGGGTTGAAGGGAGTCCAGACAGATGTGATTACATTGGAGAGGGTTGAAGGGAGTCCAGCCAGATGTGATTTAATTTGAGAGTGTTGGAGTCCAGCCAGATGTGAAAACATTGGAGAGGGTGTAAATGAGTCCACCCAGATGTAATTACATTGGAGAGGGTTGAAGGGAGTCCAGCCAGATGTGATTACATTGGAGAGTGTTGAAGGGAGTCCAGCCAGATGTGAAAACATTGGAGAGGGTGTAAAGGAGTCCAGCCAGATGTGATTACATTGGAGAGGGTTGAAGGGAGTCCAGCCAGATGTGAAAACATTGGAGAGGGTGTAAAGGAGTCCAGCCAGATGTGATTACTTTGGAGAGTGTTGAAGGGAGTCCAGCCAGATGTGATTACATTGGAGAGGGTTGAAAGGATTCCAGCCAGATGTAATTACATTGGAGAGGGTTGAAGGGAGTCCAGTCAGATGTGATTACATTGGAGAGGGTTGAAGGGAGTCCAGCCAGATGTGATTACTTTGGAGAGGGTTGAAGGGAGTCCAGACAGAAGTGATTACATTGGAGAGGGTTGAAGGGAGTCCAGCCAGATGTGATTACTTTGGAGAGGGTTGAAGAGAGTCCAGCCAGATGTGATTATATTGGAGAGGGTTGAAGGGAGTCCAGCCAGATGTGATTACATTGGAGAGGGTTGAAGGGTGTCCAGCCAGATGTGATTACATTGGAGAGTGTTGAAGGGAGTCCAGCCAGATGTGATTACATTGGAGAGGGTTGAAAGGATTCCAGCCAGATGTAATTACATTGGAGAGGGTTGAAGGGAGTCCAGTCAGATGTGATTACATTGGAGAGGGTTGAAGGGAGTCCAGCCAGATGTGATTACTTTGGAGAGGGTTGAAGGGAGTCCAGACAGATGTGATTACATTGGAGAGGGTTGAAGGGAGTCCAGCCAGATGTGATTACTTTGGAGAGGGTTGAAGAGAGTCCAGACAGATGTGATTATATTGGAGAGGGTTGAAGGGAGTCCAGCCAGATGTGATTACATTGGAGAGGGTTGAAGGGTGTCCAGCCAGATGTGATTACATTGGAGAGGGTTGAAGGGAGTCCAGCCAGATGTGATTACTTTGGAGAGGGTTGAAGAGAGTCCAGCCAGATGTGATTACATTGGAGAGGTTTGAAGGGAGTCCAGCCAGATGTGATTACTTTGGAGAGGGTTGAAAGGAGTCCAGCCAGATGTGATTACATTGGAGACGGTTGAAGGGAGTCCAGCCAGATGTGATTATATTGGAGAGGGTTGAAGGGAGTCCAGCCAGATGTGATTACATTGGAGAGGGTTGAAGGGAGTCCAGCCAGATGTGATTACATTGGAGAGGGTTGAAGTGAGTCCAGCCAGATGAGATTACATTGGAGACGGTTGAAGGGTCCAGCCAGATGAGATTACATTGGAGAGGGTTGAAGGGAGTCCAGCCAGATGTGATTACATTGGAGAGGGTGGAAATGTCCAGCCAGATGTGATTACTTTGGAGAGGGTTGAAAGGAGTCCAGCCAGATGTGATTACATTGGAGACGGTTGAAGGGAGTCCAGCCAGATGTGATTATATTGGAGAGGGTTGAAGGGAGTCCAGCCAGATGTGATTACATTGGAGAGGGTTGAAGGGAGTCCAGCCAGATGTGATTACATTGGAGAGGGTTGAAGTGAGTCCAGCCAGATGAGATTACATTGGAGACGGTTGAAGGGTCCAGCCAGATGAGATGACATTGGAGAGGGTTGAAGGGAGTCCAGCCAGATGTGATTACATTGGAGAGGGTGGAAATGTCCAGCCAGATGTGATTACTTTGGAGAGGGTTGAAAGGAGTCCAGCCAGATGTGATTACATTGGAGACGGTTGAAGGGAGTCCAGCCAGATGTGATTATATTGGAGAGGGTTGAAGGGAGTCCAGCCAGATGTGATTACATTGGAGAGGGTTGAAGGGAGTCCAGTCAGATGTGATTACATTGGAGAGGGTTGAAGGGAGTCCAGCCAGATGTGATTACTTTGGAGAGGGTTGAAGGGAGTCCAGACAGAAGTGATTACATTGGAGAGGGTTGAAGGGAGTCCAGCCAGATGTGATTACTTTGGAGAGGGTTGAAGAGAGTCCAGCCAGATGTGATTATATTGGAGAGGGTTGAAGGGAGTCCAGCCAGATGTGATTACATTGGAGAGGGTTGAAGGGTGTCCAGCCAGATGTGATTACATTGGAGAGTGTTGAAGGGAGTCCAGCCAGATGTGATTACATTGGAGAGGGTTGAAAGGATTCCAGCCAGATGTAATTACATTGGAGAGGGTTGAAGGGAGTCCAGTCAGATGTGATTACATTGGAGAGGGTTGAAGGGAGTCCAGCCAGATGTGATTACTTTGGAGAGGGTTGAAGGGAGTCCAGACAGATGTGATTACATTGGAGAGGGTTGAAGGGAGTCCAGCCAGATGTGATTACTTTGGAGAGGGTTGAAGAGAGTCCAGACAGATGTGATTATATTGGAGAGGGTTGAAGGGAGTCCAGCCAGATGTGATTACATTGGAGAGGGTTGAAGGGTGTCCAGCCAGATGTGATTACATTGGAGAGGGTTGAAGGGAGTCCAGCCAGATGTGATTACTTTGGAGAGGGTTGAAGAGAGTCCAGCCAGATGTGATTACATTGGAGAGGTTTGAAGGGAGTCCAGCCAGATGTGATTACTTTGGAGAGGGTTGAAAGGAGTCCAGCCAGATGTGATTACATTGGAGACGGTTGAAGGGAGTCCAGCCAGATGTGATTATATTGGAGAGGGTTGAAGGGAGTCCAGCCAGATGTGATTACATTGGAGAGGGTTGAAGGGAGTCCAGCCAGATGTGATTACATTGGAGAGGGTTGAAGTGAGTCCAGCCAGATGAGATTACATTGGAGACGGTTGAAGGGTCCAGCCAGATGAGATTACATTGGAGAGGGTTGAAGGGAGTCCAGCCAGATGTGATTACATTGGAGAGGGTGGAAATGTCCAGCCAGATGTGATTACTTTGGAGAGGGTTGAAAGGAGTCCAGCCAGATGTGATTACATTGGAGACGGTTGAAGGGAGTCCAGCCAGATGTGATTATATTGGAGAGGGTTGAAGGGAGTCCAGCCAGATGTGATTACATTGGAGAGGGTTGAAGGGAGTCCAGCCAGATGTGATTACATTGGAGAGGGTTGAAGTGAGTCCAGCCAGATGAGATTACATTGGAGACGGTTGAAGGGTCCAGCCAGATGAGATTACATTGGAGAGGGTTGAAGGGAGTCCAGCCAGATGTGATTACATTGGAGAGGGTGGAAATGTCCAGCCAGATGTGATTACTTTGGAGAGGGTTGAAAGGAGTCCAGCCAGATGTGATTACATTGGAGACGGTTGAAGGGAGTCCAGCCAGATGTGATTATATTGGAGAGGGTTGAAGGGAGTCCAGCCAGATGTGATTACATTGGAGAGGGTTGAAGGGAGTCCAGCCAGATGTGATTACATTGGAGTGGGTGGAAATGTCCAGTCAGATGTGATTAAATTTGAGATGGCTGGAGTACAGCCAGATGTGATTACATTGGAGAGGGTTGAAGGGAGTACAGCCAGATTGGATTACATTGGAGAGTGTGGAAATGTCCAGCCAGATGTGATTAAATTTGAGAGGGTTGGACTCCAGCCAGATGTGATTAAATTGGAGAGGGTTGAAGGGAGTCCAGCCAGATGTGATTACATTGGAGTGGGTGGAAATGTCCAGTCAGATGTGATTAAATTTGAGATGGCTGGAGTACAGCCAGATGTGATTACATTGGAGAGGGTTGAAGGGATTCCAGCCAGATGTGATTACTTCAGAGAGGGTTGAAGGGAGTACATCCAGATGTGATTACATTGGAGAAGGTTGAAGGGAGTCCAGCCAGATGTGATTACATTGGAGAGGGTGGAAGGGAGCACAGCCAGATGTGATTTAATTTGAGAGTGTTGGAGTCCAGCCAGATGTGAAAACATTGGAGAGGGTGTAAAGGAGTCCAGCCAGATGTAATTACATTGGAGAGGGTTGAAGTGAGTCCAGCCAGATGTGATTACATTGGAGAGTGTTGAAGGGAGTCCAGCCAGATGTGAAAACATTGGAGAGGGTGTAAAGGAGTCCAGCCAGATGTGATTACATTGGAGAGGGTTGAAGGGAGTCCAGCCAGATGTGAAAACATTGGAGAGGGTGTAAAGGAGTCCAGCCAGATGTGATTACATTGGAGATTGTTGAAGGGAGTCCAGCCAGATGTGATTACATTGGAGAGGGTTGAAAGGATTCCAGCCAGATGTAATTACATTGGAGAGGGTTGAAGGGAGTCCAGTCAGATGTGATTACTTCAGAGAGGGTTGAAGGGAGTACATCCAGATGTGATTACATTGGAGAAGGTTGAAGGGAGTCCAGCCAGATGTGATTACATTGGAGAGGGTGGAAGGGAGTACAGCCAGATGTGATTTAATTTGAGAGTGTTGGAGTCCAGCCAGATGTGAAAACATTGGAGAGGGTGTAAAGGTGTCCAGCCAGATGTAATTACATTGGAGAGGGTTGAAGGGAGTCCAGCCAGTTGTGATTACATTGGAGAGTGTTGAAGGGAGTCCAGCCAGATGTGAAAACATTGGAGAGGGTGTAAAGGAGTCCAGCCAGATGTGATTACATTGGAGAGGGTTGAAGGGAGTCCAGCCAGATGTGAAAACATTGGAGAGGGTGTAAAGGAGTCCAGCCAGATGTGATTACTTTGGAGAGTGTTGAAGGGAGTCCAGCCAGATGTGATTACATTGGAGAGTGTTGAAGGGAGTCCAGACAGATGTGATTACATTGGAGAGGGTTGAAGGGAGTCCAGCCAGATGTGATTACATTGGAGAGGGTTGAAGGGAGTCCAGCCAGATGTGATTACATTGGAGAGGGTTGAAGGGAGTCCAGCCAGATGTGATTACATTGGAGAGGGTTGAAGTGAGTCCAGCCAGATGAGATTACATTGGAGACGGTTGAAGGGTCCAGCCAGATGAGATTACATTGGAGAGGGTTGAAGGGAGTCCAGCCAGATGTGATTACATTGGAGAGGGTGGAAATGTCCAGCCAGATGTGATTACTTTGGAGAGGGTTGAAAGGAGTCCAGCCAGATGTGATTACATTGGAGACGGTTGAAGGGAGTCCAGCCAGATGTGATTATATTGGAGAGGGTTGAAGGGAGTCCAGCCAGATGTGATTACATTGGAGAGGGTTGAAGGGAGTCCAGCCAGATGTGATTACATTGGAGAGGGTTGAAGTGAGTCCAGCCAGATGAGATTACATTGGAGACGGTTGAAGGGTCCAGCCAGATGTGATTACATTGGAGAGGGTTGAAGGGAGTCCAGCCAGATGTGAAAACATTGGAGAGGGTGTAAAGGAGTCCAGCCAGATGTGATTACATTGGAGAGGGTTGAAGGGAGTCCAGCCAGATGTGAAAACATTGGAGAGGGTGTAAAGGAGTCCAGCCAGATGTGATTACTTTGGAGAGTGTTGAAGGGAGTCCAGCCAGATGTGATTACATTGGAGAGGGTTGAAAGGATTCCAGCCAGATGTAATTACATTGGAGAGGGTTGAAGGGAGTCCAGTCAGATGTGATTACATTGGAGAGGGTTGAAGGGAGTCCAGCCAGATGTGATTACTTTGGAGAGGGTTGAAGGGAGTCCAGACAGAAGTGATTACATTGGAGAGGGTTGAAGGGAGTCCAGCCAGATGTGATTACTTTGGAGAGGGTTGAAGAGAGTCCAGCCAGATGTGATTATATTGGAGAGGGTTGAAGGGAGTCCAGCCAGATGTGATTACATTGGAGAGGGTTGAAGTGTGTCCAGCCAGATATGATTACATTGGAGAGTGTTGAAGGGAGTCCAGCCAGATGTGATTACATTGGAGAGGGTTGAAAGGATTCCAGCCAGATGTAATTACATTGGAGAGGGTTGAAGGGAGTCCAGTCAGATGTGATTACATTGGAGAGGGTTGAAGGGAGTCCAGCCAGATGTGATTACTTTGGAGAGGGTTGAAGGGAGTCCAGACAGATGTGATTACATTGGAGAGGGTTGAAGGGAGTCCAGCCAGATGTGATTACATTGGAGAGGGTTGAAGGGAGTCCAGCCAGATGTGAAAACATTGGAGAGGGTGTAAAGGAGTCCAGCCAGATGAGATTACATTGGAGATTGTTGAAGGGAGTCCAGCCAGATGTGATTACATTGGAGAGGGTTGAAAGGATTCCAGCCAGATGTAATTACATTGCAGAGGGTTGAAGGGAGTCCAGTCAGATGTGATTACTTCAGAGAGGGTTGAAGGGAGTACATCCAGATGTGATTACATTGGAGAAGGTTGAAGGGATTCCAGCCAGATGTGATTACATTGGAGAGGGTGGAAGGGAGTACAGCCAGATGTGATTTAATTTGAGAGTGTTGGAGTCCAGCCAGATGTGAAAACATTGGAGAGGGTGTAAAGGAGTCCACCCAGATGTAATTACATTGGAGAGGGTTGAAGGGAGTCCAGCCAGATGTGATTACATTGGAGAGTGTTGAAGGGAGTCCAGCCAGATGTGAAAACATTGGAGAGGGTGTAAAGGAGTCCAGCCAGATGTGATTACATTGGAGAGGGTTGAAGGGAGTCCAGCCAGATGTGAAAACATTGGAGAGGGTGTAAAGGAGTCCAGCCAGATGTGATTACTTTGGAGAGTGTTGAAGGGAGTCCAGCCAGATGTGATTACATTGGAGAGGGTTGAAAGGATTCCAGCCAGATGTAATTACATTGGAGAGGGTTGAAGGGAGTCCAGTCAGATGTGATTACATTGGAGAGGGTTGAACGGAGTCCAGCCAGATGTGATTACTTTGGAGAGGGTTGAAGGGAGTCCAGACAGAAGTGATTACATTGGAGAGGGTTGAAGGGAGTCCAGCCAGATGTGATTACTTTGGAGAGGGTTGAAGAGAGTCCAGCCAGATGTGATTATATTGGAGAGGGTTGAAGGGAGTCCAGCCAGATGTGATTACATTGGAGAGGGTTGAAGGGTGTCCAGCCAGATGTGATTACATTGGAGAGGGTTGAAGGGAGTCCAGCCAGATGTGATTACATTGGAGAGGGTTGAAGGGAGTCCAGTCAGATGTGATTACATTGGAGAGGGTTGAAGGGAGTCCAGCCAGATGTGATTACTTTGGAGAGGGTTGAAGGGAGTCCAGACAGATGTGATTACATTGGAGAGGGTTGAAGGGAGTCCAGCCAGATGTGATTTAATTTGAGAGTGTTGGAGTCCAGCCAGATGTGAAAACATTGGAGAGGGTGTAAATGAGTCCACCCAGATGTAATTACATTGGAGAGGGTTGAAGGGAGTCCAGCCAGATGTGATTACATTGGAGAGTGTTGAAGGGAGTCCAGCCAGATGTGAAAACATTGGAGAGGGTGTAAAGGAGTCCAGCCAGATGTGATTACATTGGAGAGGGTTGAAGGGAGTCCAGCCAGATGTGAAAACATTGGAGAGGGTGTAAAGGAGTCCAGCCAGATGTGATTACTTTGGAGAGTGTTGAAGGGAGTCCAGCCAGATGTGATTACATTGGAGAGGGTTGAAAGGATTCCAGCCAGATGTAATTACATTGGAGAGGGTTGAAGGGAGTCCAGTCAGATGTGATTACATTGGAGAGGGTTGAAGGGAGTCCAGCCAGATGTGATTACTTTGGAGAGGGTTGAAGGGAGTCCAGACAGAAGTGATTACATTGGAGAGGGTTGAAGGGAGTCCAGCCAGATGTGATTACTTTGGAGAGGGTTGAAGAGAGTCCAGCCAGATGTGATTATATTGGAGAGGGTTGAAGGGAGTCCAGCCAGATGTGATTACATTGGAGAGGGTTGAAGGGTGTCCAGCCAGATGTGATTACATTGGAGAGTGTTGAAGGGAGTCCAGCCAGATGTGATTACATTGGAGAGGGTTGAAAGGATTCCAGCCAGATGTAATTACATTGGAGAGGGTTGAAGGGAGTCCAGTCAGATGTGATTACATTGGAGAGGGTTGAAGGGAGTCCAGCCAGATGTGATTACTTTGGAGAGGGTTGAAGGGAGTCCAGACAGATGTGATTACATTGGAGAGGGTTGAAGGGAGTCCAGCCAGATGTGATTACTTTGGAGAGGGTTGAAGAGAGTCCAGACAGATGTGATTATATTGGAGAGGGTTGAAGGGAGTCCAGCCAGATGTGATTACATTGGAGAGGGTTGAAGGGTGTCCAGCCAGATGTGATTACATTGGAGAGGGTTGAAGGGAGTCCAGCCAGATGTGATTACTTTGGAGAGGGTTGAAGAGAGTCCAGCCAGATGTGATTACATTGGAGAGGTTTGAAGGGAGTCCAGCCAGATGTGATTACTTTGGAGAGGGTTGAAAGGAGTCCAGCCAGATGTGATTACATTGGAGACGGTTGAAGGGAGTCCAGCCAGATGTGATTATATTGGAGAGGGTTGAAGGGAGTCCAGCAAGATGTGATTACATTGGAGAGGGTTGAAGGGAGTCCAGCCAGATGTGATTACATTGGAGAGGGTTGAAGTGAGTCCAGCCAGATGAGATTACATTGGAGACGGTTGAAGGGTCCAGCCAGATGAGATTACATTGGAGAGGGTTGAAGGGAGTCCAGCCAGATGTGATTACATTGGAGAGGGTGGAAATGTCCAGCCAGATGTGATTACTTTGGAGAGGGTTGAAAGGAGTCCAGCCAGATGTGATTACATTGGAGACGGTTGAAGGGAGTCCAGCCAGATGTGATTATATTGGAGAGGGTTGAAGGGAGTCCAGCCAGATGTGATTACATTGGAGAGGGTTGAAGGGAGTCCAGCCAGATGTGATTACATTGGAGAGGGTTGAAGTGAGTCCAGCCAGATGAGATTACATTGGAGACGGTTGAAGGGTCCAGCCAGATGAGATGACATTGGAGAGGGTTGAAGGGAGTCCAGCCAGATGTGATTACATTGGAGAGGGTGGAAATGTCCAGCCAGATGTGATTACTTTGGAGAGGGTTGAAAGGAGTCCAGCCAGATGTGATTACATTGGAGACGGTTGAAGGGAGTCCAGCCAGATGTGATTATATTGGAGAGGGTTGAAGGGAGTCCAGCCAGATGTGATTACATTGGAGAGGGTTGAAGGGAGTCCAGTCAGATGTGATTACATTGGAGAGGGTTGAAGGGAGTCCAGCCAGATGTGATTACTTTGGAGAGGGTTGAAGGGAGTCCAGACAGAAGTGATTACATTGGAGAGGGTTGAAGGGAGTCCAGCCAGATGTGATTACTTTGGAGAGGGTTGAAGAGAGTCCAGCCAGATGTGATTATATTGGAGAGGGTTGAAGGGAGTCCAGCCAGATGTGATTACATTGGAGAGGGTTGAAGGGTGTCCAGCCAGATGTGATTACATTGGAGAGTGTTGAAGGGAGTCCAGCCAGATGTGATTACATTGGAGAGGGTTGAAAGGATTCCAGCCAGATGTAATTACATTGGAGAGGGTTGAAGGGAGTCCAGTCAGATGTGATTACATTGGAGAGGGTTGAAGGGAGTCCAGCCAGATGTGATTACTTTGGAGAGGGTTGAAGGGAGTCCAGACAGATGTGATTACATTGGAGAGGGTTGAAGGGAGTCCAGCCAGATGTGATTACTTTGGAGAGGGTTGAAGAGAGTCCAGACAGATGTGATTATATTGGAGAGGGTTGAAGGGAGTCCAGCCAGATGTGATTACATTGGAGAGGGTTGAAGGGTGTCCAGCCAGATGTGATTACATTGGAGAGGGTTGAAGGGAGTCCAGCCAGATGTGATTACTTTGGAGAGGGTTGAAGAGAGTCCAGCCAGATGTGATTACATTGGAGAGGTTTGAAGGGAGTCCAGCCAGATGTGATTACTTTGGAGAGGGTTGAAAGGAGTCCAGCCAGATGTGATTACATTGGAGACGGTTGAAGGGAGTCCAGCCAGATGTGATTATATTGGAGAGGGTTGAAGGGAGTCCAGCCAGATGTGATTACATTGGAGAGGGTTGAAGGGAGTCCAGCCAGATGTGATTACATTGGAGAGGGTTGAAGTGAGTCCAGCCAGATGAGATTACATTGGAGACGGTTGAAGGGTCCAGCCAGATGAGATTACATTGGAGAGGGTTGAAGGGAGTCCAGCCAGATGTGATTACATTGGAGAGGGTGGAAATGTCCAGCCAGATGTGATTACTTTGGAGAGGGTTGAAAGGAGTCCAGCCAGATGTGATTACATTGGAGACGGTTGAAGGGAGTCCAGCCAGATGTGATTATATTGGAGAGGGTTGAAGGGAGTCCAGCCAGATGTGATTACATTGGAGAGGGTTGAAGGGAGTCCAGCCAGATGTGATTACATTGGAGAGGGTTGAAGTGAGTCCAGCCAGATGAGATTACATTGGAGACGGTTGAAGGGTCCAGCCAGATGAGATTACATTGGAGAGGGTTGAAGGGAGTCCAGCCAGATGTGATTACATTGGAGAGGGTGGAAATGTCCAGCCAGATGTGATTACTTTGGAGAGGGTTGAAAGGAGTCCAGCCAGATGTGATTACATTGGAGACGGTTGAAGGGAGTCCAGCCAGATGTGATTATATTGGAGAGGGTTGAAGGGAGTCCAGCCAGATGTGATTACATTGGAGAGGGTTGAAGGGAGTCCAGCCAGATGTGATTACATTGGAGTGGGTGGAAATGTCCAGTCAGATGTGATTAAATTTGAGATGGCTGGAGTACAGCCAGATGTGATTACATTGGAGAGGGTTGAAGGGAGTACAGCCAGATTGGATTACATTGGAGAGTGTGGAAATGTCCAGCCAGATGTGATTAAATTTGAGAGGGTTGGACTCCAGCCAGATGTGATTAAATTGGAGAGGGTTGAAGGGAGTCCAGCCAGATGTGATTACATTGGAGTGGGTGGAAATGTCCAGTCAGATGTGATTAAATTTGAGATGGCTGGAGTACAGCCAGATGTGATTACATTGGAGAGGGTTGAAGGGATTCCAGCCAGATGTGATTACTTCAGAGAGGGTTGAAGGGAGTACATCCAGATGTGATTACATTGGAGAAGGTTGAAGGGAGTCCAGCCAGATGTGATTACATTGGAGAGGGTGGAAGGGAGCACAGCCAGATGTGATTTAATTTGAGAGTGTTGGAGTCCAGCCAGATGTGAAAACATTGGAGAGGGTGTAAAGGAGTCCAGCCAGATGTAATTACATTGGAGAGGGTTGAAGTGAGTCCAGCCAGATGTGATTACATTGGAGAGTGTTGAAGGGAGTCCAGCCAGATGTGAAAACATTGGAGAGGGTGTAAAGGAGTCCAGCCAGATGTGATTACATTGGAGAGGGTTGAAGGGAGTCCAGCCAGATGTGAAAACATTGGAGAGGGTGTAAAGGAGTCCAGCCAGATGTGATTACATTGGAGATTGTTGAAGGGAGTCCAGCCAGATGTGATTACATTGGAGAGGGTTGAAAGGATTCCAGCCAGATGTAATTACATTGGAGAGGGTTGAAGGGAGTCCAGTCAGATGTGATTACTTCAGAGAGGGTTGAAGGGAGTACATCCAGATGTGATTACATTGGAGAAGGTTGAAGGGAGTCCAGCCAGATGTGATTACATTGGAGAGGGTGGAAGGGAGTACAGCCAGATGTGATTTAATTTGAGAGTGTTGGAGTCCAGCCAGATGTGAAAACATTGGAGAGGGTGTAAAGGTGTCCAGCCAGATGTAATTACATTGGAGAGGGTTGAAGGGAGTCCAGCCAGTTGTGATTACATTGGAGAGTGTTGAAGGGAGTCCAGCCAGATGTGAAAACATTGGAGAGGGTGTAAAGGAGTCCAGCCAGATGTGATTACATTGGAGAGGGTTGAAGGGAGTCCAGCCAGATGTGAAAACATTGGAGAGGGTGTAAAGGAGTCCAGCCAGATGTGATTACTTTGGAGAGTGTTGAAGGGAGTCCAGCCAGATGTGATTACATTGGAGAGTGTTGAAGGGAGTCCAGACAGATGTGATTACATTGGAGAGGGTTGAAGGTAGTCCAGCCAGATGTGATTACATTGGAGAGGGTTGAAGGGAGTCCAGCCAGATGTGAAAACATTGGAGAGGGTGTAAAGGAGTCCAGCCAGATGAGATTACATTGGAGATTGTTGAAGGGAGTCCAGCCAGATGTGATTACATTGGAGAGGGTTGAAAGGATTCCAGCCAGATGTAATTACATTGGAGAGGGTTGAAGGGAGTCCAGTCAGATGTGATTACTTCAGAGAGGGTTGAAGGGAGTACATCCAGATGTGATTACATTGGAGAAGGTTGAAGGGATTCCAGCCAGATGTGATTACATTGGAGAGGGTGGAAGGGAGTACAGCCAGATGTGATTTAATTTGAGAGTGTTGGAGTCCAGCCAGATGTGAAAACATTGGAGAGGGTTGAAGGGAGTCCAGCCAGATGTGAAAACATTGGAGAGGGTGTAAAGGAGTCCAGCCAAATGAGATTACATTGGAGATTGTTGAAGGGAGTCCAGCCAGATGTGATTACATTGGAGAGGGTTGAAAGGATTCCAGCCAGATGTAATTACATTGGAGAGGGTTGCAGGGAGTCCAGTCAGATGTGATTACTTCAGAGAGGGTTGAAGGGAGTACATCCAGATGTGATTACATTGGAGAAGGTTGAAAGGAGTCCAGCCAGATGTGATTACTTTGGAGAGTGTTGAAGGGAGTCCAGCCAGATGTGAAAACATTGGAGAGGGTGTAAAGGAGTCCAGCCAGATGTGATTACATTGGAGATTGTTGAAGGGAGTCCAGCCAGATGTGATTACATTGGAGAGTGTTGAAGGGAGTCCAGCCAGATGTGAAAACATTGGAGAGGGTGTAAAGGAGTCCAGCCAGATGTGATTACATTGGAGAGGGTTGAAGGGAGTCCAGCCAGATGTGAAAACATTGGAGAGGGTGTAAAGGAGTCCAGCCAGATGTGATTACTTTGGAGAGTGTTGAAGGGAGTCCAGCCAGATGTGAAAACATTGGAGAGGGTGTAAAGGAGTCCAGCCAGATGTGATTACATTGGAGATTGTTGAAGGGAGTCCAGCCAGATGTGATTACATTGGAGAGTGTTGAAGGGAGTCCAGACAGATGTGATTACATTGGAGAGGGTTGAAGGGAGTCCAGCCAGATGTGATTACATTGGAGAGGGTTGAAGGGTCCAGCCAGATGTGAAAACATTGGAGAGGGTGTAAAGGAGTCCAGCCAGATGAGATTACATTGGAGATTGTTGAAGGGAGTCCAGCCAGATGTGATTACATTGGAGAGGGTTGAAAGGATTCCAGCCAGATGTAATTACATTGGAGAGGGTTGAAGGGAGTCCAGTCAGATGTGATTACTTCAGAGAGGGTTGAAGGGAGTACATCCAGATGTGATTACATTGGAGAAGGTTGAAGGGATTCCAGCCAGATGTGATTACATTGGAGAGGGTGGAAGGGAGTACAGCCAGATGTGATTTAATTTGAGAGTGTTGGAGTCCAGCCAGATGTGAAAACATTGGAGAGGGTGTAAAGGAGTCCACCCAGATGTAATTACATTGGAGAGGGTTGAAGGGAGTCCAGCCAGATGTGATTACATTGGAGAGTGTTGAAGGGAGTCCAGCCAGATGTGAAAACATTGGAGAGGGTGTAAAGGAGTCCAGCCAGATGTGATTACATTGGAGAGGGTTGAAGGGAGTCCAGCCAGATGTGAAAACATTGGAGAGGGTGTAAAGGAGTCCAGCCAGATGTGATTACTTTGGAGAGTGTTGAAGGGAGTCCAGCCAGATGTGATTACATTGGAGAGGGTTGAAAGGATTCCAGCCAGATGTAATTACATTGGAGAGGGTTGAAGGGAGTCCAGTCAGATGTGATTACATTGGAGAGGGTTGAAGGGAGTCCAGCCAGATGTGATTACTTTGGAGAGGGTTGAAGGGAGTCCAGACAGAAGTGATTACATTGGAGAGGGTTGAAGGGAGTCCAGCCAGATGTGATTACTTTGGAGAGGGTTGAAGAGAGTCCAGCCAGATGTGATTATATTGGAGAGGGTTGAAGGGAGTCCAGCCAGATGTGATTACATTGGAGAGGGTTGAAGGGTGTCCAGCCAGATGTGATTACATTGGAGAGGGTTGAAGGGAGTCCAGCCAGATGTGATTACATTGGAGAGGGTTGAAAGGATTCCAGCCAGATGTAATTACATTGGAGAGGGTTGAAGGGAGTCCAGTCAGATGTGATTACATTGGAGAGGGTGGAAGGGAGTCCAGCCAGATGTGATTACTTTGGAGAGGGTTGAAGGGAGTCCAGACAGATGTGATTACATTGGAGAGGGTTGAAGGGAGTCCAGCCAGATGTGATTTAATTTGAGAGTGTTGGAGTCCAGCCAGATGTGAAAACATTGGAGAGGGTGTAAATGAGTCCACCCAGATGTAATTACATTGGAGAGGGTTGAAGGGAGTCCAGCCAGATGTGATTACATTGGAGAGTGTTGAAGGGAGTCCAGCCAGATGTGAAAACATTGGAGAGGGTGTAAAGGAGTCCAGCCAGATGTGATTACATTGGAGAGGGTTGAAGGGAGTCCAGCCAGATGTGAAAACATTGGAGAGGGTGTAAAGGAGTCCAGCCAGATGTGATTACTTTGGAGAGTGTTGAAGGGAGTCCAGCCAGATGTGATTACATTGGAGAGGGTTGAAAGGATTCCAGCCAGATGTAATTACATTGGAGAGGGTTGAAGGGAGTCCAGTCAGATGTGATTACATTGGAGAGGGTTGAAGGGAGTCCAGCCAGATGTGATTACTTTGGAGAGGGTTGAAGGGAGTCCAGACAGAAGTGATTACATTGGAGAGGGTTGAAGGGAGTCCAGCCAGATGTGATTACTTTGGAGAGGGTTGAAGAGAGTCCAGCCAGATGTGATTATATTGGAGAGGGTTGAAGGGAGTCCAGCCAGATGTGATTACATTGGAGAGGGTTGAAGGGTGTCCAGCCAGATGTGATTACATTGGAGAGGGTTGAAAGGATTCCAGCCAGATGTAATTACATTGGAGAGGGTTGAAGGGAGTCCAGTCAGATGTGATTACATTGGAGAGGGTTGAAGGGAGTCCAGCCAGATGTGATTACTTTGGAGAGGGTTGAAGGGAGTCCAGACAGATGTGATTACATTGGAGAGGGTTGAAGGGAGTCCAGCCAGATGTGATTACTTTGGAGAGGGTTGAAGAGAGTCCAGACAGATGTGATTATATTGGAGAGGGTTGAAGGGAGTCCAGCCAGATGTGATTACATTGGAGAGGGTTGAAGGGTGTCCAGCCAGATGTGATTACATTGGAGAGGGTTGAAGGGAGTCCAGCCAGATGTGATTACTTTGGAGAGGGTTGAAGAGAGTCCAGCCAGATGTGATTACATTGGAGAGGTTTGAAGGGAGTCCAGCCAGATGTGATTACTTTGGAGAGGGTTGAAAGGAGTCCAGCCAGATGTGATTACATTGGAGACGGTTGAAGGGAGTCCAGCCAGATGTGATTATATTGGAGAGGGTTGAAGGGAGTCCAGCCAGATGTGATTACATTGGAGAGGGTTGAAGGGAGTCCAGCCAGATGTGATTACATTGGAGAGGGTTGAAGTGAGTCCAGCCAGATGAGATTACATTGGAGACGGTTGAAGGGTCCAGCCAGATGAGATTACATTGGAGAGGGTTGAAGGGAGTCCAGCCAGATGTGATTACATTGGAGAGGGTGGAAATGTCCAGCCAGATGTGATTACTTTGGAGAGGGTTGAAAGGAGTCCAGCCAGATGTGATTACATTGGAGACGGTTGAAGGGAGTCCAGCCAGATGTGATTATATTGGAGAGGGTTGAAGGGAGTCCAGCCAGATGTGATTACATTGGAGAGGGTTGAAGGGAGTCCAGCCAGATGTGATTACATTGGAGAGGGTTGAAGTGAGTCCAGCCAGATGAGATTACATTGGAGACGGTTGAAGGGTCCAGCCAGATGAGATTACATTGGAGAGGGTTGAAGGGAGTCCAGCCAGATGTGATTACATTGGAGAGGGTGGAAATGTCCAGCCAGATGTGATTACTTTGGAGAGGGTTGAAAGGAGTCCAGCCAGATGTGATTACATTGGAGACGGTTGAAGGGAGTCCAGCCAGATGTGATTATATTGGAGAGGGTTGAAGGGAGTCCAGCCAGATGTGATTACATTGGAGAGGGTTGAAGGGAGTCCAGCCAGATGTGATTACATTGGAGTGGGTGGAAATGTCCAGTCAGATGTGATTAAATTTGAGATGGCTGGAGTACAGCCAGATGTGATTACATTGGAGAGGGTTGAAGGGAGTACAGCCAGATTGGATTACATTGGAGAGTGTGGAAATGTCCAGCCAGATGTGATTAAATTTGAGAGGGTTGGACTCCAGCCAGATGTGATTAAATTGGAGAGGGTTGAAGGGAGTCCAGCCAGATGTGATTACATTGGAGTGGGTGGAAATGTCCAGTCAGATGTGATTAAATTTGAGATGGCTGGAGTACAGCCAGATGTGATTACATTGGAGAGGGTTGAAGGGATTCCAGCCAGATGTGATTACTTCAGAGAGGGTTGAAGGGAGTACATCCAGATGTGATTACATTGGAGAAGGTTGAAGGGAGTCCAGCCAGATGTGATTACATTGGAGAGGGTGGAAGGGAGCACAGCCAGATGTGATTTAATTTGAGAGTGTTGGAGTCCAGCCAGATGTGAAAACATTGGAGAGGGTGTAAAGGAGTCCAGCCAGATGTAATTACATTGGAGAGGGTTGAAGGGAGTCCAGCCAGATGTGATTACATTGGAGAGTGTTGAAGGGTGTCCAGCCAGATGTGAAAACATTGGAGAGGGTGTAAAGGAGTCCAGCCAGATGTGATTACATTGGAGAGGGTTGAAGGGAGTCCAGCCAGATGTGAAAACATTGGAGAGGGTGTAAAGGAGTCCAGCCAGATGTGATTACATTGGAGATTGTTGAAGGGAGTCCAGCCAGATGTGATTACATTGGAGAGGGTTGAAAGGATTCCAGCCAGATGTAATTACATTGGAGAGGGTTGAAGGGAGTCCAGTCAGATGTGATTACTTCAGAGAGGGTTGAAGGGAGTACATCCAGATGTGATTACATTGGAGAAGGTTGAAGGGAGTCCAGCCAGATGTGATTACATTGGAGAGTGTGGAAGGGAGTACAGCCAGATGTGATTTAATTTGAGAGTGTTGGAGTCCAGCCAGATGTGAAAACATTGGAGAGGGTGTAAAGGTGTCCAGCCAGATGTAATTACATTGGAGAGGGTTGAAGGGAGTCCAGCCAGTTGTGATTACATTGGAGAGTGTTGAAGGGAGTCCAGCCAGATGTGAAAACATTGGAGAGGGTGTAAAGGAGTCCAGCCAGCTGTGATTACATTGGAGAGGGTTGAAGGGAGTCCAGCCAGATGTGAAAACATTGGAGAGTGTGTAAAGGAGTCCAGCCAGATGTGATTACTTTGGAGAGTGTTGAAGGGAGTCCAGCCAGATGTGATTACATTGGAGAGGGTTGAAAGGATTTCAGCCAGATGTAATTACTTTGTAGAGGGTTGAAGGGAGTCCAGACAGATGTGATTACATTGGAGAGGGTTGAAGGGAGTCCAGCCAGATGTGATTACTTTGGAGAGGGTTGAAGAGAGTCCAGCCAGATGTGATTATATTGGAGAGGGTTGAAGGGAGTCCAGCAAGATGTGATTACATTGGAGAGGGTTGAAGGGTGTCCAGCCAGATGTGATTACATTGGAGAGTGTTGAAGGGAGTCCAGCCAGATGTGATTACATTGGAGAGGGTTGAAAGGATTCCAGCCAGATGTAATTACATTGGAGAGGGTTGAAGGGAGTCCAGTCAGATGTGATTACATTGGAGAGGGTTGAAGGGAGTCCAGCCAGATGTGATTACTTTGGAGAGGGTTGAAGGGAGTCCAGACAGATGTGATTACATTGGAGAGGGTTGAAGGGAGTCCAGCCAGATGTGATTACTTTGGAGAGGGTTGAAGAGAGTCCAGCCAGATGTGATTATATTGGAGAGGGTTGAAGGGAGTCCAGCCAGATGTGATTACATTGGAGAGGTTTGAAGGGTGTCCAGCCAGATGTGATTACATTGGAGAGGGTTGAAGGGAGTCCAGCCAGATGTGATTACTTTGGAGAGGGTTGAAGAGAGTCCAGCCAGATGTGATTACATTGGAGAGGTTTGAAGGGAGTCCAGCCAGATGTGATTACTTTGGAGAGGGTTGAAAGGAGTCCAGCCAGATGTGATTACATTGGAGACGGTTGAAGGGAGTCCAGCCAGATGTGATTATATTGGAGAGGGTTGAAGGGAGTCCAGCCAGATGTGATTACATTGGAGAGGGTTGAAGGGAGTCCAGCCAGATGTGATTACATTGGAGAGGGTTGAAGTGAGTCCAGCCAGATGAGATTACATTGGAGACGGTTGAAGGGTCCAGCCAGATGAGATTACATTGGAGAGGGTTGAAGGGAGTCCAGCCAGATGTGATTACATTGGAGAGGGTGGAAATGTCCAGCCAGATGTGATTACTTTGGAGAGGGTTGAAAGGAGTCCAGCCAGATGTGATTACATTGGAGACGGTTGAAGGGAGTCCAGCCAGATGTGATTATATTGGAGAGGGTTGAAGGGAGTCCAGCCAGATGTGATTACATTGGAGAGGGTTGAAGGGAGTCCAGCCAGATGTGATTACATTGGAGAGGGTTGAAGTGAGTCCAGCCAGATGAGATTACATTGGAGACGGTTGAAGGGTCCAGCCAGATGAGATTACATTGGAGAGGGTTGAAGGGAGTCCAGCCAGATGTGATTACATTGGAGAGGGTGGAAATGTCCAGCCAGATGTGATTACTTTGGAGAGGGTTGAAAGGAGTCCAGCCAGATGTGATTACATTGGAGACGGTTGAAGGGAGTCCAGCCAGATGTGATTATATTGGAGAGGGTTGAAGGGAGTCCAGCCAGATGTGATTACATGGGAGAGGGTTGAAGGGAGTCCAGCCAGATGTGATTACATTGGAGTGGGTGGAAATGTCCAGTCAGATGTGATTAAATTTGAAATGGCTGGAGTACAGCCAGATGTGATTACATTGGAGAGGGTTGAAGGGAGTACAGCCAGATTGGATTACATTGGAGAGTGTGGAAATGTCCAGCCAGATGTGATTAAATTTGAGAGGGTTGGACTCCAGCCAGATGTGATTAAATTGGAGAGGGTTGAAGGGAGTCCAGCCAGATGTGATTAAATTTGAGATGGCTGGAGTACAGCCAGATGTGATTACATTGGAGAGGGTTGAAGGGATTCCAGCCAGATGTGATTACTTCAGAGAGGGTTGAAGGGAGTACATCCAGATGTGATTACATTGGAGAAGGTTGAAGGGAGTCCAGCCAGATGTGATTACATTGGAGAGGGTGGAAGGGAGCACAGCCAGATGTGATTTAATTTGAGAGTGTTGGAGTCCAGCCAGATGTGAAAACATTGGAGAGGGTGTAAAGGAGTCCAGCCAGATGTAATTACATTGGAGAGGGTTGAAGGGAGTCCAGCCAGATGTGATTACATTGGAGAGTGTTGAAGGGAGTTCAGCCAGATGTGAAAACATTGGAGAGGGTGTAAAGGAGTCCAGCCAGATGTGATTACATTGGAGAGGGTTGAAGGGAGTCCAGCCAGATGTGAAAACATTGGAGACGGTGTAAAGGAGTCCAGCCAGATGTGATTACATTGGAGATTGTTGAAGGGAGTCCAGCCAGATGTGATTACATTGGAGAGGGTTGAAAGGATTCCAGCCAGATGTAATTACATTGGAGAGGGTTGAAGGGAGTCCAGTCAGATGTGATTACTTCAGAGAGGGTTGAAGGGAGTACATCCAGATGTGATTACATTGGAGAAGTTTGAAGGGAGTCCAGCCAGATGTGATTACATTGGAGAGGGTGGAAGGGAGTACAGCCAGATGTGATTTAATTTGAGAGTGTTGGAGTCCAGCCAGATGTGAAAACATTGGAGAGGGTGTAAAGGTGTCCAGCCAGATGTAATTACATTGGAGAGGGTTGAAGGGAGTCCAGCCAGTTGTGATTACATTGGAGAGTGTTGAAGGGAGTCCAGCCAGATGTGAAAACATTGGAGAGGGTGTAAAGGAGTCCAGCCAGATGTGATTACATTGGAGAGGGTTGAAGGGAGTCCAGCCAGATGTGATTATATTGGAGAGGGTTGAAGGGAGTCCAGCCAGATGTGATTACATTGGAGAGGGTTGAAGGGAGTCCAGCCAGATGTGATTACATTGGAGAGGGTTGAAGTGAGTCCAGCCAGATGAGATTACATTGGAGAGGGTTGAAGGGAGTCCAGCCAGATGTGAAAACATTGGAGAGGGTGTAAAGGAGTCCAGCCAGATGTGATTACATTGGAGAGGGTTGAAGGGAGTCCAGCCAGATGTGAAAACATTGGAGAGGGTGTAAAGGAGTCCAGCCAGATGTGATTACTTTGGAGAGTGTTGAAGGGAGTCCAGCCAGATGTGATTACATTGGAGAGGGTTGAAAGGATTCCAGCCAGATGTAATTACATTGGAGAGGGTTGAAGGGAGTCCAGTCAGATGTGATTACATTGGAGAGGGTTGAACGGAGTCCAGCCAGATGTGATTACTTTGGAGAGGGTTGAAGGGAGTCCAGACAGAAGTGATTACATTGGAGAGGGTTGAAGGGAGTCCAGCCAGATGTGATTACTTTGGAGAGGGTTGAAGAGAGTCCAGCCAGATGTGATTATATTGGAGAGGGTTGAAGGGAGTCCAGCCAGATGTGATTACATTGGAGAGGGTTGAAGGGTGTCCAGCCAGATGTGATTACATTGGAGAGGGTTGAAGGGAGTCCAGCCAGATGTGATTACATTGGAGAGGGTTGAAGGGAGTCCAGTCAGATGTGATTACATTGGAGAGGGTTGAAGGGAGTCCAGCCAGATGTGATTACTTTGGAGAGGGTTGAAGGGAGTCCAGACAGATGTGATTACATTGGAGAGGGTTGAAGGGAGTCCAGCCAGATGTGATTTAATTTGAGAGTGTTGGAGTCCAGCCAGATGTGAAAACATTGGAGAGGGTGTAAATGAGTCCACCCAGATGTAATTACATTGGAGAGGGTTGAAGGGAGTCCAGCCAGATGTGATTACATTGGAGAGTGTTGAAGGGAGTCCAGCCAGATGTGAAAACATTGGAGAGGGTGTAAAGGAGTCCAGCCAGATGTGATTACATTGGAGAGGGTTGAAGGGAGTCCAGCCAGATGTGAAAACATTGGAGAGGGTGTAAAGGAGTCCAGCCAGATGTGATTACTTTGGAGAGTGTTGAAGGGAGTCCAGCCAGATGTGATTACATTGGAGAGGGTTGAAAGGATTCCAGCCAGATGTAATTACATTGGAGAGGGTTGAAGGGAGTCCAGTCAGATGTGATTACATTGGAGAGGGTTGAAGGGAGTCCAGCCAGATGTGATTACTTTGGAGAGGGTTGAAGGGAGTCCAGACAGAAGTGATTACATTGGAGAGGGTTGAAGGGAGTCCAGCCAGATGTGATTACTTTGGAGAGGGTTGAAGAGAGTCCAGCCAGATGTGATTATATTGGAGAGGGTTGAAGGGAGTCCAGCCAGATGTGATTACATTGGAGAGGGTTGAAGGGTGTCCAGCCAGATGTGATTACATTGGAGAGTGTTGAAGGGAGTCCAGCCAGATGTGATTACATTGGAGAGGGTTGAAAGGATTCCAGCCAGATGTAATTACATTGGAGAGGGTTGAAGGGAGTCCAGTCAGATGTGATTACATTGGAGAGGGTTGAAGGGAGTCCAGCCAGATGTGATTACTTTGGAGAGGGTTGAAGGGAGTCCAGACAGATGTGATTACATTGGAGAGGGTTGAAGGGAGTCCAGCCAGATGTGATTACTTTGGAGAGGGTTGAAGAGAGTCCAGACAGATGTGATTATATTGGAGAGGGTTGAAGGGAGTCCAGCCAGATGTGATTACATTGGAGAGGGTTGAAGGGTGTCCAGCCAGATGTGATTACATTGGAGAGGGTTGAAGGGAGTCCAGCCAGATGTGATTACTTTGGAGAGGGTTGAAGAGAGTCCAGCCAGATGTGATTACATTGGAGAGGTTTGAAGGGAGTCCAGCCAGATGTGATTACTTTGGAGAGGGTTGAAAGGAGTCCAGCCAGATGTGATTACATTGGAGACGGTTGAAGGGAGTCCAGCCAGATGTGATTATATTGGAGAGGGTTGAAGGGAGTCCAGCCAGATGTGATTACATTGGAGAGGGTTGAAGGGAGTCCAGCCAGATGTGATTACATTGGAGAGGGTTGAAGTGAGTCCAGCCAGATGAGATTACATTGGAGACGGTTGAAGGGTCCAGCCAGATGAGATTACATTGGAGAGGGTTGAAGGGAGTCCAGCCAGATGTGATTACATTGGAGAGGGTGGAAATGTCCAGCCAGATGTGATTACTTTGGAGAGGGTTGAAAGGAGTCCAGCCAGATGTGATTACATTGGAGACGGTTGAAGGGAGTCCAGCCAGATGTGATTATATTGGAGAGGGTTGAAGGGAGTCCAGCCAGATGTGATTACATTGGAGAGGGTTGAAGGGAGTCCAGCCAGATGTGATTACATTGGAGAGGGTTGAAGTGAGTCCAGCCAGATGAGATTACATTGGAGACGGTTGAAGGGTCCAGCCAGATGAGATGACATTGGAGAGGGTTGAAGGGAGTCCAGCCAGATGTGATTACATTGGAGAGGGTGGAAATGTCCAGCCAGATGTGATTACTTTGGAGAGGGTTGAAAGGAGTCCAGCCAGATGTGATTACATTGGAGACGGTTGAAGGGAGTCCAGCCAGATGTGATTATATTGGAGAGGGTTGAAGGGAGTCCAGCCAGATGTGATTACATTGGAGAGGGTTGAAGGGAGTCCAGTCAGATGTGATTACATTGGAGAGGGTTGAAGGGAGTCCAGCCAGATGTGATTACTTTGGAGAGGGTTGAAGGGAGTCCAGACAGAAGTGATTACATTGGAGAGGGTTGAAGGGAGTCCAGCCAGATGTGATTACTTTGGAGAGGGTTGAAGAGAGTCCAGCCAGATGTGATTATATTGGAGAGGGTTGAAGGGAGTCCAGCCAGATGTGATTACATTGGAGAGGGTTGAAGGGTGTCCAGCCAGATGTGATTACATTGGAGAGTGTTGAAGGGAGTCCAGCCAGATGTGATTACATTGGAGAGGGTTGAAAGGATTCCAGCCAGATGTAATTACATTGGAGAGGGTTGAAGGGAGTCCAGTCAGATGTGATTACATTGGAGAGGGTTGAAGGGAGTCCAGCCAGATGTGATTACTTTGGAGAGGGTTGAAGGGAGTCCAGACAGATGTGATTACATTGGAGAGGGTTGAAGGGAGTCCAGCCAGATGTGATTACTTTGGAGAGGGTTGAAGAGAGTCCAGACAGATGTGATTATATTGGAGAGGGTTGAAGGGAGTCCAGCCAGATGTGATTACATTGGAGAGGGTTGAAGGGTGTCCAGCCAGATGTGATTACATTGGAGAGGGTTGAAGGGAGTCCAGCCAGATGTGATTACTTTGGAGAGGGTTGAAGAGAGTCCAGCCAGATGTGATTACATTGGAGAGGTTTGAAGGGAGTCCAGCCAGATGTGATTACTTTGGAGAGGGTTGAAAGGAGTCCAGCCAGATGTGATTACATTGGAGACGGTTGAAGGGAGTCCAGCCAGATGTGATTATATTGGAGAGGGTTGAAGGGAGTCCAGCCAGATGTGATTACATTGGAGAGGGTTGAAGGGAGTCCAGCCAGATGTGATTACATTGGAGAGGGTTGAAGTGAGTCCAGCCAGATGAGATTACATTGGAGACGGTTGAAGGGTCCAGCCAGATGAGATTACATTGGAGAGGGTTGAAGGGAGTCCAGCCAGATGTGATTACATTGGAGAGGGTGGAAATGTCCAGCCAGATGTGATTACTTTGGAGAGGGTTGAAAGGAGTCCAGCCAGATGTGATTACATTGGAGACGGTTGAAGGGAGTCCAGCCAGATGTGATTATATTGGAGAGGGTTGAAGGGAGTCCAGCCAGATGTGATTACATTGGAGAGGGTTGAAGGGAGTCCAGCCAGATGTGATTACATTGGAGAGGGTTGAAGTGAGTCCAGCCAGATGAGATTACATTGGAGACGGTTGAAGGGTCCAGCCAGATGAGATTACATTGGAGAGGGTTGAAGGGAGTCCAGCCAGATGTGATTACATTGGAGAGGGTGGAAATGTCCAGCCAGATGTGATTACTTTGGAGAGGGTTGAAAGGAGTCCAGCCAGATGTGATTACATTGGAGACGGTTGAAGGGAGTCCAGCCAGATGTGATTATATTGGAGAGGGTTGAAGGGAGTCCAGCCAGATGTGATTACATTGGAGAGGGTTGAAGGGAGTCCAGCCAGATGTGATTACATTGGAGTGGGTGGAAATGTCCAGTCAGATGTGATTAAATTTGAGATGGCTGGAGTACAGCCAGATGTGATTACATTGGAGAGGGTTGAAGGGAGTACAGCCAGATTGGATTACATTGGAGAGTGTGGAAATGTCCAGCCAGATGTGATTAAATTTGAGAGGGTTGGACTCCAGCCAGATGTGATTAAATTGGAGAGGGTTGAAGGGAGTCCAGCCAGATGTGATTACATTGGAGTGGGTGGAAATGTCCAGTCAGATGTGATTAAATTTGAGATGGCTGGAGTACAGCCAGATGTG
Organism: Hemitrygon akajei; assembly: GCF_048418815.1. NCBI lineage: Eukaryota > Metazoa > Chordata > Chondrichthyes > Myliobatiformes > Dasyatidae > Hemitrygon > Hemitrygon akajei. The sequence goes on from NW_027331965.1 coordinate 735,804, forward strand.
ATTACATTGGAGAGGGTTGAAGGGATTCCAGCCAGATGTGATTACTTCAGAGAGCGTTGAAGGGAGTACATCCAGATGTGATTACATTGGAGAAGGTTGAAGGGAGTCCAGCCAGATGTGATTACATTGGAGAGGGTGGAAGGGAGCACAGCCAGATGTGATTTAATTTGAGAGTGTTGGAGTCCAGCCAGATGTGAAAACATTGGAGAGGGTGTAAAGGAGTCCAGCCAGATGTAATTACATTGGAGAGGGTTGAAGTGAGTCCAGCCAGATGTGATTACATTGGAGAGTGTTGAAGGGAGTCCAGCCAGATGTGAAAACATTGGAGAGGGTGTAAAGGAGTCCAGCCAGATGTGATTACATTGGAGAGGGTTGAAGGGAGTCCAGCCAGATGTGAAAACATTGGAGAGGGTGTAAAGGAGTCCAGCCAGATGTGATTACATTGGAGATTGTTGAAGGGAGTCCAGCCAGATGTGATTACATTGGAGAGGGTTGAAAGGATTCCAGCCAGATGTAATTACATTGGAGAGGGTTGAAGGGAGTCCAGTCAGATGTGATTACTTCAGAGAGGGTTGAAGGGAGTACATCCAGATGTGATTACATTGGAGAAGGTTGAAGGGAGTCCAGCCAGATGTGATTACATTGGAGAGGGTGGAAGGGAGTACAGCCAGATGTGATTTAATTTGAGAGTGTTGGAGTCCAGCCAGATGTGAAAACATTGGAGAGGGTGTAAAGGTGTCCAGCCAGATGTAATTACATTGGAGAGGGTTGAAGGGAGTCCAGCCAGTTGTGATTACATTGGAGAGTGTTGAAGGGAGTCCAGCCAGATGTGAAAACATTGGAGAGGGTGTAAAGGAGTCCAGCCAGATGTGATTACATTGGAGAGGGTTGAAGGGAGTCCAGCCAGATGTGAAAACATTGGAGAGGGTGTAAAGGAGTCCAGCCAGATGTGATTACTTTGGAGAGTGTTGAAGGGAGTCCAGCCAGATGTGATTACATTGGAGAGTGTTGAAGGGAGTCCAGACAGATGTGATTACATTGGAGAGGGTTGAAGGTAGTCCAGCCAGATGTGATTACATTGGAGAGGGTTGAAGGGAGTCCAGCCAGATGTGAAAACATTGGAGAGGGTGTAAAGGAGTCCAGCCAGATGAGATTACATTGGAGATTGTTGAAGGGAGTCCAGCCAGATGTGATTACATTGGAGAGGGTTGAAAGGATTCCAGCCAGATGTAATTACATTGGAGAGGGTTGAAGGGAGTCCAGTCAGATGTGATTACTTCAGAGAGGGTTGAAGGGAGTACATCCAGATGTGATTACATTGGAGAAGGTTGAAGGGATTCCAGCCAGATGTGATTACATTGGAGAGGGTGGAAGGGAGTACAGCCAGATGTGATTTAATTTGAGAGTGTTGGAGTCCAGCCAGATGTGAAAACATTGGAGAGGGTTGAAGGGAGTCCAGCCAGATGTGAAAACATTGGAGAGGGTGTAAAGGAGTCCAGCCAAATGAGATTACATTGGAGATTGTTGAAGGGAGTCCAGCCAGATGTGATTACATTGGAGAGGGTTGAAAGGATTCCAGCCAGATGTAATTACATTGGAGAGGGTTGCAGGGAGTCCAGTCAGATGTGATTACTTCAGAGAGGGTTGAAGGGAGTACATCCAGATGTGATTACATTGGAGAAGGTTGAAAGGAGTCCAGCCAGATGTGATTACTTTGGAGAGTGTTGAAGGGAGTCCAGCCAGATGTGAAAACATTGGAGAGGGTGTAAAGGAGTCCAGCCAGATGTGATTACATTGGAGATTGTTGAAGGGAGTCCAGCCAGATGTGATTACATTGGAGAGTGTTGAAGGGAGTCCAGCCAGATGTGAAAACATTGGAGAGGGTGTAAAGGAGTCCAGCCAGATGTGATTACATTGGAGAGGGTTGAAGGGAGTCCAGCCAGATGTGAAAACATTGGAGAGGGTGTAAAGGAGTCCAGCCAGATGTGATTACTTTGGAGAGTGTTGAAGGGAGTCCAGCCAGATGTGAAAACATTGGAGAGGGTGTAAAGGAGTCCAGCCAGATGTGATTACATTGGAGATTGTTGAAGGGAGTCCAGCCAGATGTGATTACATTGGAGAGTGTTGAAGGGAGTCCAGACAGATGTGATTACATTGGAGAGGGTTGAAGGGAGTCCAGCCAGATGTGATTACATTGGAGAGGGTTGAAGGGTCCAGCCAGATGTGAAAACATTGGAGAGGGTGTAAAGGAGTCCAGCCAGATGAGATTACATTGGAGATTGTTGAAGGGAGTCCAGCCAGATGTGATTACATTGGAGAGGGTTGAAAGGATTCCAGCCAGATGTAATTACATTGGAGAGGGTTGAAGGGAGTCCAGTCAGATGTGATTACTTCAGAGAGGGTTGAAGGGAGTACATCCAGATGTGATTACATTGGAGAAGGTTGAAGGGATTCCAGCCAGATGTGATTACATTGGAGAGGGTGGAAGGGAGTACAGCCAGATGTGATTTAATTTGAGAGTGTTGGAGTCCAGCCAGATGTGAAAACATTGGAGAGGGTGTAAAGGAGTCCACCCAGATGTAATTACATTGGAGAGGGTTGAAGGGAGTCCAGCCAGATGTGATTACATTGGAGAGTGTTGAAGGGAGTCCAGCCAGATGTGAAAACATTGGAGAGGGTGTAAAGGAGTCCAGCCAGATGTGATTACATTGGAGAGGGTTGAAGGGAGTCCAGCCAGATGTGAAAACATTGGAGAGGGTGTAAAGGAGTCCAGCCAGATGTGATTACTTTGGAGAGTGTTGAAGGGAGTCCAGCCAGATGTGATTACATTGGAGAGGGTTGAAAGGATTCCAGCCAGATGTAATTACATTGGAGAGGGTTGAAGGGAGTCCAGTCAGATGTGATTACATTGGAGAGGGTTGAAGGGAGTCCAGCCAGATGTGATTACTTTGGAGAGGGTTGAAGGGAGTCCAGACAGAAGTGATTACATTGGAGAGGGTTGAAGGGAGTCCAGCCAGATGTGATTACTTTGGAGAGGGTTGAAGAGAGTCCAGCCAGATGTGATTATATTGGAGAGGGTTGAAGGGAGTCCAGCCAGATGTGATTACATTGGAGAGGGTTGAAGGGTGTCCAGCCAGATGTGATTACATTGGAGAGGGTTGAAGGGAGTCCAGCCAGATGTGATTACATTGGAGAGGGTTGAAAGGATTCCAGCCAGATGTAATTACATTGGAGAGGGTTGAAGGGAGTCCAGTCAGATGTGATTACATTGGAGAGGGTGGAAGGGAGTCCAGCCAGATGTGATTACTTTGGAGAGGGTTGAAGGGAGTCCAGACAGATGTGATTACATTGGAGAGGGTTGAAGGGAGTCCAGCCAGATGTGATTTAATTTGAGAGTGTTGGAGTCCAGCCAGATGTGAAAACATTGGAGAGGGTGTAAATGAGTCCACCCAGATGTAATTACATTGGAGAGGGTTGAAGGGAGTCCAGCCAGATGTGATTACATTGGAGAGTGTTGAAGGGAGTCCAGCCAGATGTGAAAACATTGGAGAGGGTGTAAAGGAGTCCAGCCAGATGTGATTACATTGGAGAGGGTTGAAGGGAGTCCAGCCAGATGTGAAAACATTGGAGAGGGTGTAAAGGAGTCCAGCCAGATGTGATTACTTTGGAGAGTGTTGAAGGGAGTCCAGCCAGATGTGATTACATTGGAGAGGGTTGAAAGGATTCCAGCCAGATGTAATTACATTGGAGAGGGTTGAAGGGAGTCCAGTCAGATGTGATTACATTGGAGAGGGTTGAAGGGAGTCCAGCCAGATGTGATTACTTTGGAGAGGGTTGAAGGGAGTCCAGACAGAAGTGATTACATTGGAGAGGGTTGAAGGGAGTCCAGCCAGATGTGATTACTTTGGAGAGGGTTGAAGAGAGTCCAGCCAGATGTGATTATATTGGAGAGGGTTGAAGGGAGTCCAGCCAGATGTGATTACATTGGAGAGGGTTGAAGGGTGTCCAGCCAGATGTGATTACATTGGAGAGGGTTGAAAGGATTCCAGCCAGATGTAATTACATTGGAGAGGGTTGAAGGGAGTCCAGTCAGATGTGATTACATTGGAGAGGGTTGAAGGGAGTCCAGCCAGATGTGATTACTTTGGAGAGGGTTGAAGGGAGTCCAGACAGATGTGATTACATTGGAGAGGGTTGAAGGGAGTCCAGCCAGATGTGATTACTTTGGAGAGGGTTGAAGAGAGTCCAGACAGATGTGATTATATTGGAGAGGGTTGAAGGGAGTCCAGCCAGATGTGATTACATTGGAGAGGGTTGAAGGGTGTCCAGCCAGATGTGATTACATTGGAGAGGGTTGAAGGGAGTCCAGCCAGATGTGATTACTTTGGAGAGGGTTGAAGAGAGTCCAGCCAGATGTGATTACATTGGAGAGGTTTGAAGGGAGTCCAGCCAGATGTGATTACTTTGGAGAGGGTTGAAAGGAGTCCAGCCAGATGTGATTACATTGGAGACGGTTGAAGGGAGTCCAGCCAGATGTGATTATATTGGAGAGGGTTGAAGGGAGTCCAGCCAGATGTGATTACATTGGAGAGGGTTGAAGGGAGTCCAGCCAGATGTGATTACATTGGAGAGGGTTGAAGTGAGTCCAGCCAGATGAGATTACATTGGAGACGGTTGAAGGGTCCAGCCAGATGAGATTACATTGGAGAGGGTTGAAGGGAGTCCAGCCAGATGTGATTACATTGGAGAGGGTGGAAATGTCCAGCCAGATGTGATTACTTTGGAGAGGGTTGAAAGGAGTCCAGCCAGATGTGATTACATTGGAGACGGTTGAAGGGAGTCCAGCCAGATGTGATTATATTGGAGAGGGTTGAAGGGAGTCCAGCCAGATGTGATTACATTGGAGAGGGTTGAAGGGAGTCCAGCCAGATGTGATTACATTGGAGAGGGTTGAAGTGAGTCCAGCCAGATGAGATTACATTGGAGACGGTTGAAGGGTCCAGCCAGATGAGATTACATTGGAGAGGGTTGAAGGGAGTCCAGCCAGATGTGATTACATTGGAGAGGGTGGAAATGTCCAGCCAGATGTGATTACTTTGGAGAGGGTTGAAAGGAGTCCAGCCAGATGTGATTACATTGGAGACGGTTGAAGGGAGTCCAGCCAGATGTGATTATATTGGAGAGGGTTGAAGGGAGTCCAGCCAGATGTGATTACATTGGAGAGGGTTGAAGGGAGTCCAGCCAGATGTGATTACATTGGAGTGGGTGGAAATGTCCAGTCAGATGTGATTAAATTTGAGATGGCTGGAGTACAGCCAGATGTGATTACATTGGAGAGGGTTGAAGGGAGTACAGCCAGATTGGATTACATTGGAGAGTGTGGAAATGTCCAGCCAGATGTGATTAAATTTGAGAGGGTTGGACTCCAGCCAGATGTGATTAAATTGGAGAGGGTTGAAGGGAGTCCAGCCAGATGTGATTACATTGGAGTGGGTGGAAATGTCCAGTCAGATGTGATTAAATTTGAGATGGCTGGAGTACAGCCAGATGTGATTACATTGGAGAGGGTTGAAGGGATTCCAGCCAGATGTGATTACTTCAGAGAGGGTTGAAGGGAGTACATCCAGATGTGATTACATTGGAGAAGGTTGAAGGGAGTCCAGCCAGATGTGATTACATTGGAGAGGGTGGAAGGGAGCACAGCCAGATGTGATTTAATTTGAGAGTGTTGGAGTCCAGCCAGATGTGAAAACATTGGAGAGGGTGTAAAGGAGTCCAGCCAGATGTAATTACATTGGAGAGGGTTGAAGGGAGTCCAGCCAGATGTGATTACATTGGAGAGTGTTGAAGGGTGTCCAGCCAGATGTGAAAACATTGGAGAGGGTGTAAAGGAGTCCAGCCAGATGTGATTACATTGGAGAGGGTTGAAGGGAGTCCAGCCAGATGTGAAAACATTGGAGAGGGTGTAAAGGAGTCCAGCCAGATGTGATTACATTGGAGATTGTTGAAGGGAGTCCAGCCAGATGTGATTACATTGGAGAGGGTTGAAAGGATTCCAGCCAGATGTAATTACATTGGAGAGGGTTGAAGGGAGTCCAGTCAGATGTGATTACTTCAGAGAGGGTTGAAGGGAGTACATCCAGATGTGATTACATTGGAGAAGGTTGAAGGGAGTCCAGCCAGATGTGATTACATTGGAGAGTGTGGAAGGGAGTACAGCCAGATGTGATTTAATTTGAGAGTGTTGGAGTCCAGCCAGATGTGAAAACATTGGAGAGGGTGTAAAGGTGTCCAGCCAGATGTAATTACATTGGAGAGGGTTGAAGGGAGTCCAGCCAGTTGTGATTACATTGGAGAGTGTTGAAGGGAGTCCAGCCAGATGTGAAAACATTGGAGAGGGTGTAAAGGAGTCCAGCCAGCTGTGATTACATTGGAGAGGGTTGAAGGGAGTCCAGCCAGATGTGAAAACATTGGAGAGTGTGTAAAGGAGTCCAGCCAGATGTGATTACTTTGGAGAGTGTTGAAGGGAGTCCAGCCAGATGTGATTACATTGGAGAGGGTTGAAAGGATTTCAGCCAGATGTAATTACTTTGTAGAGGGTTGAAGGGAGTCCAGACAGATGTGATTACATTGGAGAGGGTTGAAGGGAGTCCAGCCAGATGTGATTACTTTGGAGAGGGTTGAAGAGAGTCCAGCCAGATGTGATTATATTGGAGAGGGTTGAAGGGAGTCCAGCAAGATGTGATTACATTGGAGAGGGTTGAAGGGTGTCCAGCCAGATGTGATTACATTGGAGAGTGTTGAAGGGAGTCCAGCCAGATGTGATTACATTGGAGAGGGTTGAAAGGATTCCAGCCAGATGTAATTACATTGGAGAGGGTTGAAGGGAGTCCAGTCAGATGTGATTACATTGGAGAGGGTTGAAGGGAGTCCAGCCAGATGTGATTACTTTGGAGAGGGTTGAAGGGAGTCCAGACAGATGTGATTACATTGGAGAGGGTTGAAGGGAGTCCAGCCAGATGTGATTACTTTGGAGAGGGTTGAAGAGAGTCCAGCCAGATGTGATTATATTGGAGAGGGTTGAAGGGAGTCCAGCCAGATGTGATTACATTGGAGAGGTTTGAAGGGTGTCCAGCCAGATGTGATTACATTGGAGAGGGTTGAAGGGAGTCCAGCCAGATGTGATTACTTTGGAGAGGGTTGAAGAGAGTCCAGCCAGATGTGATTACATTGGAGAGGTTTGAAGGGAGTCCAGCCAGATGTGATTACTTTGGAGAGGGTTGAAAGGAGTCCAGCCAGATGTGATTACATTGGAGACGGTTGAAGGGAGTCCAGCCAGATGTGATTATATTGGAGAGGGTTGAAGGGAGTCCAGCCAGATGTGATTACATTGGAGAGGGTTGAAGGGAGTCCAGCCAGATGTGATTACATTGGAGAGGGTTGAAGTGAGTCCAGCCAGATGAGATTACATTGGAGACGGTTGAAGGGTCCAGCCAGATGAGATTACATTGGAGAGGGTTGAAGGGAGTCCAGCCAGATGTGATTACATTGGAGAGGGTGGAAATGTCCAGCCAGATGTGATTACTTTGGAGAGGGTTGAAAGGAGTCCAGCCAGATGTGATTACATTGGAGACGGTTGAAGGGAGTCCAGCCAGATGTGATTATATTGGAGAGGGTTGAAGGGAGTCCAGCCAGATGTGATTACATTGGAGAGGGTTGAAGGGAGTCCAGCCAGATGTGATTACATTGGAGAGGGTTGAAGTGAGTCCAGCCAGATGAGATTACATTGGAGACGGTTGAAGGGTCCAGCCAGATGAGATTACATTGGAGAGGGTTGAAGGGAGTCCAGCCAGATGTGATTACATTGGAGAGGGTGGAAATGTCCAGCCAGATGTGATTACTTTGGAGAGGGTTGAAAGGAGTCCAGCCAGATGTGATTACATTGGAGACGGTTGAAGGGAGTCCAGCCAGATGTGATTATATTGGAGAGGGTTGAAGGGAGTCCAGCCAGATGTGATTACATTGGAGAGGGTTGAAGGGAGTCCAGCCAGATGTGATTACATTGGAGTGGGTGGAAATGTCCAGTCAGATGTGATTAAATTTGAAATGGCTGGAGTACAGCCAGATGTGATTACATTGGAGAGGGTTGAAGGGAGTACAGCCAGATTGGATTACATTGGAGAGTGTGGAAATGTCCAGCCAGATGTGATTAAATTTGAGAGGGTTGGACTCCAGCCAGATGTGATTAAATTGGAGAGGGTTGAAGGGAGTCCAGCCAGATGTGATTAAATTTGAGATGGCTGGAGTACAGCCAGATGTGATTACATTGGAGAGGGTTGAAGGGATTCCAGCCAGATGTGATTACTTCAGAGAGGGTTGAAGGGAGTACATCCAGATGTGATTACATTGGAGAAGGTTGAAGGGAGTCCAGCCAGATGTGATTACATTGGAGAGGGTGGAAGGGAGCACAGCCAGATGTGATTTAATTTGAGAGTGTTGGAGTCCAGCCAGATGTGAAAACATTGGAGAGGGTGTAAAGGAGTCCAGCCAGATGTAATTACATTGGAGAGGGTTGAAGGGAGTCCAGCCAGATGTGATTACATTGGAGAGTGTTGAAGGGAGTTCAGCCAGATGTGAAAACATTGGAGAGGGTGTAAAGGAGTCCAGCCAGATGTGATTACATTGGAGAGGGTTGAAGGGAGTCCAGCCAGATGTGAAAACATTGGAGACGGTGTAAAGGAGTCCAGCCAGATGTGATTACATTGGAGATTGTTGAAGGGAGTCCAGCCAGATGTGATTACATTGGAGAGGGTTGAAAGGATTCCAGCCAGATGTAATTACATTGGAGAGGGTTGAAGGGAGTCCAGTCAGATGTGATTACTTCAGAGAGGGTTGAAGGGAGTACATCCAGATGTGATTACATTGGAGAAGTTTGAAGGGAGTCCAGCCAGATGTGATTACATTGGAGAGGGTGGAAGGGAGTACAGCCAGATGTGATTTAATTTGAGAGTGTTGGAGTCCAGCCAGATGTGAAAACATTGGAGAGGGTGTAAAGGTGTCCAGCCAGATGTAATTACATTGGAGAGGGTTGAAGGGAGTCCAGCCAGTTGTGATTACATTGGAGAGTGTTGAAGGGAGTCCAGCCAGATGTGAAAACATTGGAGAGGGTGTAAAGGAGTCCAGCCAGATGTGATTACATTGGAGAGGGTTGAAGGGAGTCCAGCCAGATGTGAAAACATTGGAGAGGGTGTAAAGGAGTCCAGCCAGATGTGATTACTTTGGAGAGTGTTGAAGGGAGTCCAGCCAGATGTGATTACATTGGAGAGGGTTGAAAGGATTTCAGCCAGATGTAATTACTTTGTAGAGGGTTGAAGGGAGTCCAGACAGATGTGATTACATTGGAGAGGGTTGAAGGGAGTCCAGCCAGTTGTGATTACTTTGGAGAGGGTTGAAGAGAGTCCAGCCAGATGTGATTATATTGGAGAGGGTTGAAGGGAGTCCAGCCAGATGTGATTACATTGGAGAGGGTTGAAGGGTGTCCAGCCAGATGTGATAACATTGGAGAGTGTTGAAGGGAGTCCAGCCAGATGTGATTACATTGGAGAGGGTTGAAAGGATTCCAGCCAGATGTAATTACATTGGAGAGGGTTGAAGGGAGTCCAGTCAGATGTGATTACATTGGAGAGGGTTGAAGGGAGTCCAGCCAGATGTGATTACTTTGGAGAGGGTTGAAGGGAGTCCAGACAGATGTGATTACATTGGAGAGGGTTGAAGGGAGTCCAGCCAGATGTGATTACTTTGGAGAGGGTTGAAGAGAGTCCAGCCACATGTGATTATATTGGAGAGGGTTGAAGGGAGTCCAGCCAGATGTGATTACATTGGAGAGGTTTGAAGGGTGTCCAGCCAGATGTGATTACATTGGAGAGGGTTGAAGGGAGTCCAGCCAGATGTGATTACTTTGGAGAGGGTTGAAGAGAGTCCAGCCAGATGTGATTACATTGGAGAGGTTTGAAGGGAGTCCAGCCAGATGTGATTACTTTGGAGAGGGTTGAAAGGAGTCCAGCCAGATGTGATTACATTGGAGACGGTTGAAGGGAGTCCAGCCAGATGTGATTATATTGGAGAGGGTTGAAGGGAGTCCAGCCAGATGTGATTACATTGGAGAGGGTTGAAGGGAGTCCAGCCAGATGTGATTACATTGGAGAGGGTTGAAGTGAGTCCAGCCAGATGAGATTACATTGGAGACGGTTGAAGGGTCCAGCCAGATGAGATTACATTGGAGAGGGTTGAAGGGAGTCCAGCCAGATGTGATTACATTGGAGAGGGTGGAAATGTCCAGCCAGATGTGATTACTTTGGAGAGGGTTGAAAGGAGTCCAGCCAGATGTGATTACATTGGAGACGGTTGAAGGGAGTCCAGCCAGATGTGATTATATTGGAGAGGGTTGAAGGGAGTCCAGCCAGATGTGATTACATTGGAGAGGGTTGAAGGGAGTCCAGCCAGATGTGATTACATTGGAGAGGGTTGAAGTGAGTCCAGCCAGATGAGATTACATTGGAGACGGTTGAAGGGTCCAGCCAGATGAGATTACATTGGAGAGGGTTGAAGGGAGTCCAGCCAGATGTGATTACATTGGAGAGGGTGGAAATGTCCAGCCAGATGTGATTACTTTGGAGAGGGTTGAAAGGAGTCCAGCCAGATGTGATTACATTGGAGACGGTTGAAGGGAGTCCAGCCAGATGTGATTATATTGGAGAGGGTTGAAGGGAGTCCAGCCAGATGTGATTACATTGGAGAGGGTTGAAGGGAGTCCAGCCAGATGTGATTACATTGGAGAGGGTTGAAGTGAGTCCAGCCAGATGAGATTACATTGGAGACGGTTGAAGGGTCCAGCCAGATGTGATTACATTGGAGAGGGTTGAAGGGAGTCCAGCCAGATGAGATTACATTGGAGAGGGTTGAAGGGAGTCCAGCCAGATGTGATTACTTCAAAGAGGGTTGAAAGGAGTCCAGCCAGATGTGATTACATTGGAGATAGTTGAGGGGAGTCCAGCCAGATGTGATTACATTGGAGAGGGTTGAAGGGAATTGAAATTAGATGAAACCGTCTCGTCTGTAGAGGTCCCACCTTCTGTGGAAGAATGCCCAGTGATTCACATATCTGAAGGTCTCGTTCCAACCCTAACTCTTCAGGCACATTTTAAACTGAATGTTCTGTCTTATTTTGGCCACACCTGCACATACATGAGTTTGGAGAACCGGCTCCCTTTTCATACCTCTTTGCTAGCGACGATAACGACCTCATACATTTGAGGAATCTCGTTCTCGTGCACAGTACCTTTTTCCCGTTTCCCTAAGAAAGTCAACCCTATCGATACAGCTCGCCACATTTCACCCACTTGACTACAAAGCCACAGAACCATTGTCACTGCCAGAGACCTGACCGGTGAGACTTTCCCCGCCTTGGTCATTTGGACCTCTCTCCTCCCATTCAGAAGTATCCAAAGTGGTCTGCCTGTTATTGAGCGGGCTGGCCACAAGGGGTCTCCGCACTGGCTCCGGCTGTTTAACACCTTTCAGCTTCCAGTCTGTCACTCAGTTTCCTATAGTCTACACATTGGGTGTAAATACCTCTCTGTATTGCCTCCCTATCACCCCCTCGGCTTCCTGAATGATCCCGAGTTCATCCAGGTCCAGTTTCAACTCTGTAACACAGTGTGTTAGAAGGTGCAGCTGGATGACCTTCTCACAGCTGAAGTTGTCAGGAACTCTTGAGGTCTCCCTGCCTTCCCACATCTCGCAAAGGAGTATTCAAATCTCCTGCCAGACATTGCTACTGCTCTGACTTTGCGATTATAAAGAAGGAAACAATAATTAAACTGAAAACAAATCAACCAACAGTTCTGTGCCTTCTCTCACCCAAGAATCTCCTCCTTGAAGATTCAAAGAGATAACCCCTCTGACTTCCACTCAAATCCAACTCCCGCCAATCTCTCCCTCCAGTCCGGCTCAACACACACACACACACACACACACACACACACACACACACACACACACACACACACACACACACACACACACACACACACAAACATTTGAACACTGAGTGAAAATCTCTCCACATCGTCCCATCTGACACTCCGGATGTAAGACGCTGGATGACGCTTTCTCCGGACCGTCCTTTCGCACACACCCGGGTTCAGACACAAACTGAAGCTTACTCCCCCGGGTCCCTTCAGAAAATCCTAATGTTCAGAAGCTCCTTCCCTCTCACCAATACCCAGAACTCTGCCGTTTCTGAAGTCTTGAACTGTGAGTCCGGCTCGGAGAAAGTACGAGTGATTTTGTACAGAGGGTGTGCAGGGAACAGGAAAGAATTGGAAGAGGGGGTGGTTTTGGTGGGAGAACGGACGTGGTGCTGAGATATCAGTCACTGGGATGAAGTGTTATCGAACCAAACGATCGACCTGTACACACAGAACAGGACAGAGGCTCAGAGCCGAGAGATCGATATCCGGTGGAAGGGGGCTGGGTGGTTTAACAACAGACGTTACCTCTCCCCCTTCCTCCACATAATTCCATATAAACAGAGAGAGAGGGAGACGTGTAGAGCAGGGAGAGGGTTAATGGAATCGTGGATGACCTGCAGGGGATGGAGCGGGTCAGGGAGACGGGGAGAGGAGTTGGGGAAGATGGAGATAACGGAGACGGCACGGAGTGTAGGGAACGGAGTGGTGATGGAGACAGGGTATGTAGAAGAAGATGGCGGTGGCGGAAACGGGAAGGGCTGTCGGGGAAGTCGTGGATGACGGTGACGGGGATGGTCGGCTGGGAAGGAGGGTTGACGACGAACAGGAGACTGAAAACTCAATGAACCAGGAACACCTTCTTCCCCTCCGCCAGCATTTTCTTGAACACATCAGCACCACCTCCACATTTCTGCGGCATTTATTAGCTTTTTGCATTTGATATTAATTTTACATATTTGCGCCCTACTGATCCTTCGAATGAACAAATCGCAGGTGGTCTAAGTCACAGATAATAAAACAGACCGTGAATCCGGCAGAAAAGATGCGATACAGGTGGACAGGACATTTGACACGCTGGCCTTCATCAGTCAGGACACTGAGTACGGGAGCCGGAGGTGACGTTGCAGTTGCAGATGACGTCGGTCAGGCCGCACTTGGAGTATGGAGTTCAGTTCTGCTTGCCTTGCTCTAAGAAAAATCTCAACGAACAGGAAATATTGTAGAGGGTGATTTCCGAGGATGCTGCAGGGACAGGAAGGACTGAGTTATGGAGCGGGGTGATTGAGGTGAGAGTAGCTAAAGACAGAAGCGGGGAGCGAGCTGGTTTGGATAAAAGGAACACAGTGGGATGGGGAGAGTGGGTAGAGAATGAGTAGTGAATCGAGAGAGAGACCGGTATAGAAGGTGGAATTGGGGGAGAGGGAGGCAAGAAAGCGGGGCGAGGAAAAAGGGGAGGAAACAGAGGAGGCGATATTAGAGAGGGATTTAAATGAGAGCCTTTAGAGGGACAAAGATACAGGGAGGGCAAGATAGTGAGTAAGATTGCGATAGAAGGAAAGAGGAGAATAGGGTAAGGGCGAGGGGCAGCGGCGCGGAGGGGTAGTATGAATGGTTGAGAGAAATGGGGGAGAAAGAGGGTTTTATCATTATATTCAAGTCGGTCCCACTGGTTGTTGACAGAGATCCTGGATCTTTTCAGAAATATCTGGGCACAAAGGTGCAGACTTCTCACAGATGAAACGCTTAAGAATCTGACTACAAGGTTTACGCCGACTGTGCCAAGTACATACACCGCAATTAAAATCTCCAGCGTTCATCCAGTACACGACATACGAAGCCACATTCCTATCAAAGAGGGGTAAACAATTTCAACTCACCTCCAGCAGTCAGTCCCCAAAACCACTGATATCCTCCCTCGCCATTGACCTATGGCAGCACAACCCCACTATACCAGCACAGCCCTGTGTCCGTCTCCAGAATACTGCCACTGACCCACTCTCTCCCTGCAGCCCTGTGTTAGTCATTAAAGTCATTAAAGTAATCCCTTGCCCCAATCTCTAGCCACAGATCGGTGTCAGAGACCAGAATAATAACAGTACACAACCTTCTCCTCACAGGCCCGTGTCAGTCCCCAAAATATTCCCACGGCGCCAGTCATTCCTGAATGCTCCCACTGCTTTACCGTCTCCCCACAGGCCTGTGGTTTCTGCCTACGTACTCACACTCACCACTCCCACCCCACAGATCAGTGTCAGTCCAAAGTATACCCACTGCCTGACTCTCTCCCCACAGCCCCATGCCGGTCCCCGAAATAATCCCACTGCTGAACCCTCTTCTTAGAGACCTGTGTCAGTCACCAAAACATCTCCCGCTTCCCATGCTCTCCCCACGGACGTGTCTCAGTCCCCAGAGTACTCCCACTCAACCATTCTCTCCCCAAATCTGTGTCTGTCCCCAACGTACACCCACCCCTCATTCTCCCCCACAGACATGTGCCAGGCGCCAAAGTGCTCCCACTCCCTCACTCTCTTCCAAAACCTGAGATATTTCCCAAAAGAACTCCATAGCTCCACTCTCTCCCCACGTTCCCGTGCTAATTCCTAAAATACTTGCACTTCCCACTCTCAACCCAAGGCCCCGTTTGTGTTCCCGAAATAATCCCAATGCCTAACCTTCTCTCTAAATATCTGTGGCAACCACCAAAAGACTCCCAAATCGCCCTCTCTTCCCACAGCCCATGTCAGTTCCCACATTAGGAGAAGGAAGTCTGAGGATCACAACGGGGGGTAGGCGGGAGCCATTTTGATTTTTCTTCTTCTCATCGGAGTTCAGAGAGTTGGGACTGCGCAGGCGTGTGACGTTGGTCAGTGAGGCGGGGAAGATTTAAAAGGAACACAGCGGGCAGTCGTTTTTCGGGCAGCGGAGTGAGCAGGCAGCAGAGTGAAGGGTTAAGGGAATTGGTTCAACGGGCTTTGGTGGAAAGGGGCGAGGCAAGGTAGATTCAGATTTTTTTAATTTTTCCTGTTATTTGAGGAAAGAGGGAATTATGAGTGTGAGGACAGCTTGCTTTCTCGTGTCGGATGTGGGAGGTCCTGGAGTCTCCCAGCCTCCCGGACGTCCACATCTGCTCCAGGTGCACCGAGCTGCAGCACCTAAGGGACCGTGTTGGGGAACTGGAGCTGCAGATTGATTACCTCCGTCTGGTCAGGGAGAGGGAGGAGATGATAGAGATGAGTTACAGGCAGGTGGTTACAACAGGGCCACGGGAGGCAGACAGGTGAGTCACGGTTAATAGAGGGAAAAGGAACTAGAGAGTACACGAGTGTCTGAACCTCTTGACAATAAGTACTTCTGTTTGAGTACTGTTGCGGGGGTGGACAACCTACCTGGGGGAAACGACAGTGGCCGTGCCACCGGCACTGAGTCCGACCCTATTGCTCAGAAGGTTAGGGAAAGGAAGAAGAAGGAAGTAGAAATAGGGGACTCGATAGTTAGAGGGTCAGTGAGGCGATTCTGTGGACGCAGTCAGGAGACCAGGATGGTAGTTTGACTCACTGGTGCCAAGGTCCGGGATAATTCTGATCGCGTCCAGGATATCCTGAAGTGGGAGGGTGAGGAGCCAGAGGTCGTGGTACATATCGGTACCAAAGACACAGGTAGGTAAAGGGAAGTGGTCCTGAAAGGAGAACATAGGGATTTAGGAAGGGAATTCAGAAAATGGACCGCAAGGACCGCAAGGTGTTTGACACGTAAATCCTAGGTGTCAAACACCCTGGACGGGAGATTTGCTAAGACTACTGAGGAGGCTTTAAACTAGAATGGTTTGGAGTGGGAATCAATTTGAAGAGACTAGGAGAGAGGAGGTTGGTTGACAAATAGAGAAGGCTAGTAGACAGTGTGTGAGGGATGATAGGCAGGTGATAGAGAAGGGGTGCGCCCAGACCGAAGATGTAGGGGAGAAGGAACAATACGATAATAAAATTATTTGTACCGTTAGGGATAAACAGAGAGGAAGAGTTGGAGAGTTTCTTAAATTCATCTATTTTATTGCTAGGAGCATTGTAAGAAAGGTGGATGATCTTAGAGCTTGGATTGATACCTGGCAATATGATGTTGTAGCAAATAGTGAAACGTGGCGACAGGGGGGTGATTGATCAGCAACTAAATATTTGTGGATTTCGTTGCTTCAGATGTGATAGAATCGGAGGGGCAAGAGGAGGAGATGTTGCATTACTTGTCAGAGAAAATACTACAGTGGTGGTTAGGCAGGATAGATTAGAGGGCTCGTATCGGGAGGCTATTTTGGTGAAATTGAGGATGGGAAAGTTGTAGTAACAATTCTAGAGCACCTAATGGTGAGCAAGAATTGGAGGAACAAATTTATAAGGAGATTGCAGATATTTGTAGTAAGCACAATGTTATGATTGTGGGAGATTATAATTTTCCACACATAGACTGGGAAGCCCATTCTGTAATAGGGATCGATGTTTTGGAGTTTGGACAGGATAGGACATTTAAAGTTGAAATTTCGAGGGTACAGAATTTTTATGTTCCTGTTTGGTTGAAAGGAAAGGTTAAAAGTTTGAGAGAGCCATGGTTTTCAAGGGATATTGGAAACTTGGTTTTGAAAAAGAAAGAGATCTACAATGTTGTTTGCATACATCTATGGATGCTTCTGGACACATCATCAGTGATGTTCCTGGAATCATCGGGTGTTTCGAGTCTTTCAACATAATATACCCTTCTCCAGGTGACCCAGCCGGGGCTGATCAGACCCCAGCTTGTGTCCAGATGGCTAGCTACACATGACTCCATGGGTCCCCTCTCTTGAGACACAGCCACCTTGAGGCCCTCACTGCCGCATCGGTGGTACTGCCGATGGCTCTCCTTTTCTTTCTCGCTCGAAGCACAAATTGCTGTAGGCTCTGGCTAAGGAAAGGTCTGCGAATCCCCTACAACCAGCTTTTACTGGGAGACACCTCGCTCTCCATCCAGCCTGCTCAAAATAAATATAGGCAGCATGGACTAAATGAGCTGCTCGAAGAATATAAGGAATGTAAAAAGTAACCTAAGAAAGAAATTAGAAAAGCTAAGAGAAGATATGAGGTTGTTTTGGCATAAATCCAAAGGGTTTCTACAGTTATATTAATAGCAAAAGGATAATGAAGGATAAAATTGGTCCCTTAGAGAATCAAAGTAGACAGCCATGTGTGGAGCCAAAAGAGATAGGGGAAATTTTGAACAATTTATTTTCATCTGTATTCACTAAGGAGAAGTACATTGAATTGTATAAGATAAGGTAAACAAGTTGGGTAGTTATGGAAACTAATGATTAAAGAAGTGGAGGTACTGGAGCTTTTAAAGAATATTAAAGTCGATAAGTCTCCTGGTCCTGATAAGATGTTCACTCGGACCATGAGAGAAGATAGTTTAGAAATAGCAGGGGCTCTGACAGAAATATTTCAAATAGAACCGGGGATGGTGCCGGAGGATTGGCGTATTGGTTACATTGTCTAAAGAGGAATCTAAGAGTAAACCTAGCAATAATCGGCCTGCAAGTTTTACGTCAGTGGTAGGTAAATTAAGGGAAAGTAGTCTTGGAGATGGTATATATAATGATATGGATAGACAGGGTCTGATTAGGAACAGTCAACATAGACTTGTGCATGGATGGTCATGTTTGACCCATCTTACTGGGATTTTTGAGGAGGATACTAGGAAAGATGACGAGGGTGAAGCAGTGGATATTGTCTATATGGACTTCAGTGAGGCATTTGACAAGGTTCCGCACGGAGGGTTCGATAGTAAGGTTCAATCGTTAGGTATAAATATTGAAGCAGTAAAATGTATTCAACAGTGGCTGGATGGGAGATGCTAGAGAGTAGTGGTGGATAACTGTTTGTCAGGTTAGAGGCCGGTGACTAGTGGTGTGCCTCAGGGATTTGTACTGGGGCCAATGCTATTTGTCATATACATTAATCATCTGGATGGTGGGGTGGTAAATTGGATTAGTAAATATGCATACGATGCGACGATAGGTGTCGTTGTGGATAACGAAGTAGGTTCTCAAAGCTTGCAGAGAGATTTAGGCCAGTTAGAAGAGTGTGCTGGAAGATGGCACATGGAGTTTAATGCTGATAAGTGTGAGGTGCTACACTTTGGTAGGGTTCATGAACTTAGGACATACATGGTAAATGGTAGGGCACTGAGGAATGCAGTAGAACAGAGTGATCTCGGAATAATGGTGCATAGTTCCCTGTAGGTGGAATCTCATGTGGATAGGGTGGTGAAGAAAGCTTTTGGTATGCTGGACTTTACAAATCAGAGCATTGAGTACAGGAGTTGGGATGCAATATTAAGATTGTACACGGGATTTGTAAGGCGAAATTTGGAGTTTTGTGTACAATTCTAGTCACCGAATTATTGGAAAGATGTCAACAAAATAGATAGAGTACAGAGGAATGTTACCTTGGTTTCAGCACCTAAGTTGCAGAGAAAAGTTGAACAAGATAGGCCTTTATTCTTTGGAGTGTAGAAGGTTGAGGGGGGACGATAGAGGTATTTAAGGTTATGAGGGGGATATAAAGAGTTGACGTGGATAGGCTTTTTCCATTGAAAGTAGGTGAGATTCAAACAAGAGTACATGAGTTGACAGTTAACGGGCACAAGTTTAGGGGCAACAGGATGGGGAAATTCTTTACTCAGAGAGTGGTAGCTGTGTGGAACGAGCTTCCAGTAGAAGTAGTAGAGGCAGCTTCGATTTTGTGATTAAAAATAAAAAGATAGGTATATGGACAAGAATGGTATGGAGGGATATAGGATGAGTGCATGTAGGTGGGACGAGGTGAGAATAAGCTTTCGGCACGAACTGGAAGGGCTGCGATGGCCTGTATCCGTGTTTTAATTGCTATATGGTTATATGGTTACATTAATTTTACTTTACACTCTCTACCAACTGCCCGTGTAGATCCCCACACAAATCTAATTACCCATTCTCTCACCGCAGAACTTCCTGTGTCTCCAAAATTCCGTGATTGCACACTCTCTCCCCACAGCCATTGTCAGTCCACAAACTCATTCTAATACCCTTTCCCTTTAAGCATCCGTGTCTGACCACAGACTAATCCCAATGCACACAACCTTCCCGCAGCCTGTGCCAGTCCCCAAATTAGATCCACTGCCCATTCGCTTCTCACAGCCTGTATCAATCCGACGACCCACTTTTTTCTCAGAAACTTGCAAGATCCCAAATCTCACCCGTCTTCGCATTTTCCAATCCAGTATGAACTGCGTTGGTCGCGGGCTGCTTTGTCAATAAAATTCTGTGAAATTAAATTGCTATCAATAATGATTGAATTCGAGCAAAATTTAGTCATTTTATGTCTGATCCCAGGCGAATGTGAAGGGATGGTGTCGAAGGAGCTTAATTCTGTGTCTCACCACAGGAGAATGTGAACGGACGGTGTGGAATGAGCTTCACTCTGTGTCTGACTCCGGGAGTGTGTAATGAGACGGTGTGGAGGGAGAGTCTCTCTGTGTCTAACCCCGGAAATGGGTGATGGAACGGTGTGGAGGAGATTCACTCCGTTTCTCACACGAGGAGTCTGTGCCGGGACTAGAAGGAGGGAGCTTCACTCTGTGTCTGACCCCGGAAGTGTGATATCAAACGGTGTGGAGGGAGATTCACTCTGGTGTGGATAGATATTTCGTCGATCTGACACGTACCTTTTCTTCTGCTGAATTTATTTCAAGAAGTTTAGAATCAGAGTTCGAACAATACTGCTTCGCCTCATCGTAGGAAATGTTGAACGTGGATATAAAATAGCATCCGCATGCATTTTTAATCCAGTCCTGGGATAACGCTTGCTCTGGAAATTAGGAATAAGGAACAGTGAATCTCCTTGCGTACCGTCCATTACATCCGCTGTGTGTCAGACACAGAAAGAGGATCCCTCCTCACCGTCCCATCACACACAACTGGTCAAGTACAGAATGAAACACCCTCATCACCGGTCCGTTGACAGACTTGTTCTGGAAATTCCGAACAAGTAACAGTGAATCCCCTACCTCCGCCTATTGCATCCGCCGGAAGACAGACATAGAATAGGGATCCCTACACGCCGTCCAGTAACACAATCCTGGGAATAGTTACGGAGTGAAGCTCCCTCCACACCTTCAGATCACACAATCCCCTGGTCAGAGACAGAGCGAATCTCCTTCCTCACGGTCCCATCACACTCTCCTGGGGTCAACCACAGACTGAATCTCCCTCCACACCGTCCGATCACACACACCCGGGTTCAAACACAGAGTGAATCTCCCTCCACATTGTTCCATCACGCACACCCGGCGTCAGCCACTGAGTGAATCTCCCTCTACCCCGTCACATCGCATCCAGTAGGGGTCGGACACAGTGGTGCTCCCATCAGACGATTCCAATACACACTCTTGTTGTCAGACACGGAGAGAATCTCCCTCCGCACGGTCCAGTCACACACTCCCGGGGTCCGACACAGAGTGAATCTCCCTCCACACCGTCCCATCACACACTCCCGGGGTCCGACACAGAGTGAATCTCCCTCCACACCGTCCCATCACACACTCCCGGTGTCAGACACAGAGTGAATCTCCCTCCGCACGGTCCAGTCACACACTCCCGGGGTCCGACACAGCGTGCTGTTCTCAATGAGCTGGGAGAAATCGAAGAAAAACTATTGTTTTAAGTTCATGAGATACTTGGGAGGTGGTTCGAAATGTCTCTTGGACATTTATGGGAGCGGCTGGGTTACTGTGGAAGATTCCTTTGTAGTTTTTTCTGCCAGTTTGGATTGGTTTCGTTGACGGCTGCCAACTGCGTAACACGCAGCTCTGGCCGCCGGCAACTCGCTAGGAAGCCGGGTCGCTCCAAAAACTGGAGACAAACGCCGTTGTTCCCCAACTGGCAACGAGACAACCTCCTTCTACCTTCACTGTCGTGACCCTCGTTCGGTGTAGGAGCCGAAGCATCGTTTGAGACGTTTCGACAACTTACGGCCTGGTGGTTCTGCAGGACCGACGGAGCTTTTCCCGGCTTTGGAATTTCTGGCGCCGGGCCAGCAAGGTGCTGTTGAGTACAAACTTTCCGGCCAGTCACTCAACTCGCTCTGCAACTTTATAACCAGCACCGGCATATCATTCTCGATTCGGACACAGCGGCAACATACCGGACCGGACTCCAGGGAGTCGCAGGCCTTCGGGGAGTTATGCAAAGGCGGTTGCCTCTCCAGCCTCGGACAAAGCCCTATTTCGGTCGGTGAATGTGGAACGCGAGGTGCAATGTATTTTGCGTCCTGAAATTACCCTGGAAAAATGCGCGGAGGCAATGGAGTACTTGTTGGGGAGTGATGGTATTTTGGCCACCGAGAAAGAGTTCGGGAAGTCAGTGTTTTATCTGAGGAATGATGAGTTGGTGCAGAGGGCTCTCAGCAGGGGTATCACGGTAGCAAACATCTTTTTACAGATGGAGCGAGTGACAGCACCAACACAACGCATCGTCCTCAGTCACGTGAAGCCTTTCATCCCCAACGAGGATTTACTTCCCACACTAGCACGCTTGGGGCAAGTAAGGTCAGAAATAACATCAGACGCAAATTTAAGAGACGCACCCTTCGTACAGTAATCTCTTTCCGACGTCAGGTATTTATGCAACTGGAAAGGGATGATGACGTTGAGGGACGGTTTACTGTCCAGCACGAGAGGTAGACTATCAGGTGTATTGGAGCTGTGAGCGCACACGGTGTCATGTGTGCGGGGAGGTGGGACACTTTCGGAGGGACTGTCCTAACACCCGAATACCTGGGGAGTGAACTTCCGGAACCAGTGCCCCAGCTACCTCTGCCACTGATCCCATTCCTGCGCCTACACCTGCGCCCGCCCCTGCTCCTGCCCCTGCCCCTATACCTATTTGAGTCCCTGCTCCTACCCCTGTGGTTCAGTCACGTGATCTTGAGGCTACGTGCTGTGAGGCTCAGGCGAGGGACGGGGTGGACCATGTGCGCGGCAAGAAAGCGAAGAAGAACTCCAAACACTCGAAGAAGTCGGCCCCCGAGAAGGCAGACCTCACGCCTAGTTGCCCTGAAGTGGTGCGGGAGGCTCGGGGAAGTGCGCAGTTGGACGGGGTGATGGAAGCGGAAAGTACCGCTCCATCGGTAAATCCTGCACCTGTGTGCTACTCCGGCTTGAAGAGGAGATGGGAATTTTCCCCCAGGAGGGTAGGGGATGCAAATGCGGGGGAGTCCCAGAAAGGGGTGGGAATCCGGGTGGAAGTTGTGTCCAACCCTGAATCCCCTGATGTAGCTGCCAGTCCTGTGGTGGGTGGTGTGGTTGTGCGGGAAGCTAGTGCTAGCCCCGTTTGCACAACTAAAGCAGACCTAGATCCCTCCACCCAGGACCCTGTAGTAAGCAACTCCCTGGAGGCAGGTGTATGAAATAATATGGGCGGAGAGGAGAGCAAATCACTCACTGTCAGCATCAGGCTGCCGGTGAATCCCTTGGACCAGAGGTGCTGGGGTCCCCTGGGGAGGGTGATATAACCTGCATGCCGACCCCATCAACTAATGGCCTGCAGGGAGTCCCTGGGGATTATCACTCCTTCGTCGTAACTGTGGATAAGACTAATGCGATGGTGGAGCGGGTGGGTATGATTGAGGTACACGCTGCACCGTGTGGGTTACCAGGGCAATCACCTACTGGAACATACAAGGAGGAAGACGGGGGTTCTATCTGCAGTGAAGGTTTGGAGGAGTCTCTTTTGATAGCGAGACAATGGACATTCTCACCTCTCCTGAGAAATCCCTATGTTACCTGTGGAGGAGATCAGAGAGCTCATTCAGTCCTCTGAGGGGGCAAAGCATCGGCCTAAACTAAGCTTCGCTGGCCTAGCTTGCCGAGGCTGGTGAGGTCCCTGCGAGTCATCCTCAGCCGGAATGGGAAGGGGAAGAGGAATGCTGTGTCAGGGAAAGACAGACGGCAGCTGCAATCCTTTCTGGATGACCTGGTGAGGGACATCAGGGTGGAAAGCAGCCTCGCTCCTCTGGGAGATGGTGGGTCACAGGGTAGCGATGGTAGCAGTCGGGCCCGGAAAGAAAAGAATATTCCTGGTTTTCTTCGGGATAATGGATTTGAGGGCGCGTCCGCTCTCAGTGGCAAGGGTACAGCCGCTGAGGCCCAGTGTGCTCCCGACATGAAACTGACCATAGCTAGTCTTAATAGAAATGTTAGTAGGGGCTCTCTCCGCAGATATAACAATCTCTCAGTCCTCAGGGATGGGCGATATGCGGTGAGTTACCTTCAGGAAACCCATACCACCCCGGAGAACGAGTCCGCTTGGCTCCTGGGGTGGCAGGGCAGGGTCTACATGAGTCACCTTAGCGCCAACTCTAGCGGGGTGGCAATCCTGTTGGCCCCAACCTTCCGGCCAAAAATCGTAGGAGTCAAAGATGTTGTGCCCGGCCGTCTGCTCCACCTGGCTGTGCGCCTGGATGGAGTACCGCTGCATTTTATCAATGGATGTCGGTGTGTCCCAGGTGTGTGGACCGACTCAGGCTGAGCTGCATGTCGGGCCCAGGCCTTGCAATCTTCTCCGAGAACCGTGTCCACGCAACTTGAGCCGTCTCTCCTTGACAACTACAATCGCATTCAGGGATGCAAGTAGGAGGTACCTGTATGGGCTGTTGCTCCACACCCTCCACTTCCTTGCCCTTGCCCACCGTCCCGACACGCCATGGCGGTCGGTCTTTCCACCTGGAGGTGAGGGGGGTCACCAATGGAAATCCCTTTACGAGGGGGTTCTTCCCATGCACTTGGGGGATTTCGGCTGGAGGGTGCTGCATGAACCGCTGCCTATAAGAAGTTCTTCAGTTTGTACACGGATCTCCTACTCGCATGTGACTTCTGAGGGCTGGAGGAGACCGTGTACCACATGTACCTGGAGTGTGCCAGGCTGCAGCCCCTTTTTGCGTACTTACGTGTGCTGCTTCTCGCCAACTGGTTGCTTTTTTGACCCACCCTATTTACATATGGTCATCCAGTAAGGAGGGGGGCATGGAAGAATGAGGATGTCCTTGGTAGCTTGCTGCTGGAGCTGGCGAAAACAGCCATCCGAGGGTTTTGGAAACGGGTGGTAGGAGGATCTGCCCGGGCAGACTGCCTGGCAATGTTTAGGGGGTAAATTCGTGCTCGGGCGAATAGTGAGAAGGAACACGCGCAGTCCTCTGCGACCTTAGAGGAGTTCCGGGACCGTTGGACTCCGCAGGGTGTAAACGCCATCATTGACAGGGAACATTTTGGTGTAATGTCTGTTGTCTATTTGTAGTGAGTAATTGTGTTAGTCACTGATTTGTATATATTGTATAGCACGGATATTTGCAATAAAGGAATTTTGTTAAAAAAATGGTCAGAAACAGAGTGAACCTCCCTCCACACCGTCCCATCACACACTCCCGGGGTCAGTCACAGAGTGATTCTCCCTCCACACCGTCCCATCACACACTCCCGGGGTCAGACACAGAGTGAATCTCCCTCCACACCGTCCCATCACACACTCCCGGGGTCAGTCACAGAGTGATTCTCCCTCCACACCGTCCCATCACACACTCCCGGGGTCAGACACAGAGTGAATCTCCCTCCACACCGAACCATCACACACTCCCGGGGCCAGAGACAGAGTAAATCTCCCTCCACACCGTCCCATCACACACTCCAGGGGTCAGACACAGAGTGAATCCCCCTCCACACCGTCCCATCACACACTCCAGGGGTCTGACACAGACTGAATCTCCCTCCACACCGTCCCGTCACACACTCCAGGGGTCAGATATAAGTATATGATCCCTCCATAGCATTCCATCAGACACACACTATGACAGTCACAGAGTGAAGCTCCTTCCACATCATCCTGTCACAGTCGACAGAGGTCAGACAGTCCCAATACACTCCCAGGGATTTCAACCAGTGTGTCCCATCAGACACTTGCGGTAAAAAAACAGAGTGATGTTCCCTCCTCACTCTCACAATGCTCATTCCTGGGGTTAGACACAGAGTGATGCTCCCTGCATGGCATCCCATCGCAAACACACTGTTTCAGACACAGAGTAAAGCTCACTCCACACTGTCCCATCTCACAACCCCGGGGTCAGACACAGAGTGAATCTCCCTCCACTCTGTCCCATCACACACTCCCGGGGTCAGACACAGAGTGAATCTCCCTCCACCCCGTCCCATCACACACTCCCGGGGTCAGACACAGAGTGAATCTCCCTCCACTCCGTCCCATCACACACTCCCGGGGTCAGACACAGAGGGAGACTCCCTCCACACCGTCCCATCACACATTCCCGGGGTCAGACACAGAGGGAGACTCCCTCCACTCTGTCACATCACACACTCCCGGGGTCAGACACAGTCGCGGAACCCGTCTCCAGGTGAAGCTCCGTCAACACCGTCCCATCACAAAATTCATTAGTCAATTACAAGCTCCATTCCACCATCCTATCACAGGATTTAGCTACATCCGCGATTTTTAATCACGCAACCCGTTGCCAGACACTAAGGGAATTTCCTTCGACACTATTCCATCACAGAATCCGGGAGTAAACTTAGAGTGGAACTCCTGTATACTATTACATCATACCCACTCGGGGTCAGACACAGAGTAAAGCTCTCTGTCGCTCCATCACTCACTCATGGGTTCACACTGCACGCTGCTCACTATAAAATTACACGATCTTACGGGCAGACACAGAGTGAATCTCCCTCCACACCGTCCCATCACACACTCTTGATGTCAGACACACAGTGAAGTCTCCGCTACACTGTCTTGTTGCACACTCCCGGATTCTGAGTGAAACGCTCTGTCCACGGTGCCATTACACAATTCAGGGGTCTGACATGTAGTAAATCTCTCTGGGCACGTTCCCTTTACAAAATCCTGCTGTCAAATACAGAATGAAGTTAGATCCATACTGTCCCATCAGACATTCCCGGAGTGAGGCATGGAGTGAAGCAGTAATGTTACGTCTCACAATCCCGTGGTCAGACACAGAGTGAATCCACCTACACAACATCCAGTCACACTCTCCTGGATTCCGTGACAGAGGGAAACTCCCTCTGCAGCCCCATCACATACTCACCGGGTCAAACACGGAGTGAAACACCCAGCATACCATCTTTTCACACACTCCCGATGTCAAGCACAGAGTGATGCTTCCTCTCTCCATGCCTGCCCTCTGAGGAGGAGCAGGTGAAAGAGGGGGATGATGCCTCACCTCGTCTGCTGTTCACCAGTTCACAGAAATGGTGACTTTCGCTGTGCATTCGTTTAAGAGACTGACGAATCTGTGACACTGAGAGAGATGGTGAAGGATGTTTAGCGTTTACTGAACGGGTCACAGAGAGTGTTGTGTCAGTGTCACGGTGAAGGGTGTCACAGTGAGGGATGTGCTGTTAGCAGAGTGAGATGTCGGTGCCACCATGAGGGGCGTGTCTGTCTCACTCTGAGCGGTTACCAATGCCCTGTTCAAGGTTTTGTTGCATTTACTGTGGGGTTTGTGTCAGTATCGTGGTGATGAACACTTCTCTGTCTTAGCGTGGGGCTTGTCCGAGTTGCTGTGAGGGACGTGTCGGTGTCACTGTGATAGGTGTTTCTGTGCCACGGCGGGAGGTGTACCGGGTCACAATGACGTGTATCTACACGTCACGGCGAGGGAAATGTCAGAGTGAGGGGGTCTGGTAGTGTCACGGTGGGAGGAGTAGCTCTGTAATGTGTGGGTGCTGTTCTCATTGTGATGAGTGCGTCTGTGTCACCGTGATAGGCATGTCATGGCCACGGTGTGTGAGATTGTCACGCTGAGGTGTGTGCCGTTGAGATGGAAAGGACTATGTCGGTGTCATTGTGGATTTAAGTGTCGGTATCACGGTAAGGCGTTTGCCTGTGTCAGGGTGAGGTGTGGGTAATTGCCTCAGTGAGCGGTGCATCGGTGTTATGTTGAGGGGCGATCTTGTCTCGGTGAGGGGTGTTACCGTGACGTGTGAGTGCATGTCACGGTGCGGAGCTGGACGGGTCACGTTGAGGAGCCTGTGGGTGTCAGTGGCGTCTCAGTGACACGGTGAAGGGCGTGTCGGTGTCACTGTGAGGTGTGTTTCGGAGTCGCCTTGAGACAGGTTCTCTGGGAGAGATCCGGGTGGGAAATCTCAGATATCTTGGATTCAAAGTTGGGTTCGACTCATGGACTGGTTGTCGATATTGACGTTGGGTCCTGTTCATCTCCTGATTTTCATCCCAAAGGAGTTTGTAGTTTCGGTCAGAGGTGATCTGAGATGGTGAAGGATGTTTGCCGTTTATTGTGTGTCCGTGTCACGCTACTGAGCGCGTCACGGAGAGTGGTGTGTCAGTGTCAGGGTGAGGGTGTTATAGTGAGGGGTGTGCCGGTGGCACAGTGAGCGGCGTCAGCGCCACCGTGAGCTGCGTGTCTGGGACACACTGAAGGGGATAGCAGGGTACCAGCGAGGTTTTTGCTGGAGTCACGATGGGGGCTGCGTCAGTATCGCTGTGGTAGTTGATTTCCTGTCACACCGAGTCGGTGAAGGTTTTATGTTGTTACTATGGGGTCTGTCCGAGTTGCTATGAGGGAGGTGTCAGTGTCAGTGTGACAGGAGTTTCTGTGCCCCGGCGAGAGGTGTACCGCAACACAATGAAGTGTATCTCGATGACAAGGCGGATGACAATGGTGTGTCAGTGTCACGGTGAAGTGTGCAGTGGCACAGTGAGGGGCGTCGGCGCCACCTTGACCTACGTGTCTGGGACTCGCTGAGGGTTATATCAGGTTACCAGCGAGGTTTTTGTTGGTGTCACGGTGGGGGCTGCGTCAGTACCGAGTCGGTGTTTCAGTGAGTGACGTGTAGTTGTCATTGTGATAGGTGTTTCTGGGTCCATGTGAGAGGTGTACTGGGTCACATCGCGGTCCATCTCTATGTCACGGTGAGAAATATGTCCGGGTCACAGTGCGATGTTTGACGGTGTTGCGGCGAGGGACTTGTCGATGTCATACTGTCCGGTGTGTTGGTGTGACGGTGGGAAAAAATTTTGATGTCACGGTGAGGGGTGTGTCTGTGTCACGGGGAAGGACCTGTATTGCTAACAGTGTATGTGTCGGTGTCACAGTAAATGTAATATTGTTGTCACGGTGAGGACTGAGTGGGTGACGCTCTGAGGGGCTTGTCGGTGTCTCGAAGAGGGGTGTGACTTTGTGACGGTTGCGGTGTTTCGGTGGAGTGGAGTGTTCCAGTGACGGTGAGGTGGAGTGTCAGCTGCTGTCATGACAAGAGATGACTCGGTTTCACAGTGATAGACGTGTCTGTGCCACAGTGAGGGATGTCACGGTGAGGACTCAGTGGGTGACGCTCTGAGGGGTTAGTCAGTGTCACTGTGAGGGATGTGTCTTTGTGACGGTGAGGGTTTTGTCGGTGTTTCGGTGGAGTGGTAGTTACTGTCATGATAACAGACGAGTCGGTTTCAAAGTGATGGACGTGTCTGTGCCACAGTGAGGGATGTGTCCACGTCACAGTGCGTGACCTGTCGGTGCCACGTCGAGAGGCGTGTCAGTGTTACAGTGAATCGTTATTACATTAGGTTGTGTGTTGGCATCAGGTTGAGGGATATGTCGGTGTTATGTTGAGGGATGTGTTGGTGGGGTTTGTGTCGGTGTCACGGTGAGGGGTGAGTCGTGGACATGCTGAGAGACCCGTCCGTATCACAGTGAGGGGTGTGTTGATATCTCCGTGAAGGGTGTTTCGGGTTAATGTTGGGAATGTGTCGCTGTTACAGTGGACATTTTTATTCTGTGCGGATTGGTCGTTCCGACCGGTGTGAAACTCACCATGAATCCTCCAGCAGATACCCGTGATAATGAGGGCCGCTGGTAAAACGCAGATTAGCCATATGCTTGGGTCTGATCGGTCTCTCCTTGTAGGTCGTTCACTGGCCATACCGTCTGTGGAAAGATCGTTCCCAGTCTTTGACAATACATCATCATATTCCCTTATCTACCCCACCCCTGCTCTTCCCACCCTCTGAGTTCAAATCACTCTCTTTCCTCATGCAGAGCAGTGAGCAGAAATGACACAACAGGACACACCATTCGGTCCAAAATTTCTGCCATACCAGCTATAGTCTCTACCTAAATCGGTTTTACCGACACAATGTTAATCTCCAATCCCTGCATATCCACTTGTTTGTGAAAGAGCCGATTAAACGCCTCCATCGATTTCCCTCCACCAGTACCCCTGGCCAGACATTCCAGTCACCCATGCTCTCTGTGTAAACAAAATCTTGCCGCTAACAACTCCAGAAAAGATACTCTCTATCTCGTTCAATTCCGTGGTTTTAGACATTTTCTTTGGGGCGGTGGGACTGCACCGGTTGCCTGGTCTATCTCTCTCTCTCGGAATGATACAGACCTGTATGTGCTCTCCCCTCAACCTGAGATACATATGAAATAATATATGAAATCCATACATATTGCATGAATGTATTTTACTGATATTCTACATCTGCTTGTTATCTTTCTCGCTTCTACTTGCTAGCTGTGCTTTGTGCCCTGCGTGACCGTAGGTTTTGTGTTCGGGTCTTTTCTCTGCCTAGTAATGTCACCCCACCTCCTTTAATCCCTTCCGCATTTGACGTCTGAAATTAGGGAACCCCGAAATATTGTGCTGTCCGACTTGTTCCTCCTGCAAGCAAGTCTCAATAATGTCTACAATATCATAAATCAGTGTGTTAATTCAAGCCCTGTGGTCACCCGCCATTTTCTGAACTTCCAGCATTGAAATATACACAGCTCAGAGCAGCATGTGGTATCTTTGACAAGGCTGTACACGGAAGGTTAGTTGGTAAGGTTCAATCGTTACGTATTAATGTTGAAGTAGTAAAATGGATTCAACAGTGGCTGGATGGGAGATGCAGAGAGTAGTGGTGGATAATGGTTTGTCAGGTTGGAGACCGGTGATTTGTGGTTTGCGTCAGGGATCTGTATATTGAGTCAAATGTTGTTTGTAATATACATTAATGATCTGGATGATGAGGTGGTAAATTGGATTAGTAAGTATGCAGATGGTTCTAAGATAGTTGGCGTTGTGGATAGTGAACTAGGTTTTCAAAGTCTGCAGAGAGATTTAAGCCAGTTAGAAGAGTTGGCTGAAAGAGGGCAGATGGAGTTTAATGCTCATAAGTGTGAGCTGATTGATTTTGGTAGGAATAATACAAATAATGCACACATGGTAAATGGTAGGGCTTTGAAGAATACAGAAGAACAGAGTGATCTAGGAATAATGGTGTATAGTTCCCTGAAGGTGGCATCTCATGTGGATAGGGTGGTGAAGAAAGATTTTGGTATGCTGGTCTTTACAAATCAGAACATTGAGTATAACAAACATGAGGAAATCTGCAGGTTCTGGAAATTCAGGCAACACACACAAAATGCTGTTGGAAACCAACCGGCCAGGCAGCATCAATAGGAAGAAGCACTGACGACGTTTCGGGCCGAGACCCCTTGTCAGGACTAACTGAATGGAAAGATAGTAAGAGATTTCAAAGTAGGAGGCGAAAGGGAAAATGCGAAAAGATAGGAGAACACCGGAGGGTGTGAGGTGAAGCTAGGAGTTGGAAAGGTGATCGGCAAAAAAGATACAGGACCAGGGAAGGGAAAGGATCATGTGACTAGTGGCCTAGAAAGAAAGAAAGACGGAGGGGAGCACCAGAGGGAGATGGAGAACAGGCAGTAATGGGCAGAGAAAGAATAAAAAAGGTGAGGAGGAAAATAAATAAATTAGGGATGCGATAAGAAGGGGAGGAGGGGCATTAACGGATGTTAGAGATGTTCATGACATCAGGTTGGAGGCTAACCAGACGGTATACAAGTTGTTGTTCATCTAATCTGAGTATAGCTTCATCTCGACAGTAGAGGAGACCATGGATAGACATATCAGAATGGGAATAGGACGTGAAATTAAAATGTGTGGCCACTGGGAGATCCCGTTTTCGCTGGCGGACAGAGCGTAGAGTACAGAGCGTATAGGAGTTGGGATGTAATGTTCAAATTGTACAAGTCACTGGTGAGGCCAAATTTGGAATGTTGTGTACAGTTCTGGTCACTGAATTATAGGAAAGATATCAACAAAATAGAGAGAGTACAGAGAAGATTTACTAGAATGTTACTTGGGTTTCAGCACCTAAGTTACAGAGAAAGTTTGAACAAGTTGAGTCTTTATTCATTGGAACGTAGAAAGTTGAGGGGGGACTTGATGGAGGTATTTTAAATTATGAGGGGTATAGATAGAGTTAACGATAGAGTTTATCGTTGTGAGTACGGGAGATTCAAAGAAGAGAACATGAGTTGAGAGTTAGGGAGCAAACGTTTAGGGGTAACACGAGGGGAAACTTCTTTACTCAGAGAGTGGTTGCTGTGTGGAAAGAGCCCCCAGTGGAAGTGGTAGAGGCAGGTTCGATATTGTCATTTAAAGTAAAATTAAATAGGTATGTGGACAGGAAAGGAATGGAGGGTTATGGGCTGAGTGCGGGTCGATGGGTCTAGGTGAGAGTAAGCGTTCGGTACGTACTGGAAAGGCCGAGAAGGCCTGTTTCCGTGGTGTAATTGTTAACTAGATATATGGTTATATCACGCTCAACAGATTGATTCCGGCCTTTGTCTGAGGTGTTTACAATATATTTCTCCTTATCTACTCCGCTATCTACTCTGGAACTCTGAGTCCCATGCCGCTGGAACTGGAGTTTAACTTCTCGTTCTTCGTGCGCCTTGCACGTTACACGCTTGGGAGATCATGGTTCTCCACATAGAACGATCCCTCACAGCGTCAATGATATCTCGCACACTTAAATCTGTCAATTCTTTCATAGTTCATATATTTTCTTCTGTGTGTTCTATACCACCTTTCCCATGCATACAGCCTTGCAATATAGGAAGGATATGATTTGGTCCAGGGTTGAGATGTTTGATGGGACAAGAGTTAACTTTGAACAGATGCGAAAGGAGTGGATTGGGACAATTTGTTTTATGGGATGGAGGTAATAGAGAAACGTAGGTCATTTAAATGTTAAATTTTGAGAGTACAGAATCTTTATGGCCCTGTTAGGTTGAAAGGAAAGGTTAAAAGCTTGAGAGAGCCATGATTTTCGAGGGATATTGGAAAATTTGTTCGGAAAAAAGAGAGAGACCTACAATAAATATAGGCGGCATCGAGTAAATGAGGTGATCCAAGAATACCAAGAATGTGAAAATAATCTTAAGGAAATTAGAAAAGCTAAAAGAAGATAAGAGGTTGCTTAAAAAGTAAGTTAAAAACAAATCCAAAGGGTTTCTACAGTTGTATTAATAACAAAAGGATAGTGAGGGATAAAAGTGATCCATTAGAGATTCAAAGTGGACAGCTATGTGTGGAGTCAAAAGAGACGTGGAGAATTTGAACAATTTCTTTTCTTCGGTATTTACTAAAGAGAAGGATATTGAATTGTGTAAGTCAGGTAAACAAGTCCGGAATTTATGGAAACCAGGATGATTAAAGAGGAGGAAGTACTGGCGCCTTGAAGGAATATAATAGTGGAAAAATCTCCGGGTCCTGACAGGATATTCTCTAGGACCTCGAGGGAAGTTAGTGTGGAAATAGCAGAGGTTCTGACAGAAATATTTCAAATGTCGTTAGAAACTCGAATGGTGCCAGAGGATTGGCGTAGTGCTCATGCTGTTCCATTGGTTAAAACGAGTTTTAAGAATAAACCTAGCAATTATCGGCCTGTAAATTTGACGACAGTGGTGGATAAATTAATGTAAAGAGAAACATGGATTTGTGCGTGGAAGCCCATGTTTGACAAATATTATTGAATTTTCTGAAGAGGTTACTATGAAAGTTGACGAGGGTGAAACAGGGGATATTGTCTATATAGACTTATGTAAGGTCTTCGGCAAGTTTCCGCACGGAAGGTCAGTTAGGAAGGTTCAATCGTCAGGTATTAATATTGAAGTAGTAAAATGGATTCAACAGTCGGTGGATTGGAGATGCCAGGGAGTACTGGTGGATAACTGTTTGTCTGGTTGGAGGACGGTGACTAGTGGTGTGCCTCAGCGATTTGTACTGGAACAAATGTTGTTTGTAATATACATTAATCATCTGGATGATGGGGTTGTAAACTGGATTAGTAAGTACGCAAATGATACTAAGATAGTTCGTGTTGTGGATAATGAAGTACGTTTTCAAAGCTTGCAGAGAGATTTAGGCCAGCTAGAATAGTGGGCTGAAAGATGGCCGATATAGATTAATGCTGATAAGTGTGAGGTGCTACATCATGGAAGAACTAATCAAAATAGGACATATATCGTAAATGGTAGGACATTAAAGAATGCAGTAGAACAGAGTGATCTAGGAATAATGGTGCAAAGTTCCATGAAGGTGGAATCTCATGTGGATAGGATGGAGAAGAAAGCTTTAGTTACGCTGGCCTTTATAAATCAGAGTATTGAGTATAAGAGTTGGGATGTAATGTTAAAATTATACAAGGCATTGGTAATGCCAAATTTGGAGTATTGTGTACAGTTCTGGTTACAGATCTATACGAAATATATCAGCAAAATAGAGAGTGTACGCAGAAGATTCACAAGAATGTTACCTAGGTTTCAGCGCCTTAGTTACAGAAAATGATTGAACAAGTTAGGTCTTTATCCTTTGGAGCGTAGAAGGTTGAGTGGAGACTTCATAGAGGTGTTTAAAATTACGAGGGGGATAGATAGAGTTGACATGGATAGGCTTTTTCAATTGAGTGTACGGGTTATTCAAGCAAAAGTTCACCAAGGGGAACGTCTTTTCACAAGAGAGTGGTAGATGTGTGTAACGAGCTTCCAGTAGAAGAGGTAGAGGCAGGGTCGATATTGTTATTTAAGGTAAAATTAGATTGGTATATGGACAGGAAAGGAATGGAGGGTTATGGGCTGAGTGCAGGTCGGTGGGACTTGGTGAGAATAAGCGTTCACGGACTAGAAGGGCCGAGATGGCCTGTTTCCATGCTGTAATTGTTATATGGTATATAGTACAAGGCATTGCATTTCTTCCTTCATGATGGCATGGCCCAGGGATTTTAGTTTCCTCTTATTTAATGTTCTCACTAAATATCTTGTTATATGGGGATGTTGGATTATTGTCTCATCAGTTATCACATCTCTACTTGATATTTCCTGCATTCTTCCAAGAAACCACCTTCCTGTTACTTCTAAGTTTCTTTGGAGTTATGGTGTTATAGTCCATATTTCGGAAGCATACAGCAAGATTGACCAGATGTAACATCTTAGTAGCCTAAGCCTTGTTGTCAGTGAAAGCTGTCAGTGGGTGAAATGGGTTTCATTTGTTTGGAAGTTGGTTTCGGCAATGACAATTCCTTTTATTTCTACTTTACATCTCGCATCTTGTAACATGAAGCTACCAAGGTAAATAAACATCCAAATGAACAAGAGCACCTTTGCCAGAAAATATCTTGTCCAGACCTACACATTCCAGATCTTTTCTGAATCCAACAAAATTTGTCTTGCTCCAATTTAGAATCTCAACCCAAGGACCGTCCCTATACTTTTCTATAATTACCGTGAGACAAATGGCTTTATGATGACTCGATACAAAGTGTGCTCCAGCACAAACCTCTGTCACCTGCCTTGTCTCATTCCGCAGTAGATGATAAAGTAGTGTTCGCTCTCGCTGGGACTGATCAAGGAATCTTCCCTGAATATTTTTGTTAAACTCTATCCTATTGGTCCTTTTGCAGTAGGCGATTCAGTCAATACGTGGAAAGCTGAAATCACCTGCTATCACAATTTTATATTTACTGCAACAGTCTGCGATCTTTCTACAGGTTTGTTCCTCCTAATCCAGCAGACTCTTGGCTGGTCTATAATGTAGCCCCATGACATGACCACACATTTCTTATTCCTCAATTCCACCAATAAAGTCTCACTTAGACGAGCTGCCTTGTCTGTTCTGCCTGTGCTGTGCTGTGAGATTTTCTCAGCCCAGTAATGTCACCGATCCTCCTGTAATCCTTCCGCTTTCTCACGCCTAAAAATAGGGAAACCCGAAATATCGTGCTGTGCTGCTTGCTGCTCCTGCAACCAATTCTCAATAATGTTCACCATATCATAATTGAATGTGTGGATTCATGCCCTGAGCTCAACTGCCTGCATGTCAAAGATTCCCACCTAGTCCTCCCCCCGACACCAGGACCTGAGCCACGCGCTGTGCTGTATTGTGTTCATAGATCTGGACACGCTGGAACGGTTAGTGTCCCTGTCCTTTAACTACACAGTCAAATCCCTGACCTCACTTTGCAAAGCCTCCTTCCCATACATACCGATGTCACTGGTGACTATATGGACCAGGAGATCGTGCTGCTCACTCACCCACTGAAGAATCACAGAGAAGGAATGGTGTGCTGAGAAAAGAGGAAGGAGGTGGAGGAGAGTGGGGACCACAGACAGGGTGTTCAGTCTGCAGCCGTTGGAGCAGAACTTGTGATTGCCATTTTGTGGCACCCATCTCTAATTGGAGTCAACTTAAACGCCGAAATCCACTGACCCATGACTAGGAGTCAGAGAGAGCGAGAATCCCTCCATACAATCCCATCGCACACTCCTGGAAACATACACTGAGTAACGCTCCCTCTACGCTCATCAATTACACAATGCCGGCGTCAGTCACAGATTGCAGCTCCCTCCACACTGTCCCAACACACACGCCCGGGGCCATACACAGAGTGAGGATCCGTCCACACCTCCCGATCACACACTCCCGGGGTCAGACACAAAGTGAATCTCCCTCCACACTGTCCCAACACACACTCCCGGGGTCAGACACAGAGTGAATCTCCCTCCACACCGTCCCGTCACACACTCCCGGGTTCAGACACAGAGTGAATCTCCCTCCACACTGTCCCGACACACACTCCCGGGGTCAGACACAGAGTGAGGATCCGTCCACACCTCCCGATCACACACTCCCGGGGTCAGACACAGAGTGAAGATCCGTCCACACCTCCCGATCAGACAATTCCAGGGTCAGACAGCCAGCAAAGCCCCCTAAATATTATATCATTACACTCCCGGGGTCAGACATGTGAGGTACCTCCCGCACCATCGCAGCACACTCTACTAGAATCAGAAAAAATACGAAACCCTTTCCCTCCTCCGGTCCCCCCAATCACCAACACCCAGCATTTCGGTTTTCCAGTATTATGAATTGTGTGCGTCTCTCGGAGATGGTGTGTGTGTGAGAGAGTGGACTGTGTGCTGCCGAAAGAGGAATTAAGGGGAGGAGAGAAGAGGCCAGGGAAAGGGTGGTGAGACTGCAGATACTGAAGCAAGTGGTGTGGAACCACACGACCGGCCTGTGCATACAGAGCTGTGGAGAGGCTCAGAACGTGGTGATAGATATCCAGTGGAACGGGGAGGCGTAATACTAGACGTCATCTCTCCCTCGTACACCCCACAATTGCCTGTAACACAGAGTGGGAGGAGAGTCGAGGGACGACGTAGATGGGGAGCGTTTAGCGGATGGAGCGCATCACGGAGACGAGGGAGGGGCATATTGGTACGTGCGGGATGATGGAGACGGAGAAGTATACAGTAGAATGTTTGGGTCACGGAGACGGTGTTGTTTGTTTGCGAGGGATGGGTGACGGAGACGGGAGTGGCGCACTGAAGACGGAGTGACGGTGACGGGGAGCAGTGTAGG
The DNA here is from genome assembly GCF_048418815.1 of Hemitrygon akajei. Lineage (NCBI taxonomy): Eukaryota > Metazoa > Chordata > Chondrichthyes > Myliobatiformes > Dasyatidae > Hemitrygon > Hemitrygon akajei. Next base: position 772,652 of record NW_027331965.1, read on the forward strand.
AGAGCGAGAGTTCGACTGATTTGGGGAGGGATTTGGGGGAGGGAGGGTGTTATGCATACGGGGAGGGGTGTTTTCGAGTTACAGTGCAGGTTAACTTCCTCCCACTGTGTCCTCGCTATCACACCCTCGGCTTCCCGAATAATCCTGAGTTCATCCAGATCCAGTTCCAACTCCTTAACACGGAGTGTTAGAAACTGCAGCTGGGTGCACTTCAAACCATAAGACCATAGGACAAAGTTGCAGAAGACGGCCATTCGGCCCAACGAGTCTACACCGGTCATTTTATCATGAGCTGATCCATTCTCCCATTTAGTCCCATTCCCCCACCTTTTCGCCAGAACCGTTGATGCCCTGGCTACTCAGATACCTATTTATCTCCGCCTTAAATGCAACCAATGCTTTGGCCTCCACTGCCGCCCGTGGCAACAATATCCTCAGATTCACCACCCTCTGGTTAAAAAAAAATCTTCCCCTCTCTGTTCTGAATGGGCGCTCTTCAATCCTCAATTCATGCCCTCTCGTACTAGACATCCCACCATGGGAAACAACTTTGCCACGTCCGCTGGGTCCATGCCTTGAAACATCCGAAATGTTTCTATGATTCCCTTCTCATTCTTCTAAACCTCAAGGAGTACAATTCAAGAGCATTCAAAAGTTCCTCATGTTAACCCTTTCATTCCTGGAATCATTCAAGTGAATTTTCTCTGAACCCTCTCCAACTTCAGCACTTTCTTTCTTACATTAGGAGCCCAAACCTGCACACAGTGCTCCGTGAGTTCTTACCAGTACCTTATAGAGCCTCAACATCACATCCCTGCTCCTATTCCCTATTCCTCTAGAAATGAATGCCAACATTTCATTCACATTCTTCACCATCGACTCAATCTGGAGGTTAACCATAAGGGTATCCTGCACGAGGACTCCAAAGTCCCGTTGCATCTCAGAACTTTGAATTCTCTCACCATTTAAATAATAGTCTTCCCGTTTATTACCTCTACTAAAGTACATGACCACACACTTTCCAAAATTGTATTTCATTTGTCACTTCTTTGCCTATTCTCCCAATCTATCCAAGTCTCTCTGTTTCCTCAGCACTGCATGCCCCTCCACCTATCTTTGTATTTTCAGCAAACAGTCACAAGGCCATCTATTCCATAATCCAATTCGTTGATATACAACGAGAAAAAACGCGGCCCCATCACGGACCGCTGTGGAACACCACTGGTAACCGGCAGCCAACCAGAGTAGGATCCCTTTATTCCCACTCTCTGTTTCCTGCCAATCAGCTACCGCTCTATCCACGTATGTTTTTAACACTTCTCAATCCTCTGTCTTCTCACTATTTTTTGCTTCCTTGTATGCCCACTCCATTGCTTTTACTTTGACTTTGACTTCTGTTGTCAGCCATGGTTGCATTCTTTTTCCATTTGAAAATGTCCTATTTTTTTGAATATATCTGTCTTGCACCTTCCTCACTTCTCGCATAAACTCCAGCTACTGCTGCTCTGCCGTCCTTCCCGCCAATGGCCCTTTCCAGTCAACTTTGGCCAGTTCCTCTCACATGCCACTGTAATCTACTTTACTCCACAGAAATGCCGACACAACGGATTTCAGCTTCTCTTTCTCAAATCAGTCATGTTATGATCACCCCCTCCTGCGGGTTCGTTCACCTGCATCTCTGTAATCACCTCTGGTTCATTACACAATACCCAATCCAGTACAGCCGATATCTAGTGGGCTCAACAACAAGCTGTTCCAAAAAGCCATCTCGTAGACATTCTACAAATTCTCTCTCTTGAGATCCAGTGCCGACCTGATTTCCTCAATGCACTCGCATGCTAGAATCCACCAGAATTATCATAACACTGCCTTTCTGGCAAGCCTTTTCTATATTTTGCTGTAATTTGTAGTCCACATCACTGCAGCTGTTGGAAGGTCTGCATATAACTGCCATCAGAGAGTCCTTGTACACCTGCTAATCAGCTCAACCCACAAAGATTCGGCACAGTCCGATCCTACGTCAACTCTTTCTTATGATTTAATATCATTTCTTACAAATTAGTAAGACACTGACCATTCACAATATCCATGGTACGGACACAGAGTGAAACTCTCTCTGCCACGTTCAATCACATTCTCCCAGTTCCGACATTAGCTTCAATTCCTCCCTTCACAATCACATCAGATGCTCTCCGAGTGGACTGTTGGCTGGTCTATAATGTAGCCTCATGAACATGGACATGCATTTCTCATTTTTCATTTCTCATTCCTACCCATCATACCTCTCTTAGACGAGATCTCTTGCCTACCCTGACTGTGTACGTGGTGACATTTTCTCAGGCTACTGATTTCTCCCCTCCTCCTTTAATTCCTTCCACTTTCTGACGTCTAAATGTAGAAACCGCGAAATATCATGCTGTCTGCTTGCTTCTCCTGCAGTCTGTCTCAATAATGGCTATAGTATCATAATTCAAGTTTTGATTCATGCCCTGAGCTCACCCGCCTTTATTTAAAACTTCCAACATTGAAATATGCGCAGCTTAGTGCCCCAGTCGCATCATGTTCAACCTTTTGATTCCTGCCTTTGTCCGAAGTCTCTCCAACATCTGCCCCCACATCGACACCGCTGTCTGCTCTGGAAAGCTGAATCCCATCCCCCTGCAAATCGAGTTTGACCACTCTCCACAAAGTCCGCATGCTCAATACCGGCAAATCTTCCCGCTGGGAATGTTAGTTCTCCTCCAGATTATTTGTAAACCGTCTTCCAACACTTCTTTCCAGATCTTCCTTGGAAAAAACACAATGAATAACAAAATCGGAAGCCTTCCCATTGTCATAAACACCTGACCCACGTGCTAAACTGTATGGTCTTCCTCTGTCTGGACACAGAAGGTGTCAGGGGTGAGTGTTATACGCAGAGAGTGATGCGTGTGTGTGCAATGGGCTTCCGGCAACGGCAGTGGAGGCGGATACAATAGGCTCTTTAAACAGACTTTTGTACTGGTACATGGAGCTCAGAAAAATAGAGGGTTATGTGTAACCCTAGAAACTTCTAAGGTCGGGACATGTTGGGCGCAACTCTGTGGGCCGAAGGGCCTGTATTCTGCTGTAAGTTTTCTGTTTCTATGTTTCCACCCATAAGGCCTCACTTAGACAAGTTCTCTTGTCTGTTCTGACTGTGTTTTGTGGCGGCATTTGCTCAGCCCTGTAATGTCACCCCTCCTCCTGTAATTCATCCGCTTTCTGACGTCTGAAAATAGGGAAACCCGAAATATCGTGCTGTCCTGCTTGTCCCTCTTGCACCCTATTCTCAATAACGGCTACAATATCATAATTCATTGTGTTGATTCATGCCCTGAGCTCAACTGCCTTTTTTAGAAGCTTCCTGCATTGAAATATACGGAGCTCAGGGCACCAGTCGCTTGATGCACAACCTTTTGATTCCTGACTTGTTCTGAGGTCTGAACAACATCTGTCTCCATATAGACTCCGCTATCTGCTCTCGAACTCTGAATCCCATCCCCCTGCACCTCGAGAAAAACTATTCTCCCAAAACCTTTCATGCACAGTACTGACAAACCTTCCCTCTAGGATATCAGCTTCACTCCAGTTTATGTGTAAACCGTCTTCCATCTCTTCTGTTGACATCTCACCTTCCTTGGAATAAACACAATGAATATTGAACCCCTCCCACCTGCACCGTAGCTTGAGCCACGTGCTAAACTGTATGGTCTTCCTGTGTATGGACACACTGGGACGGGTAGTGGTCCTGTCCTTTAATTTCAAAGATAAATCCCTGACCTCACTTTGCAAAAACACCTTCACATACATACCGATGTCATTGGTACCTACAGTTTATGGAACAGGAACTTCTGTTGCTCGTCCATATACTGTAGATACTCACCCACTTAAGAATCATCGAGAAGGAATAGTGTGCTGAGAAAAGAGGAAGGGAGGGGAGTTGAATGGAGGCCACAGAAAGGGTGTTCTGATTGCAGTCTTTGTAGCAGACCGTTTGAGTCACCATTTTCTTGCTCCCTATACCTGATTAGAGTCTGTTTAAACGCGGAAATCTTCTGACCTACGCCTTCGAGTCAGAGACAGTGCGAGGCTGCCACAACAGCGTCCCATCACACGCTCCCGGGGTAAGACAAAGAGTGAAGCTCCCTGCACACCGTCCCACCACACACTCCCTGGGTCAGTCCAAGAGTGAATCTCCCTCCACAACGTCCCATCACACACTCCCGGGGTCAGACACAGAGTGAATCTCCCTCCACAACGTCCCATCACACACTACCGGGGTCAGACACAGAGTAAATTCCCTCCACACCGTCCCATCACACACTCCCGGGGTCAGACACAGAGTGAATCTTCCTCCACAACGTCCCATCACACACTCCCGGGGTCAGACACAGAGTGAATCTCCCTCCACACCGTCCCATCACACACTCCCGGGGTCAGACTCAGAGTGAATCTCCCTCTGCACCATCCCATCACACACTCCCGGGTTCAGACACAGAGTGAATCTCCCTCCACACAGTCCCATCACACACCCCAGTGGTCAGATACAGAGTGAATCTCCATCCTCACCGTCCCATCACACACTCCCGGGGTCAGACAAAGAGTGAAGCGCCCCCTGCTCCAACACTTTACACACTCCCAGTGTAAAACACAAGTAAAGCTCCCCCTACGCAGCCCCATCACACACTTCCGGGGTCTGACACAGAGTGAAGCTTCCTCCTCTCCCTCCTAAAACAGACTCCCTAGGTTGGACAACCGGTGGAGCACACAAAATTTTATCCCATCACACTCCTGGGCTCAAACGTGTGAAGTACCCCCAACAACATCGCAGCACACTCTACTGGAATCAGAAAAAGTGCGAAGATCTCTCCCGAAGCCCGTCTCCTCACTCACCAATACCCAGGATATCGGCCTTCCAGTAGTCTCGAATTGTGTATGACTCTCGGAGATGGTGTGTGTGTGTGACCGTATGGTGTGGTGCGGGAAGAGGAAGTAAGTGGAGGAGAGCGGAGGCCAGGGAAAGGGTGTTGAGATTACAGTCACTAATGCAAGTGCAGTGGAACCACATGACCAGCCTGTGCATGCAGAGTTTGGAGAGGCCCAGAGCCTGGTGATAGATCTCCGGTGGAAGGGGGTAATGTGTAGTGCTACACGTCCTTTCTCACTCAACCTCCCACAATTGCTTGTGAAAACGGGGGTGGGGGGGGGGGATGGAGGGGTGGGTCGCCATGCGGCGGCAGCGGAGCTTCCAGTAAAAGTGACAGAGGTAGGTTCGATTTGTCATTTAAAAAAATGTATAGGTATATGGACAGGAAATATATGGAGCGTTATGGTCTGAGTGCAGGTAAGAGGTATTATTCTTGTTTCTGTGCTGTAATTGTTATATGATTATCTGTATATGTTACTTCCATGTTTCTGTCAAACACACACTGGAATCCCTCTCTTGCTGTGTTTGTCAATGCATCTAATGTGACTCGTAAAGCCGCCACTCAATCTTGAATTATTTCCGCTTCATCACGGCCTAGACAGACAAAACCTGGAACATTGTGCTGAAGGTCCTGCCGTCCCAACAACCACTTCTCTATCTTTCATCTCATCCTGGTTTTCAACCTCCGGTAACTCAACGAACATTCCTTCTTTTTAGTGGTAAAAAATCCGCTAAGTTATTATTTCCCCTCTAGTCAAGTGCAAACGGAGAGCCTTGCTCGTGAGCAGAGAAAATGAAGGAGCTGCCCAACGTGGGTGGGTGTGGTGCGGCATCCAGGTAGATGAATGTGCTACCCCCTAGTGTTCACCCACAAGCTCTGTCGCGCTCGACCGTGGCATTCAGTGGCATTCAATGGATGCAGGGCCTCAAGTTGCGTTCTACTGGAGTAACGCTGTCTAGTTTGGTTTGTTCACGGCTACTCACGTATGTTTGTCTGGGAATTAAAATTGGATTGGATTGAAACCGTCTCTTGTGCAAAGGTCGGAACTTCCATTGAAGAAAACCCAATGACCCGACTATCTCCAGCTCTCATTCCTAACCCTGCACCGCAGCCACGTGTTAATCTGTATTATCTTCCTATTTCTGACCACACCAGCACCTGTAGAATTTTGCCTGCTCACCCTCCCACTGGATATTGCTAGGGACCCCATCGGAGATGTCGCGGCCCTGGCGGCCAGGAGGTAAGATACCATTCAGGAATCTTCTCTCGCCTGCAGATCCTCTTTACTGTTCGCCAAACAATGATTCCCCACATCTGGCCACATCTCGCCTCATCTCGCACTCCGCACTATCCCACTGGACCACAGAACCAAACTCAGTACAAGAGTCCTGACATGAGCGACATATCTCTACTGGCTATTTTCACTCCTCTCACCCACTCAGAAGTAAACAAAGTGGTATTCCTGTTATTGAGCCGGTTGGCCACAGGGGGCACTCTGCACTGGGTCTTGCTCGCTAACACCGTTCAAATTCCTGACTGTCCCCCAGTCCCGCGTGAACTGCAAATTGGGTCACAACTCCCCCCAATATGTCCTCCCTATCACACCATCAGCTTCCCAAATGACCCTGACTTCATCCAGTAGCAGTTCCAACTGCTGAACGCGGTCTGTTAGAAGCTGCAGCTGGATGCACTTCTCACAGATGAAATCGTCAGAGACACTGGAGGTCTCCCTGCCGTCCCACATCCTCAAGGGGAGCATTCAACACTCCTGACAGGCATTGCTACCGCTCGGACTGTGAAAGTATAATGAAAGAAACAATAAATTAACTGAAAACAATCAAACAAACAATAAACCATACAGCCATAGAGCATTATAGCACAGAAACAGGCCTTTTGGCCTTTCTTGTCTGTGCCAAACCGTTTTTCTGCCCAGTCCCACTGACCTGCATCTGGCCCATATCCCTCCATACACCTCTCATCCATGTACAAGTTATTCTTAAATGTTAAAAGTGAGCCCGCATTCACCACTTCATCTGGCAGCTCATTCCACATTCTCACCGCTCTCTGTGTGAAGAAGTCCCCCCACCCATTTCCCCATTTCCCTATTCAAACTTAACCCATATACTCTGCAATTTTCCCCCCTAGCCTCAGTGGAAAAAGCCTGCTTTCATTCACTCTATACCCATCATAATGTTATATACCTCTATCAAGTCTCCCCTCATTTTTCTGCGGTCCCGGAAATAAAGTCCTAACCTATTCAAGCTTTCTCTTTAACTCAGCTTCTCAAGTCCCTGCAAACATTGTAAACCTTCTCTGAGCGCTTTCAAACTTATTAGTATCCTCCCTGTAATTCGGTGAGCAAAACTGCAAAAAGGCCAATGTACCAGGAGCTCTCTTTATGACCCTATCTACCTGTTACGCCACTTTTAGGGAATTTTGTATCTATAATCCCAGATCCCTCTGTTCTGCTGCACTCCTCAGTGTCCTACTTTTTACCTTGTATGTTCTACCTTGGTTTGTCCTTCCAAAGTGCAATACCTCACACTTGTCTGTATTAAACTCCATCACTTCATTGTTGCAGCCGGTCCAGATCCCTCTGCAAGCTTTGAAAACCTGCACTGTCCGCTACCTCTCGCAATTTTTTTATCATCAGGAAATTTGCTGATCCAATTTACTACATTATTATCCAGATAAAATAGCCCCTGTCTTATCTTTATTTTCCCTGCTAATAAATCGCTGTCATTGATTGGCTGTTGCTTAATCAACCGCTAGGCGCTACGTTGTAATACACACATACATTTCACACTCCCGCTTTCTGATTGGAGGCTACAGGAGTCTATGACCGCGTCAGTAAGACACAGAACGAGGCTCCCTCCATACCATTCCATCACCCGCTGTCGGGGTCAGACACTGAGTGAAACTCAATCGACACAGACCCATCACAATTTCCACGGTACAGACATAGAATGAAGTTCCTTCCACACTGCCCCATCATACTCTCCCTGGTGGAGACACATAGTGAAGCTCCCTCTTCCCCGTCAAATCACAATATCCCTGTTCCGACATTGGCTTCAGTTCCTCCCTTCTCAATAACATCAGATGCTCTCCGAGTGGACTGTTGGCTGGTCTGTACTGTAGCCCCATGAACATGGTCATGTATTTCCCATTCCTCATTCCTACCCAACATACCTCATTGAGACGAGTTATCTTGTCTACCCTGACTGTGCACTGTGGAGACATTTTCTCAGGCTAGTAATGTCACCACTTCTCCTTTAATTCCTTCCGCTTTCTGACGTCTAAATACAGAAACCGCGAAATATCATGCTGTCCTGCTTGCTTCTGCTGCAACTGTCTCAATAATGGCTACAATATCATAATACATGTTTTGATTCATGCCCTGAGCTCACCCGACTTTTGTTAAAACTTCCTGCAGTGAAATATGCCCACCAGTTCCATCATACTCAGCCTTTTGATTTCCACCGTTGTCTGAGGTCTCTCCAAGATTTATCTCCACATCGGCACCGCTGTCTGCTCAGGAACTCTGAATCCAATCCCCCTGAAAAGCGAGTTTAACAACCCTCCCGAAAGCCCGTATGCGCAGCACCGGCAAATCTTCCCCCTGGGAATGCTAGTTCTACTCCAGTTTATGTATTAACCGTCTTCCTAATCTTCTGTACAGTTCCCATCTTCCTTGGAAAAAACACAATGATTCCAAATTCCGAAGCCTTCCCACAGTCACCAACTCCTGAGCCACGTGTTAAATTGCATGGTCTTCCTATATCTGGACAGACTGGGACGCGTAGTGATCCTGTCTTTAATTTAATAGCTTAATCCCTGATCCCAATTTGGGAAAGCTGCTTCCCATACATACCGATGTCATTGGTACCTACAGTTTATGGAAGAGGAACTCCTGCTGCTGGTACTCACCCACTTCAGAATCATAGAGAAGGAATGGTGTGCTGAGAAAAGAGGAAGGAAGGAGAGATGACTGGAGGCCACAGAAAGGGTGTTCAGATTGCAGTCTTTGGAGCAGACCGTGTGAGTCACCATTTTCCAGCTCCCTATATCTGATTGGAGTCTGTTTAAACCCGAAATCCTCTGACCTACTACCGTAAGTCAGAGGCAGAGAGAGGCCGCCTCCATTGCCGCCCCATCACACACTCCCGGGGTGTGACACAGAGTGAATCTCCCTCCGCACCGTCACATCACATACTCCCGGGGTCAGACACAGAGTGAATATCCCTCCACACCGTCCCATCAGACACTCCCGGGTCAGACACAATGTGAATCTCCCTCCACACAGTCCCATCACACACTCCCGGGGTCAGAAACAGAGTGAATCGCACTCCACACCGTCCCATCACACATTCCCGGGGTCAGACACAGAGTGAATCTCCCTCCACACCGTCCCATCACACACTCCCGGGGTCAGACACAGAGTGAATCTCCCTCCACACCGTCCCATCACACACTCCCGGGGTCAGACACAGAGTGAATCTCACTCCACACCGTCCCATCACACACTCCCGGGGTCAGACACAGAGTGAATCTCCCTCCACACCGTCCCATCACACACTCCCGGGGTCAGACACAGAGTGAATCTCCCTCCACACCGTCCCATCACACACTCCCGGGGTGTGACACAGAGTCTCCTCCCCGCTCTAAAACGGACGGCCTTGGGCAAACACCCGGTGAGCCTCAGAAAATATTATCCCATCACACTTATGATGTCAAATATGTGAAAAACCCCCCGCAATATCGCAGCACACTCTACTGGAACCAGAACAAGTGCGCAGTTCCCACCCTATGCCGGTCTTCTCAGTCATCAATAACCAGCATTCCGGCGTTCCAGTAGTTTCGAATTGTGTGTGTGTGTGTGTGTGTGTGTGTGTGTGTGTGTGTGTGTGTGTGTGTGTGTGTGTGTGTGTGTGTGTGTGTGTGTGTGTGTGTGTGTGTGTGTGTGTGTGTGTGTGTGTGTGTGTTTGTGTGTGACCGGATGGTGTGGTGCGGGAAGAGGAATGGAGGAAGGAAGGGGAGGTGAGAGGAGAACAGGGAAAGGGATGGTGAGGTTACAGCCACTAATGCAAGTGCTGTGGAAACACATGACCGGCCTATGCATGCAGTCTTTGAAGACGCCCGGAGCCTGGTGATAAATCTCCAGTGGAAGGAGGGAAGGTGTACCACACACCTCAGTTCTCCCTCAAATTCCCATTATAGCTTGTGAACAGAGAGAGGGGGGGAGCGTGGGGCGGCTGCGGAGCTTCCAGTACCATAGCACCATAGAACATAACAGCACAGAAAAAAGACCTTTTGGCCCTTTTTGGCTGTGCTAAACCGTTTTTTTGCCTAGTCCTACTGACCTGCACCTGGCCCATATCCCTCCATACACCTCTCATCCATGTACCTGTCCAAGTTTTTCTTAACTGTTAAATGTGAGCCACACTTACAACTTCAGCTGGCAGCTCATTCTACACTCTCACCATCTCTGTGTGAAGAGGGCCCCCCCAATGTTCCCTTCAAACTTTTCCCCCTTCAACCTTAACCCATGTCCTCTGTTTTTCTTTTTCTCCCCTAACACTGAAAACCTTCCTCACTGTTCTCTACACCCAGGTTTTTATCGTCAGCAAATTTGCTGATCCAATTTTCCAAATTATCATCCAGATACAATAGCCCCTGTCCTATCTTTGTTTTCTCTGTTAATAAATCCGTTTCTCAGATTGGCTCTTGTCCAATCAACCGCGAGACGCTACTTTGTAATACACACACAAATCTCACGCTCCCGTCTTCTGATTGGAGACTGATTGGAAGCTATAGGACTCTATGACGTCGTCAGTCTGACACAGAGCGAGGCTCCCTCCACACCGTCCCATCACACGCCGTCGGGGTCAGACATTGAGTGAAACTCCATCGACACTGACCCATCACAGTTTCCATGGTACAGACACAGAGTGATGCTCCTTCCACACTGTCCCATCATACTCTCCCTGGTACAGACTCAGTGAAGCTCCCTCTTCACCGTCAAATCACATACTCCCGGTTCCGACATTGGCTTCAGATCCTGCCTTCAGAATCACATCAGACTCTATCCCAGTGGAATGTTGGCTGGTCTATACAGTCGCCCCATGAACATGGTCATGCATTTCTCATTCCACATTCCTACTCATAATGCCTCACTTAGACGAGTTATCTTGTGTACCCTGACTGTGCACTGTGGTGACATTTTCTCAGGCTAGTAATGTCACCCCTCCTCCTTTAATTCCTTTCGCTTTCTGACGCCTAAATACAGAAACCGCGAAATATCATGCTGGCCTGCTTGCTTCTTGAAGGTTATTCGGGTCTCCCTACCTTCTGTCCAAGACCTCTTTCAGAGTCGATGCCTCCAGAAGACACGGTACATCATTAAAGACCCCTCACACCCTCTCCATAATCTGTTTGTTCTTCTGCCATCAGGCAAACGTTACAGTAGCATCAAAACTAAAACGACAAGGCTACTAAACAACTTCCTCCCACAGGCAGTCAGACTGCTAAATGCCTGACTCTGCTTTGGACAATTTTAACTTGCAGTGGACACTTATAACTTGATGTTAACCGATATGTGGCTGTTGTGTTTTACTATGTATTTTTATGTTTACTATTTATTGTTGCGTTTGTTAAGTTATGAGTGCACTTGCCCCTGGGAAATGCTGTCTTATTCTGCCCTGCAGAGCTGATGTACGGTCAGAATGACAATAAAGTTTTTGAATCTTGAATCTGGAATATTCTGGTTCAACTTCTCAATAATGGCTGCAATTACATAAGTAAATCGTGCACTGAGCTCGCCCGCCATTATTTTAAAATTCCAGCATTGAAATATATGCAGCTCAGGGAACCAATCGCATCATGATCAACCTTTTGATTCCTGCCTTTGTCTGAGGTCTCTACAAAATTTATCTCCACATCGACACCGCTGTCGCTCTGGAACTCTGAATCCCATCCCCCTGCACATCGAGTTTAACAACTCTCCACAAAGCCCGCATGCTCCGTACAGGCAAATCTTCCCGCTGGGAGTTAGTTCTCCTCCAGTTTATGTGTAAACTGTCTTCCAACTCTTCTGCACAGATCCCACCATCCTTGGAAAAAACACAATGATTCCAAATTCCGAACCCTTCCCACCGTCACCAATTGCTGAGCCACGTGCTAAACTGTATGCTATGTCTATCTTTTAACTCATTCCAGTTTTCAGCCTCCTGTAACTCGAAGTACATTCCTTCTTTCTGCTGGTAAAACTTTCGCTGAGATATTATTTCCCCTCCAGTCCAGGTGGAAACTGAGAGCCTTTTTCGAGGGCAGAGAAAATGAAGCAGCTGCCCAACCTGGGTGCGTGTGGTGCGGCCTCCGGGCAGATCAATGTGCTGCCCTCCAGTGGTCGCCCACAAGCTCTGTCGCGCTCGACCGTGGCATTCAGTGGCATTCAATGGATGCAGGGCCTCAAATTGCGTTCAAATGGAGTAACGCTGTCTAGTTTGGTTTCTTCATGGCTACTCAACGTATGTTTATATGTGAATTAAAATCGGATTGCATTGAAACCGTCTCTTGTGCAAAGGCCGGAACATCCATTGAGGAAAACCCAATGACCCGACTATCTGAAGTCCCCATTCTTAACCCTGCACCGCAGCCACGTGTTAATCTGTATTATCTTCCCATTTCTGGCCACACTAGTACCTGTAGAGCTTTGCCTGCTCACCCTCCCACTGGATATTCTATCCAGGAGTCTTCTCTCGCCTGCAGATCCACTTTTCTGTTCGCCAATCAATGAATCCCCTCTGGCCACTTCTCGCCTCATCCCGCCCTCTCCGCTATCCCACTGCACCACAGAACCAAACTCAGTGCCAGGGACCTGACCTGAGAGACATATTGCATGGTGTACACCTTTGGATTCCTGCCTTTTTTCCGAGGTCTTAACAACATCTGTCTCCATATCGATCCCCCTATCTGCTCGGGAGCTCTGAAATCATTCCCCTGCAACTCGAGTTCAACGACTCTCCCAAAAACTATGATTCACAGTAGTGACAACCGTTCCCGCTGGGATATCAGATCCCCTCCAGTTTATGTGTAAATAATTTTTCCATCTCATCTATACAGATCCCACCTTCCTTGGAAAAAATACAATGATTCCAAATTTTGGAGACCTCCCATCCACACCACGTGCTAAACTGTATGATCTTCCTCTGTCTGGACACACTGGGGGGGGGGGTGGTAGTCCTGTCCTTTAGCTTAATAGCTAAATCCCTGACCTCACTTTGCAAAAACACCTTCCCATACTTACCAATTTCATTGCTGCATATATGCTGTTCACTCACTCACTTAAGAATTATAGAGAAGGAATGGTGTGCTAAGAGAAGAGGAAGGAAGGAGAGGAGAGTGGGGCCGGAGAAAGGGTGGTCAGATTGCAACCGTTGGAGCAGAACGTGTGAGTTGCCATTTTCTTGCTCCCCATCTTTGATTGGAGTCAGCTTCAACGCCGAAATCCACTGACCCAAGACTAGGAGTCAGAGACAGAGCGAGAAATCCCTCCCTACAGTCCCATCACACACTCGTGGAAACATGCACTGAGTAACGCTCCCTCCGCAACGATCCATTACACACTGCCGGGGTCAGACACAGAGTGAAGCTCCGTCCACACCGTTCCAGCAGACTCTTCCAGGGGCAGACAACCAGCGAAGCTCCCTAAATATTATACCATCAGACTCCCGGGGTCAGAGATGTGAAGTACCTCCCGCACCATCGCAGCACACTCCACTGGAGTCAGAAAAAGTACGAAACCCTCTCCCTCCTCCGTTCTCCCCACTCACCAATATCCAGTCTTCCGGCGTTCCAGTAGTTTTGAATTGTGTGTGTCTCTCGGAGATGGTGTGTGTGTGTAAGTGGACTGTGTGCTGCCGAAAGAGGAAGGAAGGGGAGGAGAGAGGAGGCCAGGGAAAGGGTGGTGAGACTGCAGATACTGATGTAAGTGGTGTGGAATCACACAACAGGCCTGTGTCTACAGCGCTTTGGAGAGGCTCAGATCTTGGTGGCAGACATTCGGTGGAACGGCGGGAGGTGTCACACCAGACGTCATCTCTCCCTCATACTCTGCAGAATTGCCTGTGTCACAGAGTGGGAGGAGAGTGGAGGGACGACGTAGATGGGGAGCGTTTACCGGCTGGAGTGTATCACGGAGACGGGGGAGTGGCGTCTGGGTTCGTACGGGATGATGGAGACGGCGAAGTGAGCAGGAGAGGATGCGGGTCACGGAGACGGGGTTGCTTGTAGGTGACAGATGAGTGACGGAGATGGGGGTGGTACACTGGAGACTGTGTGACAGTGACTGGGATTAGTATAGGAGAGGGAGAGTTTGACGGAGTCGGGGAGTGGTTTTGGAGAGGGAGGGTGTTATGCATACGGGGAGGACTGTATTCTAGTTACAGTGCAGGCCTGACTCTGTGTTGGTATCGTTGAGTGGTGAGATCCTGCTGTGGTGCAGAGCCTGTCAGTGTGTCAGTGTCATGTTGAGGGCGTGTTCGTGTCAGATGTTGGTTTTGTTGGTGACACCGAAACACTTTCAGTGTCCATTTGAAGACAACCTGCGTGTCACAGTGAGGGTCGTCTGTCTCGTTCACAGCTTATGCAAACTGTCCCGCCTGCTTCAAGTCTCAGTAATATCTTTGCTGCCAGGCTTAGAGGCGCTGACCCCTGACCTGAGCACAAATGCCCTTCGAACAATACTTCCTCCATTGAAACGTACGCCGCTCTGAACACGAGTCCCAGCAGACTCAACCTTTTGCTTCCTCTCTTTGTCTGAGGTCCGAACAACTTCTGTCCCAACAACCGCTCAACTATCTGTAATGGCGCTCTTGTTTACATCTCCCAGTAACTCCAGTTTATACCAGCACTCCCCCCCCCCACCCAACCCCTTCTAATGGTAAACCTTACCGCTGGGATATTCGTTCCAATACAGTTCAGGTGTAAACTGAGAGAGCTGCTCATGGGAGACGAAATGAAGGAGCTGAGCAAGGTGGGGGCAGTGAGGCGCGGCCTCCAAGCAGGAGTCTGTGCTGCCCCCCAGTATTCGCTTGGCAGAAGACAAACTCTGTTGTGAACAATTGTAGAGTACTGTGGCATTCGAAATGCCCAGGGGGATTTTACTGACATCCCACATATGCTTGCTATCTTTCTAATTGATACATTGTTATGTACCCCGTAACTGGGTGTCTTACCAGCAAAGATAGAAGCGTCCGTTGGAGTCTGCTGAAGCTATTTTCAACAGTATTTATTTGTAAAAATATACAGAACAATATCAATGCAAATATACAGATAATATACGTTAGCAATACTAAACCTAAAAGTGCGAGTATAATAATAATCAATAATGAAACAAGCTCTATCGTTGTCTAGGGGATAATGAATTGTCACTTGGAAATATAAAGTTCCGTTCTGTTCATGCAGGCTGCGGTAGTTGTTGGTCGATGTGTTGCAATTGTTGGAGAGAGAAAGAGACGAAAGAAAGAGAGCGCGCAAACAGTAACAGCTATGGTCTTTGTCAGCCTTCCTTTACGATTTCGATCCGTCGATGTGTCGTTGTGGTGGCCATTCCAGTGTGACCCCCTCCGTCCTTTAGCTAGACCGTTCTTCCGTGGTGGACTCGTCACCCAGGCAAGGGTGGACACACTCACAAGCCCCCACCGGTCTCGCTATAAACACTGCGAGTTAAAATTTACCGACACTTCGTTCGGTCTCCGATGTCCCACACTGTCTCGTGGGTTTCTGCTGCTCACTAGCGTTTCTCCTGGTGCGTCTGAATGGTGTCACCCCAGACCTCAATTTTATCCCCACTCACATGGTCTCAGGTGTCAATCTGGTTTGAATGACTTAACTCATCAAGCCAGCCCACTCTGGCTGTCCCCTGAGGGATTTCAATGAATAGAACAGTACCAAGTAAACAATCCTTCTCCAAAAGACAATAGCAGTGAATTCTTCTTTTATCAGTAGGAGACGTTCCACCTTGTTTACCTCTTAGCTGTGTCTCTATCTCATTCTCTTTCATGAGCTGTTATCAATAACAACTGCACTGGCAGATTTCCTTTTGTCTCTCTTACTTCCTTGTTAGCAGCATAGAAATAGTAGCGATTTGCGATTCTCCAAAAAGGGGGGGCATGGCCCATCAGAGTTGTTCATCATTCGTAACAACATATTATGTGTGCTTTGTGTCGTCTGGGACTATTGGTATTCCGTTTAACAGACTAGTCCTGACTGTATTCATGGGCATTCCTATGTGATGGAATTACAGTCAAACTTCACTCGAAATTAATTGAAATGAAATGAAAACGTTTCGTCTGTAGAGGTCGCACCTTCCGTGGAAGCGAGCCCAGTGATACACATACCTGAAGACCTTGTTCCAACACTAACTCATTTGCCACTTGTTAAAATGAATGTTATTTCTAATCGTAATTTCCTAATTATCGATTGACATTTCCCTCGAGCAAAAGGTTTAGATGGAGTGGAGTTTGTTAGCGGTGTTCAGGAAGGGTTCTTGATACAATACGTAGATAAGCCTGCAAGAGGAGAGGCTGTACTTGATTTGGCATTGGGGAATAAATCTGGTCTGTTGTCAGATCTCTCAATGGGACAGCTTTTGGAAATCGTTTTTGAAATCGTGATCATAATTCTTTCACCTTTACAATTCCATTTTACAGAGATAGGAACAGACAAGTTAGAAAAGCGTTTAATTGGAGTAAAGGGAATTATGAGGCTATCAGGCAGGAAATTGCAGGCTTTAATTGGAAGCAGTTGTTCTCAGTGAAAAGTAGGAACGAAATGAGGCAAATATTCAGGGGATATTTGTGTGGAGTTCTGTATAGGCATGTTCCAATGAGACAGGGAATTTATGATAGGGTACAGGAACCGTGGTGTATTCAGGGGATATTTGTGTGGAGTTCTGTATAGGCATGTTCCAATGAGACAGGGAAGTTATGGTAGGGTACAGGAACCGTGGTGTATTCAGGGGATATTTGTGTGGAGTTCTGTATAGGCATGTTCCAATGAGACAGGGAATTTATGATAGGGTACAGGAACCGTGGTGTATTCAGGGGATATTTGTGTGGAGTTCTGTATAGGCATGTTCCAATGAGACAGGGAAGTTATGGTAGCGTACAGGAACCGTGGTGTATTCAGGGGATATTTGTGTGGAGTTCTGTATAGGCACGTTCCAATGAGACAGGGAAGTTATGATAGGGTACAGGAACCGTGGTGTATTCAGGGGATATTTGTGTGGAGATCTGTATCGGTACGTTCCAATGAGACAGGGAAGTTATGATAGGGTACAGGAACCGTGGTGTATTCAGGGGATATTTGTGTGGAGTTCTGTATAGGCATGTTCCAGTGAGACAGGGAAGTTATGGTAGGGTACAGGAACCGTGGTGTATTCAGCGGATATTTGTGTGGAGTTCTGTATAGGCACGTTCCAATGAGACA
Source organism: Hemitrygon akajei (assembly GCF_048418815.1). Lineage (NCBI taxonomy): Eukaryota > Metazoa > Chordata > Chondrichthyes > Myliobatiformes > Dasyatidae > Hemitrygon > Hemitrygon akajei. The sequence goes on from NW_027331965.1 coordinate 790,090, forward strand.
GGGAAGTTATGGTAGGGTACAGGAACCGTGGTGTATTCAGGGGATATTTGTGTGGAGTTCTGTATAGGCACGTTCCAATGAGACAGGGAAGTTATGGTAGGGTACAGGAACCGTGGTGTATTCAGGGGATATTTGTGTGGAGTTCTGTATAGGCACGTTCCAATGAGACAGGGAATTAATGATAGGGTACAGGAACCGTGGTGTATTCAGGGGATATTTGTGTGGAGTTCTGTATAGGCACGTTCCAATGAGACAGGGAAGTTATGATAGGGTACAGGAACCGTGGTGTATTCAGGGGATATTTGTGTGGAGTTCTGTATAGGCACGTTCCAATGAGACAGGGAAGTTATGGTAGGGTACAGGAACCGTGGTGTATTCAGGGGATATTTGTGTGGAGTTCTGTATAGGCACGCTCCAATGAGACAGGGAATTAATGATAGGGTACAGGAACCGTGGTGTATAAAGGCTGTAATAGATCCAGTCAAGAAGAAAAGAAAAGCTAACAAAAGTTTCAGAGAGATTGATAATGTTAGAGATTTAGAGGGTTATATGGCTAATAGGAAGGAGCTTAAGAAGGAAATTAGGTGAGCCAGAAGGGGCCATGAGAAGGCCTTGGCGGGCAGAATTAAGGAAAACGCCAAGGCATTCTATAAGTATGTGAAGAGCAAGAGGATAAGACGTGAAAGAAAAAGACCTATCAAGTGTAACAGTGGGAATGTGTGTTTGGAACCGGAGGAAATAACAGAGGTACATAATGAATACATTGCTTCAGAATTCACGATGGAAAAGGATCTTAGTGATTGTGGTGATGACTTTCGGCAGACTGAAAAGCTTGTGCTTGTAGATATTAAGGAAGAGGATTTGCTGGAGCTTTTGTAAAGCTTCAAGTTGGATAAGCCGCCGGAACCGGATGAGATATACTCCAGGCTGCTGTGGGGCACGAGGGAGCAGATTGATGAGCCTCTGGCGATGATCTTTGAATCATCAATGGGAACGAGTGATGATCCAGTGGATTGGAGGGTTGCGAATGCTGTTCCTTTTTTCAAGATAGGGAGTAGAGATAGCCCAGGAAATTATAGAGCAGTGAGTCTTACCTCAGTGGTTGGTAAGTTGATGGAGAAGATTCTGAGAGGCAGGATTTATGGACATTTGTAGAGGTATAGAATGATTAGGAGTAGTCAGCATGGCTTTGTGGCAGGTCGTGCCTTACTGATTGAATTTTGTGGGGGGGGGGAGGGTGCTTTGCTAGTCAGGGACAGCAGTGCTTAGTTAGGACAGATCAGAGGGTTTGGCTACCGAGGTCATATCTGTGGAGCTGAGCTGAGAAACAGGAAAGGTATGACCACAGTAAGGGGGTTGTATTGTAGGTGTTACGTACCCGTGACACGTGACAGTGGTACCCTTGTCCCGTGACTGGGGTTGAAGTTATACTGGACATGAGGTAATGGTGGAGTGATGTCATTTTCCCGCCAGTAGAGGTCATGTGACAGGTTTTTTCTACAGGGTATAAAAGGAAGACCCACCCTGTCAGGTGGGGCAGTTCGTGGCTGGATTTGCCAAGATGACTTCATATCACTGTGTGATTTAATGTGATGACGCAGTTTAGTTATAAATGAAGTTTTATATAATGCCTAAAGTTTAAAAGGTCAGAGCCAACGGTTTCTTTGCTAATGGAGAGTGAGGTTTGGAGATCAAGAAAAATCGATTTTCGATGGATTGACTTCGACCTTGTGTGATCCTCATTCGGAAGGATTTCGTTGACTATTCTCGCTGTTGACCCCTGGGATGACCAGAAAGGGTTTGAGAATAGTGTGGAAGAGAGGTCAGTCACTTTAAGTTGTTATATTTAATAAAATTCGACGTGGGAGTTCGACGCTGGGAATCGAAGGACATCGACGTGGAAGAGAATTTACATCGTTTTAAAAAGTCTCTCCTTTTAAAAGTACCGTGAGCTTTTGAACTGTCGGCATATCATTCTTTGAACTGTTTTCATTCGGCAATTCGCTTTGGAGAACTGTTTTTTTCAATACTACTTTAAAGACTGTTTGAGACTGCAAAGCTATTAAGAACTGTCTGACCAGCTGCCAGCAGCTGAGCTCGGACCATTGTTTGGGTTTGTTTACATTTGAAGGGGGTTTGTTATCAGTGTTTAATAAACGTGTTAATCGTTATAAAACCCCTTGCCTAACTCATCTATATTATTGTTGCCCGAATACGTAACATAAATATGGGGGTACGTCCGGAATTGAATTATTTGAGTTTAAAAAGTTTTTTGAATTTTGAGTCGGTGTTTTGGTAACGGGGATTGCTCGATTTTTTTTTGTTTGATTGGCTTGTGAGTGGTATTCGGCAACGATGAATATTGATGAGTTTCTGGATTCGCCAGTCGCGGATTTGTTAGCGAAGGCGAAAAAAACTGAAGTCTCTGAATTTGCTAATCGGTTGCATCTTAAAGGGATCTTGCCAACTACATCAAAAGCTGTAATACAGAGAAAGATCGCATCACATTTTGTGGCTTCGGGTCATTTTGAAGAATCGATTTTAGAATCGTTTCCAATAAGTAATCTGGAGATGCAGTTGCAAATTGAACAAATGAGGTTGGAACAAAGTAAAGCAGAGTTAGAGAGGTGTAAATTGGAATCTGAGCAGAAGAAAAGGGAATTTGAATATGCAATGGTGAATTTAAGGTCTGAGAATCAGTCTTCTGATTCTAGAAAACCGTTTGTTGCTAGCCAAGAAATTAAATTGGTCCCTCCATTTAGTGAAACAGAAGTGGAGAGATATTTTCAACATTTTGAAACTATTGCTCGGATGTCAGAGTGGCCGAAAGATAAATGGTCAGTGTTATTACAGAGTGTAATCAAAGGCAAGGCACAACAGGTTTACACAGCTTTAACTGCTGCACAAGCATTAGATTATGATATTGTGAAGGAAAATATTCTCAAATCGTATGAGTTGGTCCCAGAAGCGTATAGGGAAAGATTCAGGAGTTTGAAAAAGTCTGTGGAAAAGACTTATGTGGAATTTGCCTATGATAAAGCTATGTGTTTTGAGAGATGGGTTTCTTCTAAAAATGTAAATGGGGCCTATGAGACATTGAGAGAGCTGATTTTAATGGAGGAATTTAAAAGAAGCATTCCTGTTGAAGTAAGGACCTACTTAAATGAGAGGGATACTGATAAATTGCAGGACTGTGCTAGATTAGCTGATGAGTATGTTTTAATCCATAAGAATAAATTTCCTCAGGGTAGAATTTTTAAGAGGAAAAATAATATGGAGACTCAAGGTAAATCAGAAATTAAATTAGAGGTTAATGAGAGAGGTAAGGAGGAAGGAAAACCTGTGAAGGAAAGACAGTTTGGTCTTATTTGTAATTATTGTAAGAAGCCTGGCCATGTAATAGCTAACTGTTTCAAATTGAAAAAGAAAGAGAAGGAAGCAGTTCCGGATGCTTGTGTGCAACATACTAAAGCACCTGTAAAGTTACAGGGTTTGGTAAACACAAATGAGGATTTGTTAGAGTCTGACAAAGTTAGAAAGGGATATGATCATTTTATAACTGAAGGGTTTGTATCCTTGAAAGAAGGATCTACTCTGGTGCCAATAAAGATTCTTAGGGATACTGGAGCTTCTCAATCACTGATGTTAGATAGTGTGTTGAAGTTTAATGAAGAGAGTGATACTGGTGAGGTAAATTACATAAGAGGTGTTGGAAGTGATTTTATGCCTGTACGTTTACATGAAGTAAATTTAAAGTCAGGGTTAGTTACAGGATTTGTTAAGGTAGGATTACAGCATAGCTTACCTGTGAAGGGTATTTCTTTATTGTTAGGTAATGACTTGGCAGGTGGACAAGTTTTTCCTGAAGTGCATTTGACAATGGAGTCAGAGGTACCTGAGGTGAATTCTAACACAGATTCTTCCTGTGTTGTGACTAGAGCGATGGCTAAAAAAATTGATGTGCAGAATGAGGTTGTTATTCATGACTGTTCAACTCAGGATTTGAGTTTTGAGGATGTGTCAGAAACTTTCTTACCTTCGTTGTTTGAACAAGGTTCTGGGAGTAAGTCTGACTATGAAGATTTATCTTTGTCTCGGAAGGAGATGATAGCAGAGCAGAATAGAGATCCTGAGATTATAAAATTAAGGGAACAAGCTTTACTAGGTAGTGAAATTGAGAAGGTGTCAGTAGGATATTACTTGGAAAAAGGAGTGTTGATGAGGAAGTGGAGGTCGCCTACAATTCCTGCAAGTGAGGAATGGAATGTTGTTTACCAGGTGGTTGTTCCTAAAGTTTATCGGAATGAGATTTTGACTTTAGCTCATAGTGTGCCTTTAGGTGGACATCAAGGGGTAAGGAAAACTGTGGACAAGATTTTAAAACATTTTTACTGGCCTGGTTTAAGAAAAGATGTGGCGATGTTTTGTAAGACGTGCCATACTTGTCAAATTGTGGGTAAACCAAATCAGGTTACACCAGTAGCTCCATTACAACCTATTCCAGCATTTGGTGAACCGTTTTCTAAAGTTATTGTAGATTGTGTTGGTCCATTACCAAAGACAAAAACTGGTTATCAGTATTTGTTGACTATCATGTGTACTTCGTCTAGGTTTCCAGAGGCAGTACCACTTAGGAATATAAAAGCTAAAACTGTGACGAAGGCTCTTATAAAATTCTTTACTTATTTTGGATTGCCTAAGGAAATACAAACTGATCAAGGTAGTAATTTTATGTCTGGATTGTTTCAACAGATAGTTTATAAATTGGGAGCTAAGCAAATTACTTCGTCTGCATACCATCCAGAATCGCAAGGTGCTTTGGAGAGGTTTCATTCTACTCTCAAGAATATGATTAGGACATATTGTGTGGAGAATGAAGGTGACTGGGATGAGAGTATAAACTTACTTTTATTTGCAGTAAGGGAATCGGTACAGGAATCTTTAGGTTTTAGTCCATTTGAACTTGTGTTTGGGCATAGAGTTAGAGGACCTTTAGCTTTATTGAAGGAACAGTGGATTAGTAAGGAAGTGCATACTAATTTGTTGGACTATGTTTTGAAATTTAAGGATAGGTTACATAGAGCTTGTAGCTTAGCCAAGGAAAATTTGAAGTTGGCTCAGGAGAAAATGAAGACTTGGTATGATAAGGAAGCTAGGATGAGGATGTTTAAGCCTGGAGATAAGGTGTTGGTTTTTTTCCCAGTGCAGACAAATCCTTTACAAGCTAGATTTCATGGACCTTATGAAGTTGTGTCTAGAGTTAATGATGTGGATTATGTAATAAAAACTCCAGATTGTAGAAGGTCAACACAACTTTGCCACATAAATATGATTAAACCATATTTTGAGAAACAATCTGATACTGTGACTGTTGTGGTTAGTGAGAATGAGTTGGATTTAACTGGGAACATGATAGATGATTCATCTGACTTTCATTCTAAATCTAACATTGTTTCTGTTAGGTTACCTAATTCGACTATTTTGGAAAATATGGATGAGAAATTAGCACATTTACAGCTAGAGCAGAAACAACAGATGAAGGAATTGATTTTTAAGTATAAGGATTTGTTTCCAGATGTTCCGAGAAGGACTACTATAGCTTCACATGATGTAGATGTTGGAGATGCCAAACCTATTAAACAACATCCATATAGGATGAACATGGAAAAATGTGAACTTGCTGAGAAAGAAATTGAATACATGTTAGAGAATGATATTATTAGACATTCTAACTCGAATTGGAGTTCGCCATGTGTAATGGTGCCAAAACCTGATGGTAGTATTAGGTTTTGTACGGACTATAGGAAGGTGAATGCTGTAACGAAAACAGATGCATATCCAATTCCTAGAGTAGATGATTGTGTAGATAAGGTTGGAAAAGCAAAGTTCCTTACAAAGATTGATTTATTGAAAGGGTATTGGTGTGTTCCACTAACGGACAGAGGTAGAGAGATTTCTGCATTTGTAACTCCATCTGGGTTATATGAGTATAATGTTCTTCCATTTGGGATGAAGAATGCCCTAGGTACTTTTCAGAGGATGATTAATTCTGTGATTCAGGGTTTGAAAGATACTGATGCTTATATTGATGATTTAGTGACAGGAAATGATACTTGGGAAGCACACATTATTGCGGTGGAGAAATTGTTTGAAAAGCTTTCAAAAGCTAACTTGACTATTAATTTAGCCAAGAGTGAATTTGGACATGCTACTGTGACTTACCTTGGTTATGTTGTAGGTCAAGGTAAGGTAGCTCCTGTTCAGGCAAAAGTTCAGGCAATTTTGGAAATTCCCACTCCAACGGGGAAAAAAACTCTCAGAAGGTTTTTGGGAATGGTAGGATATTATCGAAAATTTTGTAAGAATTTTGCTAATGTTGCCCTTCCATTAACTAACCTTCTGCAGAAGAATGTGAAGTTTGTATGGACAGTATTTTGTCAGGAAGCATTTGAAAAATTGAAAACAATGATATGTGAACAACCTGTGCTTAAGGCACCTGACTTTGAAAAACCTTTTTCATTAGCTGTAGATGCTAGTGATGAAGCTGCGGGAGCAGTATTGATGCAAAGGAATGAGGGTGATGAGGTTGATCATCCAGTAGCTTACTTTTCTAAGAAATTTAATAAGCATCAAAGAAACTATTCAACAATAGAAAAAGAATTGTTATCTCTTGTTTTAGCTTTGGAATATTTTGAGGTATATGTTGGTACAACTCAAAAACCACTTATTGTTTACACTGATCATAATCCGTTAGTTTTTCTGAGTAAGATGAAAAACAAAAACAGAAGATTGTTAAATTGGAGTTTGATGTTACAAGAGTACAATATTGTGATAACTCATATTAAAGGTAGAGATAATGTGGTTGCTGATTGTCTATCTCGGTGTTGAATGTACAATGTTTTTTTTTGGAGTGGTTTTTTTTATTGTAACACTCCTACTGTATTGTATATTGTGTATGTTATATGATTTATACATTTGTTTTTTTCTTGTAAGTAATTGTTAAAATTTTTGTTCTTGATAGACCAAAAATGTTTTTTTTGGAGGGAGGTGTTACGTACCCGTGACACGTGACAGTGGTACCCTTGTCCCGTGACTGGGGTTGAAGTTATACTGGACATGAGGTAATGGTGGAGTGATGTCATTTTCCCGCCAGTAGAGGTCATGTGACAGGTTTTTTCTACAGGGTATAAAAGGAAGACCCACCCTGTCAGGTGGGGCAGTTCGTGGCTGGATTTGCCAAGATGACTTCATATCACTGTGTGATTTAATGTGATGACGCAGTTTAGTTAAAAATGAAGTTTTATATAATGCCTAAAGTTTAAAAGGTCAGAGCCAACGGTTTCTTTGCTAATGGAGAGTGAGGTTTGGAGATCAAGAAAAATCGATTTTCGATGGATTGACTTCGACCTTGTGTGATCCTCATTCGGAAGGATTTCGTTGACTATTCTCGCTGTTGACCCCTGGGATGACCAGAAAGGGTTTGAGAATAGTGTGGAAGAGAGGTCAGTCACTTTAAGTTGTTATATTTAATAAAATTCGACGTGGGAGTTCGACGCTGGGAATCGAAGGACATCGACGTGGAAGAGAATTTACATCGTTTTAAAAAGTCTCTCCTTTTAAAAGTACCGTGAGCTTTTGAACTGTCGGCATATCATCTTTGAACTGTTTTCATTCGGCAATTCGCTTTGGAGAACTGTTTTTTTCAATACTACTTTAAAGACTGTTTGAGACTGCAAAGCTATTAAGAACTGTCTGACCAGCTGCCAGCAGCTGAGCTCGGACCATTGTTTGGGTTTGTTTACATTTGAAGGGGGTTTGTTATCAGTGTTTAATAAACGTGTTAATCGTTATAAAACCCCTTGCCTAACTCATCTATATTATTGTTGCCCGAATACGTAACATAGGCAACCCAACAGTCAGCGAGAATTTGAGGAGGAAAGCTGCAGAGAGATTGCAGACAACTGCAGGAAACATAAGGTTGTGATGGTAGGGCATTTTAATGTTCCATGTAGTGATTGGGATTGCCATACAGTTAAAGGTATAGAAGGGTTAGAGTTTGAAAAATGTGTTCAGGAAAGTTTTCTAAATCAATATATTGAGGCACCGTCTGCAGAGAATACAATATTAGATCTTCTATTATGAAACGAGTCAGGACAGGTGACGGAAGTGTGTGTAGGGGAACACGTTGTTTCCAGTGATCATAAGAGCATTACTTTCATCTTGATCGCGGGTAAAGATAGATCAGGTCCTCGGGTTGAGGTTCTTATCTGGAAAAAGTCTCAATTTGAAGAAATGAGAAACGAACGAAAAAACGTGGATTGGGACAGGTTGTTCTCTGGCAAAGATGTGATTGGTAATTGGGAGGCCTTTAATGGTGTTATTTTGAGAGTGCAGAGTTAGTATGTTTCTGTCAGTATTGAAGACAAAGTGAATAAGAATAAAGAACCTTGGTTCTCGAGGGATATTGGAACTGTGATAAAGAAGAAGAGAGAGATGTATAACGTGTATAGGCAGCAGAGAGCTTTGAGTTCCCTTTTTGGCAACAATTCTTGAGAACTGAGAACTTCTTCATTTTTGGAGTACACAAGTCCTGCACCTTCCTCAATCTTCCCAAAAACGGAAACAATTGCAGCTCTGCTAAAGTCCCTTGCAGAAATGGTCGGATAAATGGCAGATGAGTTCAACCTTTAAAAAGACAAAGATATAGCACACTATTAAAGACAAGACAGGTTCGATGAGCTGAGGGATCTTACGGTCCATGTTCGTAGCTCCATGAACGTGGCTGAACAGTATGCAGAGGATATGAGGGTAAGTGGACGGGCAGTTAGTTTTGAGAAAGTAGACAGGCTACAGAAGGACTTAGGCAGGGCAACGTAATGGCAGATGTACTGCTGTGTTCAAGTATGCATGGTCATGCACGTTAGGAGAAAATAAATGTGTTGAGTATTTTATGAATGGAGAGAAAGCATAGAAAAAGAAATCAGAGACTTCAAGGAGACTTTAAAGTCTTTGCGCGGGATTCCCTAAAGGTTAATTTGCAGGTTGGACATAGACATCTACAGCACATTCCCGGCCCCTCAGCCCACAATGTTGTGCCGATGATGTAACCTTCTCAGGCTGAGTCTGTGGTGAGGAGGACAAATGCATGTCAGCATTTCGACTCGAATATAAAAGGAAAGGTGCGATGCTGAGACTTTATAAAGCACTGGTGAGGCCTCGCGTGGAGTATTGTGAACAGTTTTGGGCATCTTATCTTAGAAAGATTGTGCTCAAAGTGGAGAGGGTTCAAACGAGGTTCACAAAAATGATTCCCAGATTGAAGGACGACATATGAGAAGTGCCTGATATCTCCAGGTCTGCACTCTCTGGAATTTAGAAGGAAGAAGTGTGTCCCCATTGAAATCTATTGATTATTTAAATTCTTTGATCGAGTGGGTGTGGAGAGAAAAGTTTCTTTGTTTGGGGATTCGAAAACCAGAGAACAAAGGCTTAGAAGAGCGGCCCGTCCCTTAAGAACAGAGAGGAGGAGAAATTACTTTAGCCAGAGAGTGGTGAATCTGTAGATTTCTTTGCTACAGGCGGCCGTGGAGGCCAAAGCTTTTTTTTTGTATATTTATAGCAGAGGTTCTTGAGTGGTCAGGGCTTGAAGGAATACAGAAAGAACGCAGGGGATTGAAGCTCATAAGTAAACTGGATCAGCCACAGTAAAATGGTGGAGCAGACTCAATGGGCCAAATGGTCTAATTCTGCTCCTAAAACTTACGTTCTTATGATAAGTTACTTTGTTTTATTGTTGAAAACTAAATGCTGTTGCTAAGCTTGACTAGCTGAAGATTGAGGCCACGAAAGTCACAGGATAAGACATAGACGCTGCCGTGCTTGTGGGAGCTAACAAAAGCTAGCAGCATTTCCTACCAAGAATGAGGTAATGTTAACTTTAATCCCACACTGTCTTGGTAATGGAGGAACTGACTGCAGACGTGCAGTTCTAAATTGGTGCACCGACTGGAAGCATTCGTAGACTGGCTGAGATCCAACAAGTACTTCTTGAAATCGTTCACTGAGTATATTTGGCTGTTGGCTGTCGCCCGAAATTCGGTGTATAAATTTAAGATATAACCTGACTTTGGCGGAGTCGTAAGGCAACGTGATCAGGAATTCAAGTGTTAACCGTGCACCGATGTCTGTGTCTTTATTTCTCTTTGATACCGGGATAAATAAGTGTCTGTACGCCCTTTAGCTTTTACAAGAGCCTTGAGTTCCCTTTTCGGCCACAATTGAATATTTCTTGAGAATTGAATACTTCTTCATTTTTAGGAATACACATGGCCAGCACCTTCCTCATTATTTTTCCCCAGAAATTAAAGCCATTGCCGCTCTGCTGACATCCCTTGCCGATATGGTTGGAGAAATGACAGTCGAGCTCATCCCGGACAAATACAAACATACAGCACACAATTAAAGTCAAAACTGTTTCGATGAGCAGAGGAGCCTTCCGCTCCGTGTTCATATATCCTTGAACGCGGCTCCACAGTTTGCAGACGATATGAGGATAAGTGGAGGGGAAGGTAGTTTTGCGGAAGTAGACAGGCTACAGAAGGGCTTAGACAGGGCAAAGTAATGGCAGATGTACTGCTGTGTTGAAACATGTAAGTCAGGCACTTTGGGAGAAAGTAAAATGGTTGACAATTTTCTAAATGGAGAGAAATCAGAAATAAAATCAGCGATTCAAGGGGACTTTAAAGTCCTTGTGCGGGATTCCCTAAAAGATAATTTGCAGTTTGGACATAGAAATCTACAGCACATTCCCGGCCCCTCAGCCCACAATGTTGTGCCGGTGTTCTAACCTTCTCAGGTTGAATCTGTGATGAGGAGGGCAAATGCATTTCAGCATTCCGACTCCAATATAAAAGGAAAAGTGTGATGCTGAGACTTTATAAAGCACTGGTGAGGCCTCACGTGGAGTATTATGAACAGTTTTGGGCCTCTTATCTTAGAAAGATTGTGCTCAAAGTGGAGAGGGTCCAAACGAGGATCACAAAAATGATTCCCAGTTTGAAGGACGTCATATGAGAAGTGTCTGATATCTCCAGGTCTGCACTCTCTGGAATTTAGAAGGAAGAAGTGTGTCCCCATTGAAATCTATTGATTATTTAAATTCTTTGATCGAGTGGGTGTGGAGAGAAAAGTTTCTTTGTTTGGGGATTCGAAACCCAGAGAACAAAGGCTCAGAAGAGCGGCCCGTCCCTTTTGAACAGAGACGAGGAGAAATTACTTCAGCCAGAGTGTGATGAATCTGTGGATTTCTTTGCCACAGGCGGCCGTGGAGGCCAAAGGTTTCTTTTTGTATATTTATGGCCTAGGTTCTTGATTGGTCAGGGTTTGAAGGAATACGGAAAGAAGGCAGGGGATTGAAGCTTATAAGTAAATTGGATCAGCCACAGTAAAATGTTGGAGCAGAGTCAATGGGCCAAATGGTCTAATTCTGTTCCTAAATCTTACGTTCTTATGATAAGTTATTTTGTTTTATTGTAGAAACACAAAATGCTGTTGCTAAGCTTGACTAGCTGAATATTGAGGCCACGAAAGGCACAGGATAAGATGCAGACACTGCCTTGCTTGTGGGAAATAACAAAAGCTGGCAGCATTTCATACCAAGAATGAGGTAATGTTAACTTCAATCCCACACTGACTTGGTAATGGAAGAACTGACAGCAGATGTGCAGTTCTAATTTTGTGCACCGCACGGAGTCATTCTTGGTCTGGCTAATATCCAACAAGTGCTTCTTGAAATCGCTCACTGAGTATATTTGGCTGTTGGCTATCGCTCCAAATTCGCTGTATAAATTTAAGATATAACCTGACTTTGGCGGAGTCATAAGGCAATGTGATCACGAATTCAAGGGTTAACTGTACACCGATGTCTGTGCCTTTATTTCTCTTTGATCCCGGGATAAATAAGTGTCTGTCCTTTCTTTAGCTTTTATAAGAGCTTTGAGTTCCCTTTTCGGCCGCAATTGAATACTTCTTGAGAATCGAGTACTTCTCCATTTTTAGGAATACACATGTCCTGCACCTTCCTCATTTTTTTTCCTCAGAAATTAAAGCCATTGCCGCTCTGCTGACTTCCCTTGTAGATATGGTTGGAGAAATGACAGTGGAGTTCAACCCGGACAAAGACAAACAAAAAGAACACTATTAAAGACAAAACTGTTTCGATGAGCAGAGTGGCCTTGCGCTCCGTGTTCATAGATCGCTGAACGTGGCTCCACAGTTTGCAGACCAAATGAGGACAAGTGGAGTGACAGTTAGTTTTGAGGAAGTAGACAGGCTACAGAAGGACTTAGAAAGGGTAAAGAAATGGCAGATGAACTACTGTGTGAGGTCTTGCACTTTGGAAGGAAAAAACAAGGTAGAACATACAATGCTAATGGTAAGGCACCGAGGACTGCAGTGGAAGACAGGGATCGGGGAATGCAGATATATAATTCCCTAAAAGTAGCTTCATATGTAGATACGGTAGTAAAGAGATCTTTTGGTACATTAGACTTTCTAAATCAAAGTACTGAGTATAAGACTTGGAATGTTATGGTGAGGTTATATAAGGCATTGGTGAGGCCGAATTTGGAGTATTGTGTATAGCTTTGTTCACCAAATTACAAGAAGGATTTTAGTAAGGTTGAAAGAGTGCAAAAAAGGTTTGCAAGTACATTTCCGGGATTTGAGAAACTGAGTTACAGAGAAAGGTTGAATAGGTATGGACTTTACTCACTGGAACGTAGAAGATTGAGGGGAGACATGATAGAGGTGTATATAATTATGATGGGTATAGATAGAGTGAATGCAAGCAGAATTTTTCCAATAAGGCCAGGGGACAAAATGATCAGAGGTCATGGGTTAAGCGTGAAGGGTGAAAAGTTTAAAGGGAGCTTAAGGGGGGGGGGGCTTCTTCACACAGAGAGTAGTGCGAGTGTGGAATGAGCTGCCAGATGAAGCTGTAAATGTGGGCTCACTTTTAACATTTAAGAAATAACTTGGACAGCTGTATAAATGAGAGGTGTATGGAGGTATATAGTTCAGGTGTAGATCTGTGGGACTAGGCAGAAAATGGTTCGGCACAGCCAAGAAGGGCCAAAAGGCCTGTTTCTGTGCAGTAATGTTCTATAGTTCTATGGTTTATAAATGAGAGACCTCATCACCTCAAACTCCAAACGTTGTAATCCCTTCTGTTACGCGAGAGCCATAGATGGTGATGAAAGCAATTGGCGATTAAATTCTCGAACACACTCCGACTCCGACTTGAAATAAACAGGACAACAGTGATGAAATCGAAACATAAAGTCACAAACAGCAGTACAAGACACGGATCTCCTACGGTTGAGAGCTGAGAGCTCAGTGCGAGGAACATACATTCCCTGAAGGAAGATTGGCAGATAATAAATGGCAGTCCAAGTCTTAAGGGGAAAGAGACACCTCACTACTCTCCGCCACCTGGATGTTTGACGCTGTCCGGTCGGGAACATGACACCTTCTTCGCATCTGGCTGAATGTGTTGGGTCTAATGTAGATGCTCTGAGATGCTGACAGTCAGATTCCCAGGAACTTCAAATCATTGGGAGTGGCAGATTTAAGCCTCTTGGCCCATCGGGTCTGCCCCAACATTTGATCTTGGCTGATCAAGTTGGCTGAAGCCCATTCAAACTCCGAGTAAAAATATGCCCAGTAACCTCTTCTCCATGGGCGTCTCAGGCAAGGAATTCCACAGGTTCACCCCTCTCCGGCAAAATAAATTCCTCCCACCAACTCTCCGTTGTAAATGGACATCCCTCCATTCTGAGGCCGTGTTCTGTAGTTTTAGTATCGTCCCCGCCCCACCTCAGGAAGCCTTATCTCCACACCCACTCTATCGAGGATCTTCAACGTTTGATCGGCTTCAATGTGGTCAAGGAGGATAATTAGCGTTTTTTTAGGGTTTGGAAAGCAACAGTTTCATTCTAACTCATCGACAGAAGTGAAAGGCGTTTCAATTTTCATAGACACCTCGATCTAATTTGCTCATTATGGTACAATCTCAGTCCATATGGTAGATTTCTATTAATTACTGGTTTACTTTATAAACAAAAAGTAGATTTGGTTAACATTTATGCACCGAGTACTGACTATCCTGAATCATTTAAGGATATATTTGTACCTCTTCCACATTTAAATGAATATATGTTTATAGTGGGTGGAGATTTTAATTGCTGTCTGAATCCTATGATGGATAGGTCTGATCCCAATCAGGTACTTCCAAACAAATCTGCTACTTTTATTAATTCATTTTATCTGATTCGGGAATTCTAGAAATTTGGAGAGTTTTACATCCTAATGTATATCATTTTCTCATATATATCATAATTTCTTTAGAATCGATAACTTCTTTACTGATTCGCAAATTAGTTTCGTCTATAACTGCATGTGCGTATGATGCAATCGCCATTTCTGATCACGTGCCTTTGAAATTATCAATTAAATTAATTGATATAACTTTTTGAACCAGACAATGGCGGTTCAACACTATTTTGCTACAGGATTTAAAATTTGTTAATTTCATTAAAGAACAGATTGAATTTTTCTTTTCAACTAACTCAACGGAAGAAATTTCCGGTGGGATATTATGGGATACGTTTAAATTATATATCCGTGGGAAAATTATTTCATACTCTGCAGAATTTCAAAAAAAGAATTATTAGTGAAGTATGTACATTGGTTGATAAGATTAAAGACATTGATTAAAAAAAAATTCCATTACTTCCAATTTGGAGCTTTATGAAGAGAGAGTTGAAAATCAGATGCAACATAGTTTGTTAATAACATCCCCGACGGAAAAGCAATTACTTAAAACTAAGAGCCATTTTTGTATACATGGTGATAAATCGAGTAAATTATTGGTCAACTATTGAAAGCTGCTTTGGCGAAACGTCTGACTAATAAAGGTCGTAGACGTGATGTATTCTGACGGTTGACCATGACGAAATTAATTATTCTTAATTAATTAAGTTTATGAACGTTTAGCATTAGATTCACCCATTACTAAAGAAGAAATACAGAAAGCAATTTTTTCGATGAACTCTGGTAGAGCACCTGACCCGCTCGGGTATATA
The DNA here is from genome assembly GCF_048418815.1 of Hemitrygon akajei. Lineage (NCBI taxonomy): Eukaryota > Metazoa > Chordata > Chondrichthyes > Myliobatiformes > Dasyatidae > Hemitrygon > Hemitrygon akajei. The sequence goes on from NW_027331965.1 coordinate 805,233, forward strand.
TATGAATTTTAAAAATCTTTTTCAGATTTACTTTCTCCCTGGTTATGTAGAATTTTTGAAGATGCTTTATTTGTAGTTAAATTACCACAATCCTTTCAGGAAGCATCTATTTCTCTAATTGGTAAAAAAAGGCAAAGATCTCACTGAATGTATATCATACAGACCTATATCTTTTTTGAATGTGGATTCTAAAATCCTTACCAAAATATTAGCAATTAGATTAGAGAGGTAATGCCACTAATTGTCTCCGAGGATCAGACAGGATTTATTAAAAATATTTATTCACATTTTAATGTTAGGAGGTTAATGAACATTGTAATCGCTACTTTATCTAATACTCCAGAATGTGTTATTTCGCCTGACGCCGGAAGGCTTTTGAGAAACTTGAATGGGAATATTTATTTATATACCTGACACATTTAATCTGAGCCCAAAATTTATATCTTGGATTCAATTGATGTCTCATACACCTTTGGCTGCTGTATGTACCAATAATCAGGGATCCTTTTATTTCGGCTTTTTCGAGGTACTGGACAGGGTTGTCTTTAAGGCCTTTACTACTTGTTATTGCCCTGGTGTCCTTGGAAATCGCTCTTCATGACTCATACAATATATTTGTCTTTATTCTTGGGAATGGGATGCATAAAGTATCGCTGTATGCAGATAACCTGTTGCTATATATCTGTAACCCAGAGAAATCCATTCCTGCAGTAATAAGACTACTTGCTCAGTTTAGTAGTTATTTTTTCTGGTTATAAATTGAATTTTAATGAGAGTGTGCTTTGCCATTAAAAATGCTATTTTCAATTTATAGACAACCACCTTTTACATTAGTTACTGAATATTTGATTTATTTTGGTGGTAAAATACTAAGAAGCATAAAGACCTTTTTTTTTTACCTTTAATTGATGATGTTAAACAGCTGTTTATTAAATAGTCCCCATTGCCTTTATCTTTGATTGGTCGAATTAATGCTATTAAGATGATTATTTTACCTAAATATCTGTATCTGTTTTAGGCGGTATCAGTTTTCATTCCTAATTTTTTTTTTGATATTACTGATTCTAAATTTTCTATATATATATATGGCAGAATAGAGATAGTATTTACAGAAATCAAAAAAGGAAGGTGGTTTGGCTTTGCCGAATCTTGGAGTTTATAATTGTGCAACTAATATTCGACATTTTGCGCTTTGGACACAAGAGCTGACAATGGTAAATTCAATAATTAAACACACAATACGAATATGATTCCAATTTAGTATTTTTTGGATTGAGTAAATTTATCCTGTCATATTCTATTATATCTATTGTTTTCTTTCAACATCAAGACGTGATCATGCTTTTTTCTTTAATGAAAAGCAAAAGGAATAGCATGTTTTCTTGATTTATTCATGGATGATTGTTTTATGTCCTTTGAAAAGTTGACTAATAAATGTAATTTGCCTAGATAGCACTTTTCAGATATTTACAGATTAGAAACTTTCCGAACGCTACTTTAGTTACATTTCTGATATCGCATCAAATTGAAATTACAGAAGAAAAAAAAAGTAAGTTTAAATCCATATCAGAAGAGCTTAATATCATTTGTTTATGGTTTAGTTATAAAAATACCCTTAGGGACTTCCGATGAAACATACATTGAGTGAGAAAGAGAATTTCAAATATCTTTATCTGCAAAGAAATGGGAGACAATTAAACTAGTTAATACTTCTTCAATTTGTGCCAAAGTTTTTGATACAATTTAAGGTAGTTCATTGGGTTCATATATCCAAGGATAAGTTAGCTCGTTTTAACTTCCATATAGATCATGTCTGTGATAGATGTAATTCTGATGCAGCTCACTTGACACATATGTCCTGGTCTTGTCCTCTCAAAGAAAATATTGGAAATATATTTTTAATATTATCCCAGTAGTTCTGCGTGTTACAACCTCATCCTATTACTGCAAATTGTGGGCTAGCAGTGATAGAATCCAGTCATTTATCCTCATCAGCATGTCGTTCAATTGCATTTGTTACATTAATAGCCAGTAGATCCAGTTTACTTAAATGGAAATATTCCTATTCCCCTACCACATTTCAATGGTTTTCCCAAACGATAGCATGGTTAAACTTGGAAAAAACAGAAAAAAATAGGAGCGGTACTATAGATCCTTCGGTTAAATTTGAAGAAACTTGGCGGCCATTTATTCAATACTTTCTTATGATATAAGCTGACACTTTCTGAATCCTTTTTTAGAATTTTTTTGTTCAAGTATAGAGGAGCGGAGTTAACAAAATATTATAATTTTAGCCGATGGAATAGGGCAGCCCATCTTTGTTTTTTTTTTAGTTTAGGTTAGTTTTTTTATATAGCTTACGGTTCTTTTTTTTCTCTTCATGGCTGGTTACTGAGAGATTGGGAGGCTAAAACACACTTGTTACATGGAATCTGTACATGTTGACCGTTATTAATGTAATCCCGATCTCTTTGTAACATCATCATTATTGTCACGTTTACCTATTTGAAACTTAATAAAATGATTGAAAAAGAAAGAAAGAAAATGAAAACTTAGAGAAGCTACAACACAATACAGGTCCTTAACCACAAATCTGTGCCGAACATGTACTTACTTTAGAAATTGCCCATTGTTACTGATAGCCCTCTAAGGATAAATAAATGAGGGGTGCAGAAGGAGGCAGGAAAATGTGAGGGGAGGAGGGTAGGAGGGAAAGAGAGAGAGGAATGCTGGGAGGGAAAGGAGAATGAGAAGATATAGAAGATGTTGGAGAAGGCGAACGAGAGAGAGAGAGAGAGAGAGAGAGAGAGAGAGAGAGAGAGAGAGAGAGAGAGAGAGAGAGAGAGAGAGAGAGAGAGAGAGAGAGAGAGAGAGCCACTGGACGAGGAAGGCGAGGAAACCCTGTGGAGGGCACGAGTTTGTTTCTTCGGGAGGTGTTGACTTCACCCTCGGTGGAGGTTGCTCAGGTTTTACCCAGGGGTCGAGGTTTCTCGCTCACCTCTCTCTCCTCTCTTTTTCCCCACACGTAACAATCTCCCAACCCCCCCCCAACTTAAAATCACTCTCGACACCCCTCTCCCATATCCTCATTCTCTCTCCGCTCCGCACTTCCTCCCCCTGCTCTGGGTTCCTCTCTTTAACAGCTGTCCTTCTGACGTTTGCGGGTGTCGGTCTGACCGCCTTCACAACACGGGCTTCCTCTGACAACGGTTCGTTCCTCTTCGTGAGCTCAGAGACACAGAGAGTCCTGAACAAGATGGACGAGGGCAAGACTATAGAGAATGTGGAGTTAACAAAAATGAAGCCACTATCTCCTTCCAGCGGTGAGTGGGGCAGAAAAAAAGGAGGGAGATACTCCATTCTGTGTCTGATCCCGAGTGTGTGCGATCGGACAGGTGAAGGGAGCCTCACTGACTCTCACTGTTCTGTTCCCAGCTGAGTAGATGGGAGAGGTGATGTGGAGGGAGATCTGTTGAAGGGTTGGTGAGGAGCCTGCACTCGGGGCAGGGGTGTTGAAGCAGCGCCGCGCAGGGGCGGGAGGGAGGGAGTGCTATGGAATAGGATGAAGAGAGAGTGTTGTGGGAGGTGTCAGTGAAGAGGGAATGTCATCGACATGGCGGGGTGGAGGTTGTCCGGTTGGAGCGGTGTTGTGGAACGGACATTGAGAAAGAAGCGCCGTGGGGATGGGTGGAGAATAGGAAACACAGCGGGAGGACTGCTGAAGATGGAGGAGAGAGGGAGGGGCGCTGTCCAATTTTTTAACCTCATTCTGCCCTTTCTTGCCACACTCTATTCTTTTTCTCACTTCGTTGTCTCTATCTTTCTCCTTTTTCTCCCACTCATATTTTCTAACCCGTCTCCCTCTCACCCTCTCTTTTTCCCCTCGCCCTGCACATCCCTTTTTCCAACTACCTCCCTCTCACTAACCCTATCCCTTTGTTCCCCGGTTCTCGCCCTTCCCTCTCTTTCATCCTCCCTCTCCAATTTATGTCACTGATTCTCTTCCTCCTTTTTCCCCTTCTCCCTCTACTTGCAACTTATTTCGTTTTGTTTCTCTCCCCATCTCTCAACCCCCTTTGTTCCTCTTCTCTTTCCCTCCTCTTCGAATTTCTCCCACCTATTTCCCTTCATTCTCTGTCTCTCATTGCCGAAACGCTCCACCCTCGCCACTCTATCACACCGTCCCTCTCCCGCTCTTGCTTTTCCGCGTCTCTTTCCCTATCTGTGTGAACACACTTTGCGTCATCCCACCCACTCGCTCTCTTCTATCTCTCTCAACCCATGTCCCTGTTCATCCCCTCTCCCTGCCCCCAATTTTCCATCCCCCATCCCCATCGCCTGTCCATCCATCACCGTGCTCCTGTTCTGTCTTCCCGGCTCATGCCGCTCACTACTCCCTCTCCCTCACGTTTCTTCGCCTTTCATCCCTCTCTCGGTGCCTTCTCCTCCCCACTCTCTCTCTCTCTCTCTCTCTCTCTCTCTCTCTCTCTCTCTCTCTCTCTCTCTCTCTCTCTCTCTCTCTCTCTCTCTCTCTCTCTCTCTCTCTCTGTCTCCTGTGTTGACTCACAGAAGACCCGACCTCCACCGACACAGAACTGAACGTTCCAGAAAAGGACACCCCCATCGACGAGGATGAGGATCCTCCCATCGCCCCGGGTCCCGGCGAGGGGCCGGTCACTGCACCGACAGGTCAGAGGTCGCAGTAAGACGTCATTCAGGCGGGTGTCTCGAGTCAGGCACCCACGTGCCCATGTTTCTAATACATCTTATTAGGCAACTTCCTCCGGCTGGTCGCTCCTTCGAAGGGCCGCCATCCGGGTAACTAAAGGTTGCCACTCTCCTCCCCAAATAAATCTCTTTCTCCTCTCAGCTTCGGTCTGAGGGCTCTGGCCCTCGGTTCTCCGGGTCTAGTGGAATTAATTGCGCCCATTCACTCCGTCTCTGCTTCTCCTGGTGTTGTAAACCTCAGTGAGTTCATTCCTGCGCTCCACGGAATGAAGTCCCAACCTGCCTGACCACTCCGCGTAATCCAGTGCCTCGAGTCCAGACAACATCTTCGTAAATGTCCCTCTGCACTCTTTCCTGTCCAAAGTGTTACAGGACTCAATCTTAATAATGATCAGGGAGGCACAGGGAGATCTGTTTTTGCCGAAAAGTACCTGCATCGTCTGATCTGCCCAGCACCTGATTTCAGTAACTGTGTGTACACCATATAAGTTATCCACTGTCATTGGCTATTGGTCACGTGTCTGACTTTTAACACATTTCCATTGGCTCTCCTCCAGGCCAGCATCCACTGATTGTCCTCTGACCAGCAAATCTCATTCCTTAATTTATGGTTCTTTGTTCTCAGTCAGCTTTATCACGCAGACCGGTCACAGACCAACTCTCACTATTCTGCCTTTTATACCCAACCAAAGAACACCTCACAAATAACTTCAAATTTGGAAAGGATCCCTAGTTCAACCGATTGCCTGTGGCGTCACTCCTACTTTAAAACACTGATTAACCAAGCGACTAAGTCACAAATTGGAGAACAATATCTCTTCATAAAATGGCAGCCCCCATCTCCTCCGTCATGGGTTACACTGTCCTTGATTCATTCTCATTCACTGATGAGCAGACTGCAGTTCTTTCCGGCCAAGAAATGGAATCCTTCCCAGAGCAGGGAGACCAAACCTGAGCCCCGTCCGACAAGAGCGGCCTCGCCCACGCGTGTTCCTCTGCAACGTGACCTCCCAACTCCTCCGTTCAGTGCCCCGACTTATCAAAGACGGAGTGTCAGATGCTTTATGCACTGCCCTGTCACCCTGTGACTCCAGCTTTAGGGATCTGTGTACTTGTAGCCCCGCGTCACTTTGCTCCACAATCCTCCCCAGGATCCCTTCAGTTCACTGTGGAGTTTACCCTTATTTGTCTTCCTAAAATCTGCAATCAAATTAGACAGTCAAATACCCCTTCAAATGGGAGAGGTAAATACCCTTACTGGAATCCCTATACTTCTTGTCTACGGTTCTGCCTTCGTTAGGCTTCTTGGCTCCTCAGTCAGCTTGGCATGTTCCTGTGGAGCCCCGCCCATCTTTGCAGACGCACCAACGAAGCCATCCAATCACGATGCAGCTAGGCCTTGAGGGAAATAGTTCCATCTGGGACCGGAAGTAAGTTCAGAGAGTAATGAACACAGCTCAGCATATCAGGGGGATCAGTCTCACCTCAACGCACTCTCTCTGCACTTCCCGCTGCCTCGCTAAAGCAGGCAGCCTAATAAAGACCCTCACCCACCCCGGGAAATTCTCTTACGCACACCACCACCCCGCCATCACCTCCTATCGGTGGAAGATACGAAAGCACGTTTCACCAACGTTAATGATCGCTTCTACCCCGACAATTGAACAGTCCACTATTCCGGTAAGATGCCCTCTTGACCTCAAAGTTTACCTTGCAGTCGCTCTTGCGACGTCTTGTCCGCCTTCTCTGTGACTGTGACACTTTACTCTGGATTCTGTTACTGGTTTACTGGTTCTACTCCAGTGATGTGATCTGTGTCTATGGCATTCCACTGGGACCTCTCCTGTGTGTGATGTATCTGTCGGGGTGGCGAGGAGGGAGGGCAGTGGGAGAGACAGTGAGGACGGAGCACAGTATAAAACTTAAAACACTCTCTCCCATTCCTAACCCCACTCTAATTCTCTCTTTCCCTTATCTCCCCTCCCTCCTATTTTCCCACCGGCTGTCTGCCGTTCACAAGTGGTGTTCCACAGGGGTCTGTGTTGGGCCCGCTGATTTTTACGATGTTTGTCACTGATTTGGACTGTGGCATTCATTGATTTATGGCAATATTCGCCGATGAGTCAAAACACGTGGATGAGCGGGAGGTTTTGAGGACAGACAGCCTGCAGAGACCCTTAGATAGTTCAGGGGAATAGGCAAAGAAGTGGCAAATGCGACACAGTTTTGGAAAGTGTATGGTCGTGCACTTTGTTGGATGAAATGAGCAAGCAGACCATTATTTAGATGGTGAGAGAATTCAAAAGGCAGAGATGCAAAGGGACTTGTGAGTACTTGTGCAAAATACCCTAAAGATTAACCTCCATGTTCGGTCGGTGGTGAAGGAGGCGAATGAAATGTTGACATCTAGAGGTAGAGAATATAAGAGCAGGGATGTGATACTGAGGCACCAAAAGGCACCCGTGAGACCACACTGAGAGTATTGTGTGCAGCTTTCCGCTCCTTATTTACACTGACGTCAGAGAGGGTTCAGAGAAGATTCACGAGAATCATTCCCGGAATGAGAGGGTCGCTGTATGAGGAACATCTGGCAGCTCTTGGGCTGTATTCCCTGGAGTTCAGGAGAATGGGAGGGGGGAGGGGGGAATCTCACAGAAACTCTCCGGATGTTGAAAGGCCTGAACAGGCTAGATGTGGAAATGTTCTTTCCCATGATAATGGATTCTTGGACAAGAGGGCACGTCTTCAGGTTTGAAGGAGGTCCTTTTAGAACTGAAATACGGAGAAATTACTTTTTTCAGAGGGTGGTAAATCTGTGGAATTTGTTGCCACGAGCAGCTGTGGAAGCCAAGTCACTGGGTACATTTATGGCAGACAGAGAGATAGGTTGTTGATTAGCCAGCGTTTCAAAGGGAATGGGGAGAAGACACGGCAGTGGGGATGACTGGAAGAATTAGATCAGCCCATGAATGAATGGCGGGGCAGACGCGATGGCCCGAATGGCCTACTTCTGCTACCATATCTTATGGTTTTATGGTCGTGTGGTCTCTCCACAGCTGCGCATGAACAACAGTCGAATCTGAAGATCGGAAACAGACCGTCCCGTCTGATTTGCCTGCTCTGCCTATTTACAGCCACCCTCATCATTATTGTGGTCGCACTCTCGATCCATGGTGAGTGGAACGGGCTCCGAGTGGAGTCAGACCGTAAACAAAGAGAGTGGAATGAATTGTTATTGTAAAACACGACAGTGACACTGAAACGCTGCTTATCGTAATACCGATTAAGACCCATCACCATAACACGGACACACCCCAAACCGCGATAAAAACACGGCCTTTACCGTAACACAATCAAAACTCGTCCTGACACCGACACGCCATTCATCATAACATCAACAATGCTGTCACTATAGTACGGCCACGACGTTCAACGAGACACAGATACACTCCTGACCGCGGCACGGACACGACCATCGCCGTGACACGCACGTGGCAGTCACACTGACCGCAACGTACCCCTCACTGTAACATCGAGATGCCCCTGACTGTGTCACTGATAAACTCCTCAAGGCGACACCAAAACACATCTCACAGTGACACAGACACGCTCTTCACCGTGACACTGTCACAATACACCGTGACACCTTCACACTCCGCAACGCGATCTGCCCCACAGCGCACCGTGACAAAGACTCGTAAGTCACCATAACATCTATTACCGTGACAGTATCACCCCTCAGCATTACGCCGATGCACCGCTCACTTAGGCAATTACCCACAGCTCACCCTGACACGGGCAAACCCGTCACCGTGATACAGACACCTGAGTTCACAACGACATCGACTCAGTGTGACACTCTCACACACGCCGTGACCATGACATGCCTCTCACCGTGACAGAGACACACCCCACACCATGTCACAGATATCCCTCTTACCGTGACAGAGACACACCCCACACCATGTCACAGATATCCCTCTTACCGTGATACCATCAAAGCCCTCAGTCTGACATATCCCTTCCTCACCATGACATCGAGATCCACTTCATTTTGACCAGTTCCACCACTCGCCAGTACAGAAAAAAAAAACACTTATCACAGTGGAACCGAAACGTCCCTCACAGCAACTCGGACATATCCCGCACAGAAATCAACCTTCACCGCGATTCTGACGCAGTATACCCCTCAGCGTGAAACAAAGACACCCCTCACGGTGGCATCATTACACCCATCTTTGTGATACCCTTCAACTTGTCACTGTCACAGCAGTCTCCATGACCCGCTCGTTTGCGTGACGCTGACACACTATAAACGCTAAACATCCTTCACCATCTCTTTCAGTATCACTGATCCGTCAGTCTCAGATCACCTCCAACCGAGACTACCATCTCCTTTTGGAAGATTATAGCGAGATGAACGGGACCCACCGCCAATGTCGACGACAAGTCGATGAGTTAAACTCAACCCTTGAATCCAAGATATCTGAGATTTCCCACCTGAATCTCTCCCTGAGAACCTGTCGCAGGAATCTCTCTGCGCTCAACTCGGATATGTCCGATCTTAAACGAAGGGACAGCGATCTCCGTCACCAGATCACCGAGATGGAAACGAAGATCAGATCTGACGACGAAACCAAGGCTCGATTCTGTGAATTGTTGAAGAGCAGAAGAGGTGAGTCATCATCCCCCTCTTTCACCCGCTCCTCCTCAGAGGACAGACACAGAGAGAGGAATCTTTACTCTGCGCCTGTCTCTGGCAGTGTGTGATGTGATCGTGGAGAGAGAGCTTCACCCTGTGTCTGATCCATGGAATGTGTGGTGGGATAGTGCAGAGGGACCTTCCTTCTGAGTTTGACACTTTAGTGTGAAATGGGACAGAGCGGAGTGAACATCAGCCTGCAGCTGACTCTGGAAGTGTATAATCCTGCGGATTGGAGGGTTGCGGATTTTGCTCCACGTTTAAGAAATGGAGTAGGGATAGACCAGGAAATTATAGACCAGTGAGTCTTACTGTTTATGTGGATGGAGAATATCCTGAAAGGCATAATGTGATTATGAATAATCAGCATGGATTTGTCAAAGGGTGTGACTAAACACATGGATGAAAATAGAGCCGTAGATGCAGTGTGCATGGATTTTAGCAAGGCATTTGATAAGATACCCCATTAAAGGCTGATTGAGAAAGTAAGCAGGCATGGAATCCAAGCGGACATTGCTTTGCGATTGCCGAACACGCTTGCCTACAGAAGGCAAAGGCTGTTTGTAGACGGGTCATATTCTACTTGGAGGCCGGGAACCAACGGTGCGCCTCAGGGTTCGCTTATGGGAACCATACTCTTTGTGATTTTTTATAAATGACCCGGATGAGGAAGTGACGCGGTGTGTTAGTACATTTAGTGATAACACAAAGGTCGGGGGTCTTGTGGACAGTGTGGAGGGCTGTGAAAGTACAGAGGGACATTGATAGGATGTAAAACTGGTCTGACAAGTGGTAGATGGAGTTCAGCCCAGATACGTGTGAGGGGGGTCACTTGGTTAGGTCAAATATGATGGCAGAATATAGCATTAATGACAGTGGCAGTGTGGAGGATCAGAGAGGGCTTGGGGTCCGAGTCCATTGGACATTCAGAACTGCTACGCAGGATGACGCTGTGGTTAAGAAGGCATGTGGTGCATTGGCCTTAATTAAATCGTGGGTTTAAGAACCGAGAGGTAATGTTGCAGCTATATTGGACCCTGCTCAGACTCCACCTGCAGTTCTGTGCTCAGTTCTGGTCGCCTCACTACAGGAAGGACGTGGAAACCATAGGAAGGGTGCAAAGGAGATTTACAGAGATATTGACCGGATTGGGCAGCATGCCTTATGAGAATAGGTTGAGTGAACAGGGCCTTTTCTCCTTGTAGCGGCGGATGATGAGAGGTGACCTGATAGATGTGTATAAGTTGATGAGAAGCATTGATCGTGTGGATAGTTAGCGGCTCTTTCCCAGGGCTAAAGTGGTCAGCACGAAAGGGCATATTTTTATTGTGCTTGCAGTTAGGTACAGAGGAGATGTCGGGGTAAGCTTTTATTTCACGTAAAGAATGGTGAGTGCGTGGAATGGACTGCCGGCGACGGAGGTGGAGGAGGAAACGATAGGGTTAATTAAGAGACTCCTGGATGTATACACGGAGATGTGAAGAAAAGACTATGTTAGCAGAGGTGGTTGGAAGGTAAGGAGATGATCGATACAGCTTTGTGGGCCAAAGAGCCTGTGTTGTACGTTAGGTTTTCAATATTTCTCTTCCTATGTCTCCAATGCGATGATAGGGACGGAGGTTTCCTCCGTCTCTGACTTCTTGGTGTTTGTGATCAAAAGTGCGGAGGGATCTTCACTTTATACCTCTCGGTGGGAATGTGTGATGGGTCGGTGTGAAGGCAATTTCACTCTGTGTCTAACCCCTGGAATGTGTGATGAGACGGTGTGTAGGAAGTTACTCTCCCTCTCACTGACCACTGCAGTGTGTGTGGGCACAGTGTGGAGGGAGCTTCACTCTATGTCTGACCCTGGGAGTGTATGATGGGACGATGTGGAGGGAGATTCACTCTGTGTCTAACCCTGGGAGTGTGTGAGGGGACAGTGTGACTGGAGCTTCACTCTATGTTTGACCCCGGGAGTGCGTGATGGGATGGTGTGGAGGGAGCTTCACTTTCTGTTTGACATCGGCATTATGTGATGAGACAGTGTACCGTTAGATTCACTCTGTGTCTCAACCCTTTTGTGTGTTCAATGGGACGTTATGGAGGGAGCTTCATTCTGTAATTAACTGCAGATGTGTGTGATGGACGGTGTAGAGGGATCCACATTCTGTGTTTAATTCCCGGCGGTTGTCATGGGCTCACGGAGAGATATTCACTGTTCCTTATTTCTCACTTCCAGAGCAAGAATGTTCCAAGGACTGGATCCGAAATGAAGATCGCTGTTATTTTATATCCACGTTTGAAAGATCTTATGATGAGGCGAAGCAGCATTGTTGTAACTCTGAATCAAAGCTTCTTGAAATTAATTCAACAGAGGAAGAGGTATGTGTAAGATTGACGGAAGAGATATCAACACCGGAGTGAATCTCCCCCCACACCGTCCCATTACACACTCCTGGGTTCAGACACATAATTAATCTCCCTCCACACCGTCCCATCACTTACTCCCGGGGTCAGACACAAGTGAATCTCCCTCCACACCGTCCCATCACTCACTCCCGGGGTCAGACACAGAGTGAGGCTCCCTCCGCAGCGTTCAGAGTCAGAGAGGCACTCCTTAAATTAAGCTCGATTTCAATTCTTCATTATAGCAATTTTACTTCACAGGATTTTGTTAACAACACTGTCGGCGACCAGGGCAGTTCATACTGGATTGGAAAATGCAAAGACGGGTGAGATTTGGGGTCATTCGGGTTTCTGCTGAGAGTGCGGGCCAGGGGATTAGTTTGGGGACTGACACGGGTTCCGAGAATGGACTGTGCAGTGGAATTAGTTTGGGGACTGACACGGTTTCCGAGAATGGAGTGTGCAGTGGGATTAGTTTGGGGACTGACACGGGTTCCGAGAATGGACTGTGCAGTGGAATTAGTTTGGGGACTGAGACCGTGCTTCTGGGAAGTGTTTGGGAAACGGACACGGGGTTGTGGCGAGAGAGTTTACATTGATATTAATGTGTGGAGAGCCTGGTTTCTATGTTGAGAGAGTGGGGCAATGAGGTCAGTTTGAGGACTGCAACATGTCTGTGGTGGGAGCTGGGGTACAGGCAGATTTTGGGAACTCTTTCCATGGTGAGGGGTGGTCTAGTGAGGGGATTTGGGGGACAGAGTAGGATCTGCGGGGAGAAAATGTGTCAGTGGCACGGCAGTGGGGATGACTGGAAGAATTAGATCAGCCCATGAATGAATGGCGGGGCAGACGCGATGGCCCGAATGGCCTACTTCTGCTACCATATCTTATGGTTTTATGGTCGTGTGGTCTCTCCACAGCTGCGCATGAACAACAGTCGAATCTGAAGATCGGAAACAGACCGTCCCGTCTGATTTGCCTGCTCTGCCTATTTACAGCCACCCTCATCATTATTGTGGTCGCACTCTCGATCCATGGTGAGTGGAACGGGCTCCGAGTGGAGTCAGACCGTAAACAAAGAGAGTGGAATGAATTGTTATTGTAAAACACGACAGTGACACTGAAACGCTGCTTATCGTAATACCGATTAAGACCCATCACCATAACACGGACACACCCCAAACCGCGATAAAAACACGGCCTTTACCGTAACACAATCAAAACTCGTCCTGACACCGACACGCCATTCATCATAACATCAACAATGCTGTCACTATAGTACGGCCACGACGTTCAACGAGACACAGATACACTCCTGACCGCGGCACGGACACGACCATCGCCGTGACACGCACGTGGCAGTCACACTGACCGCAACGTACCCCTCACTGTAACATCGAGATGCCCCTGACTGTGTCACTGATAAACTCCTCAAGGCGACACCAAAACACATCTCACAGTGACACAGACACGCTCTTCACCGTGACACTGTCACAATACACCGTGACACCTTCACACTCCGCAACGCGATCTGCCCCACAGCGCACCGTGACAAAGACTCGTAAGTCACCATAACATCTATTACCGTGACAGTATCACCCCTCAGCATTACGCCGATGCACCGCTCACTTAGGCAATTACCCACAGCTCACCCTGACACGGGCAAACCCGTCACCGTGATACAGACACCTGAGTTCACAACGACATCGACTCAGTGTGACACTCTCACACACGCCGTGACCATGACATGCCTCTCACCGTGACAGAGACACACCCCACACCATGTCACAGATATCCCTCTTACCGTGACAGAGACACACCCCACACCATGTCACAGATATCCCTCTTACCGTGATACCATCAAAGCCCTCAGTCTGACATATCCCTTCCTCACCATGACATCGAGATCCACTTCATTTTGACCAGTTCCACCACTCGCCAGTACAGAAAAAAAAAACACTTATCACAGTGGAACCGAAACGTCCCTCACAGCAACTCGGACATATCCCGCACAGAAATCAACCTTCACCGCGATTCTGACGCAGTATACCCCTCAGCGTGAAACAAAGACACCCCTCACGGTGGCATCATTACACCCATCTTTGTGATACCCTTCAACTTGTCACTGTCACAGCAGTCTCCATGACCCGCTCGTTTGCGTGACGCTGACACACTATAAACGCTAAACATCCTTCACCATCTCTTTCAGTATCACTGATCCGTCAGTCTCAGATCACCTCCAACCGAGACTACCATCTCCTTTTGGAAGATTATAGCGAGATGAACGGGACCCACCGCCAATGTCGACGACAAGTCGATGAGTTAAACTCAACCCTTGAATCCAAGATATCTGAGATTTCCCACCTGAATCTCTCCCTGAGAACCTGTCGCAGGAATCTCTCTGCGCTCAACTCGGATATGTCCGATCTTAAACGAAGGGACAGCGATCTCCGTCACCAGATCACCGAGATGGAAACGAAGATCAGATCTGACGACGAAACCAAGGCTCGATTCTGTGAATTGTTGAAGAGCAGAAGAGGTGAGTCATCATCCCCCTCTTTCACCCGCTCCTCCTCAGAGGACAGACACAGAGAGAGGAATCTTTACTCTGCGCCTGTCTCTGGCAGTGTGTGATGTGATCGTGGAGAGAGAGCTTCACCCTGTGTCTGATCCATGGAATGTGTGGTGGGATAGTGCAGAGGGACCTTCCTTCTGAGTTTGACACTTTAGTGTGAAATGGGACAGAGCGGAGTGAACATCAGCCTGCAGCTGACTCTGGAAGTGTATAATCCTGCGGATTGGAGGGTTGCGGATTTTGCTCCACGTTTAAGAAATGGAGTAGGGATAGACCAGGAAATTATAGACCAGTGAGTCTTACTGTTTATGTGGATGGAGAATATCCTGAAAGGCATAATGTGATTATGAATAATCAGCATGGATTTGTCAAAGGGTGTGACTAAACACATGGATGAAAATAGAGCCGTAGATGCAGTGTGCATGGATTTTAGCAAGGCATTTGATAAGATACCCCATTAAAGGCTGATTGAGAAAGTAAGCAGGCATGGAATCCAAGCGGACATTGCTTTGCGATTGCCGAACACGCTTGCCTACAGAAGGCAAAGGCTGTTTGTAGACGGGTCATATTCTACTTGGAGGCCGGGAACCAACGGTGCGCCTCAGGGTTCGCTTATGGGAACCATACTCTTTGTGATTTTTTATAAATGACCCGGATGAGGAAGTGACGCGGTGTGTTAGTACATTTAGTGATAACACAAAGGTCGGGGGTCTTGTGGACAGTGTGGAGGGCTGTGAAAGTACAGAGGGACATTGATAGGATGTAAAACTGGTCTGACAAGTGGTAGATGGAGTTCAGCCCAGATACGTGTGAGGGGGGTCACTTGGTTAGGTCAAATATGATGGCAGAATATAGCATTAATGACAGTGGCAGTGTGGAGGATCAGAGAGGGCTTGGGGTCCGAGTCCATTGGACATTCAGAACTGCTACGCAGGATGACGCTGTGGTTAAGAAGGCATGTGGTGCATTGGCCTTAATTAAATCGTGGGTTTAAGAACCGAGAGGTAATGTTGCAGCTATATTGGACCCTGCTCAGACTCCACCTGCAGTTCTGTGCTCAGTTCTGGTCGCCTCACTACAGGAAGGACGTGGAAACCATAGGAAGGGTGCAAAGGAGATTTACAGAGATATTGACCGGATTGGGCAGCATGCCTTATGAGAATAGGTTGAGTGAACAGGGCCTTTTCTCCTTGTAGCGGCGGATGATGAGAGGTGACCTGATAGATGTGTATAAGTTGATGAGAAGCATTGATCGTGTGGATAGTTAGCGGCTCTTTCCCAGGGCTAAAGTGGTCAGCACGAAAGGGCATATTTTTATTGTGCTTGCAGTTAGGTACAGAGGAGATGTCGGGGTAAGCTTTTATTTCACGTAAAGAATGGTGAGTGCGTGGAATGGACTGCCGGCGACGGAGGTGGAGGAGGAAACGATAGGGTTAATTAAGAGACTCCTGGATGTATACACGGAGATGTGAAGAAAAGACTATGTTAGCAGAGGTGGTTGGAAGGTAAGGAGATGATCGATACAGCTTTGTGGGCCAAAGAGCCTGTGTTGTACGTTAGGTTTTCAATATTTCTCTTCCTATGTCTCCAATGCGATGATAGGGACGGAGGTTTCCTCCGTCTCTGACTTCTTGGTGTTTGTGATCAAAAGTGCGGAGGGATCTTCACTTTATACCTCTCGGTGGGAATGTGTGATGGGTCGGTGTGAAGGCAATTTCACTCTGTGTCTAACCCCTGGAATGTGTGATGAGACGGTGTGTAGGAAGTTACTCTCCCTCTCACTGACCACTGCAGTGTGTGTGGGCACAGTGTGGAGGGAGCTTCACTCTATGTCTGACCCTGGGAGTGTATGATGGGACGATGTGGAGGGAGATTCACTCTGTGTCTAACCCTGGGAGTGTGTGAGGGGACAGTGTGACTGGAGCTTCACTCTATGTTTGACCCCGGGAGTGCGTGATGGGATGGTGTGGAGGGAGCTTCACTTTCTGTTTGACATCGGCATTATGTGATGAGACAGTGTACCGTTAGATTCACTCTGTGTCTCAACCCTTTTGTGTGTTCAATGGGACGTTATGGAGGGAGCTTCATTCTGTAATTAACTGCAGATGTGTGTGATGGACGGTGTAGAGGGATCCACATTCTGTGTTTAATTCCCGGCGGTTGTCATGGGCTCACGGAGAGATATTCACTGTTCCTTATTTCTCACTTCCAGAGCAAGAATGTTCCAAGGACTGGATCCGAAATGAAGATCGCTGTTATTTTATATCCACGTTTGAAAGATCTTATGATGAGGCGAAGCAGCATTGTTGTAACTCTGAATCAAAGCTTCTTGAAATTAATTCAACAGAGGAAGAGGTATGTGTAAGATTGACGGAAGAGATATCAACACCGGAGTGAATCTCCCCCCACACCGTCCCATTACACACTCCTGGGTTCAGACACATAATTAATCTCCCTCCACACCGTCCCATCACTTACTCCCGGGGTCAGACACAAGTGAATCTCCCTCCACACCGTCCCATCACTCACTCCCGGGGTCAGACACAGAGTGAGGCTCCCTCCGCAGCGTTCAGAGTCAGAGAGGCACTCCTTAAATTAAGCTCGATTTCAATTCTTCATTATAGCAATTTTACTTCACAGGATTTTGTTAACAACACTGTCGGCGACCAGGGCAGTTCATACTGGATTGGAAAATGCAAAGACGGGTGAGATTTGGGGTCATTCGGGTTTCTGCTGAGAGTGCGGGCCAGGGGATTAGTTTGGGGACTGACACGGGTTCCGAGAATGGACTGTGCAGTGGAATTAGTTTGGGGACTGACACGGTTTCCGAGAATGGAGTGTGCAGTGGGATTAGTTTGGGGACTGACACGGGTTCCGAGAATGGACTGTGCAGTGGAATTAGTTTGGGGACTGAGACCGTGCTTCTGGGAAGTGTTTGGGAAACGGACACGGGGTTGTGGCGAGAGAGTTTACATTGATATTAATGTGTGGAGAGCCTGGTTTCTATGTTGAGAGAGTGGGGCAATGAGGTCAGTTTGAGGACTGCAACATGTCTGTGGTGGGAGCTGGGGTACAGGCAGATTTTGGGAACTCTTTCCATGGTGAGGGGTGGTCTAGTGAGGGGATTTGGGGGACAGAGTAGGATCTGCGGGGAGAAAATGTGTCAGTGGAGTATTTTGGGGACGGTCACTGTGAGGACAGAGTGTGGCACTAGGATTAATTTGGGATTCACACCGATCTGTGGGGAAAGAGTGGGCAATCAGATTAGTTTGGAAACCGAAGTGGGCTGCTGGTGGACTGTGTGAAGTTGAATGCATTTGTGGACTGACGTGGACTGTGGGGGAGACAGTGCGAAGTGGGACTGCTTTCCTGATAGTCCAGGTCACTCGGGAGATGTTTGGGAAGTGGGATTATATTGGGGATTGCCTCGGGGCTGTCGGGAGAGAGTGGGACAACGCAAGTTTTCTGGAGACCAACACGGGGCGGTGGAGAGCGAGTGGAGCAGTGGGGCTCTTTTGGGAACTGACAGAAGGTCAGGTAGAGAGTGAGGCAGTGGGAGTACTTTGGCGACAGACACAGATCTGCAGATAGGGAATTTGGCATTGGGATTAGTTTGGGCATTGACAGAGATCTGTGGGAAAGGAGTGGGAGGTGGGAGTATTTTGGTTTCTGCCACAGGCCGAGAACAGGAAGGTTGGGGAGTGGGATTATTTCCGGGACTGACACGGGGTTGTGGGAGGCGAGTGAAAAGTGCGAGTATTTTGGGGACGGACACAGGGCCGTGCGGAGAGAGTGAGACAGGGTTTGTACTTTGGACTGACACTGATCAGTGGAGTGAGGGTGGGAAGTGAGAGTACTTTGAGGTAGGAAGCCGGCCTGTGGGGTGACTGAAGCAGTGGGAGTATTTTGGAGACTGATATGGGTCCCTGGGAAGAGAGTGGCACTGTGGGTGCATTTTGGATCCTGTGGGGAGAAGCTGGGCTACTGGGATTATTCGGGGGTCCCTCACGAGTCGGTGGGCAAAGGGTGGGGCATGGTATTAACTTGGGGACTGACACATGGGTACAGGGAGACAGTGGGACAGTGGAAGTATTCTGGAGACAGACACAGGGCTGCCTGGGAAGGTGGGGTAGTTGGAGATTTTGGGGTCTTCCACAGGTCAGTGATGAGGTTGTGCGTCAGTGGTTTCGGGGACTGACAGGGCTGTCTGGGAAGGTGTGGTAGTGGGAGATTTTGGGGTCTTCCACAGGTCAGTGATGAGGGTGTGCGTCAGTGGTTTCGGGGACTGACACAGGGCTGTCTGGGAAGGTGGGTTAGTGGGAGATTTTGGGGTCTTCCACAGGTCAGTGATGAGGGTGTGCGTCAGTGGTTTCGGGGACTGACACAGGGCTGTCTGGGAAGGTGGGGTAGTGGGAGATTTTGGGGTCTTCCACAGGTCAGTGATGAGGGTGTGCGTCAGTGGTTTCGGGGACTGACACAGGGCTGTCCGGGAAGGTGGGGTAGTGGGAGATTTTGGGGTCTTCCACAGGTCAGTGATGAGGGTGTGCGTCAGTGGTTTCGGGGACTGACACAGGGCTGTCTGGGAAGGTGGGGTAGTGGGAGATTTTGGGGTCTTCCACAGGTCAGTGATGAGGGTGTGCGTCAGTGGTTTCGGGGACTGACACAGGGCGGTCTGCTGGAGTTGCGTTGTCCCTTTTGAACTTGTTTCCCCCTCCTTGGCAGGGAAGTGGCCTCTAACGTCGTGTACAAGATGAGCGCTGGAAAGTCCGAATGCGGTGAATGTAAATCCAGAGATGGTCACAGTTGCAATAATGACCAGCACCATTTCATCTGTGAGAAGTCGGCACCTGCGTGCCCAAATGTTGCTGAAATGATCCTGGCTCTCTGTGAAGAGCCGCCGGGGTCGACTTATATCCAGGAACAAATCCCTCTTTCTCACCCATTTCTCTCTGCGACTCTCACTGACCCGTCCTATGTTCCCTAAGCCCCGCCCTATTCTCTTCTCTCCTTCTATCGCTCTCTTACTAGCCATCTCGCCTTCTCTTTACCCTCGTCCCTCTAAACTCTCTCTCTCATCTTCATCTCCTCCCATCTTCTTTTTTTGCATCCTCATTTTCATTCCTCTCGCTTTCATACCACCCTCTCCCCATCTCTTCTTTTCACACTCTCCCGCAAGATACTCTACTCTCTCTCGACCCCTATCTCCCCAACCCACTCGTTCATTTTTCTAAATCAACTCCATCTCTCTTTTCTCTTTCCAGCTACTCTGATCTCAATCATATAACCAGATAACAATTACAGCACGGAAACAGGCCATCTCGGCCCTTCTAGTCCGTGCCGAATGCTTACTCTCACCTAGTCCCACCTACCTGCACTCAGCTCATAACTCTCCATTCCTCTCCGGTCCATATGCCTATCAATATTTTCAAAACAATATAGAACCTGGCTCTACTACTGCTTCATGAAAGCTCGTTTCACACAGCTACCACTCTTTGAGTAAAGAAGTTCCCCCTCATGGTACCCCTAAACTTTTGCCCCCTAACTCTCAACTCATGTTCTCTTGTTTGAATCTCCCTTGCTCTAAATGGAAAAAAGCCTATCCACATCAACTCTATCTATTCCCCTCATAATTCTAAATACCTCTATCCTCAACCTCTACGTTCCAAATAATAAAGACCTAACCTGTTCAACATTTCTCTGTAACTTAGGTGCTGAAACCCAGGTAACATTCTAGTAAATCTCATTTGTACTCTCTCTATTTTGTTGACATCTTTCCTATAATTCGAGGAACAGAACTGTGCACAATACTCCAAGTTTTGCCTCACCAATTCCTTGTACAATTTTAACATTACAGCTGTTACGTACACGTGGGTATCTTCTGCCTGTCTCATGGCCATGATATATTTGATGTTCTGCTCGGCATGATGTAATGGATTTGTGATGGTGGAGTGATGTAATTTTCCCGCCAGTGAGAGGTCATGTGATAGTTTTTTCCTACTGGGTTTAAAAGGAGAACCTCTCCCTGTGACGCACGTCAGTTCGTGTTTGAATTTGTCAGTGACTCTGTCCTGCTGCGTTTTCGATGTTATGAAGCAGTTTTGTTTAAAACTGGAGTTTTACGTTCTGCCTTAAGTCTCAAAGGTTATTGCCGGCAGTTTTGGAACAATACTGCCAGTTTAGTCCAGTCGGAGAGTGAAGATTTATCGAAGTTCGGGAAGCTGAAGGATCGAGGAAAGTTGATGCCGACGGTGAAACAGGTTCGACCTGATTTAACCTTCGTATAAGGAGTTAGTCACCTGTGTCCGAGATAGCTCCTGCTGAATGAGCAGAAAGAATTGGATACAGAGTTTTGCCAAGGAAAGGTCAGGGCCTTTAAGCCGGACTATTTCCCTGGCCGTGAATCCTTCGGGAAGTACATTTTTCGGCTAGAATCATCAGTAACGTTGTGACGTTGGTGAGGAATTCGTTACTTCTTGGAAAAACTCTCCGAACCCACTGTGTAAATCATTGGGACTTTTGAATTATTACTTATAAGAACTTATGTTTTTGCATTATTGCTTTAACATCTGCTCAAGCTGCCGTAGAGCCATGACTTCCAGTTAAGTTAGTCCTTGGTTTACTTTTGAGCTTTTTTTGAGCAGTGTTTAATAAATGATTTATTTGTTATATAAAACCTGTCTCAATGCTATATTCATTGTTGAGGTGCCATAACACAATCAAACTCCTTTGCTCAATGCTCTGATTTATAAAGGCCAGCATACCAAAAGCTGTCGTCACCACCCTATCCACATGAGATTCCACCTTCAGGAAACTATGCAACATTCTTCCTAAATCACTGTGTTCTACTGCATTCTTCAATGCACTACCATTTACCATGTATGTCCTGTTTTAATTAGTCCTACCAAAATGTAGCACCTCACACTTATCAGCATTAAACTCCATCTGCAATCTTTCAACCCACTCTTCTAACTGGCCTAAAACTCTCTGCAAACGTTGAAAACCTACTTCATTATCCACAACGCCACATATCTTAGTATCACCTGTATACCTACTAATCCAATTTTCCACCCCATCATCCAGATCATTAATGTATATGACAAACAACATTGGACAGAGTACAGATCCCAGAGGTACACCACTAGTCAGCGGCCTCCACCCTGACAAACAGTTATCCTCCACGACTCTCTGGCATCTCCCATCTAGTCACTGTTGAATCCCTTTTACTACTTCAATATTAATACCTAACGAATGAATCTTCTTAAAAAATCGTCCGTGTGAAATTGTCAGGAGCCTTACTGATGTCCATATAGACAGCATCCACTGCTTTACCCTTGTCAAATTTCCTAGTAACCGCTACAATACATTCAATAAGATTTGTCAAACATGATCTTCCACCCACAAATCGACGTTGGCTGTTCGTAATCAGACCCTGTCTATCCAGATAATTCTATGTACCATTTCTAAGAATACTTTCTATCTATTTACCCACTACTGACGTCAAACTTATAGGCCGGTAATTGCAAGGTTTACTCTAAGAACCCTTTTTAATCAATGGAACCACATGAGCAACACACCATTCCTCCGGTACCATCCCCGTTTCTATCGACATTTGAAATATTTCAGTCAGAGCGCCTTCTATTTCTACACTAACTTCCCTCAGAGTCCTAGGGAAAGTCCAGTCATGACTGGAGATTTATCCACTTTTATTTAATTTAAAATCGTCATAGGTTCCATAACTTCCCTACTTGTTTCCCTTACCTTACACAATTCAATTTCCTTCTACTTAATGAATACCGAAGAAAATAAATTGTTCAAAGATGCCCCCCTTCATCGCTTTTGGCTCCACACATAGCTGTCTACTCTGATTCTGTTTATTTTCACCTCAATTCCCACAGAATCCTCATATCTTCTTTTAGCTTTTCTAATTTCTTCCGTAAGTTTCGTTTTACATTCTTTATATTCCTCAAGCACCTCATTTACTTCGTGCTGCCTATATTTATTATAGATCTCCCTGTTTGTCGGTTTGTCTCTTATTTATTTCAAACCAAGTTTCCAATATCCCGTGAGAACCAGGTGTCTCTCAAACTTGTAAACTTTTCTTTCAACCCGAGAGGAACATAAAGATTATGTACCCTCAAATGTTCACCTTTAAATGATCTCCATTTCTCTATTACATCATCGCCAGAAAACAATTTGTCTCCATCGACTCCTTCTAAATCCATTCGCGCCTCAAAGTAAGTCCTTCTCCAATCAAAAAACTCAACCGTGGGTCCAGACTTACCCTTCTCCATTATTATCTTGAATCTGACGGCATTGTGATCACTAGACCCGAAGTGCTCTCCAACATATGCCACCGGCACCTGACATATCCCATTCCCTAACAGGAGATCCAACACTGCCCCATCTCGAGTTAGTACCTCTATGTATTGCTGCGAAACACTATCCTGCACACGTTTTACAAACTCCAAACTGTGCAGCCCTTTTACAGAATGGGTTTCCCAGTCTATGTGTGGAAAATTAAAATCTCACACAATGAGAGCCTTGTGCTTACTGCAAGTATCTGCTATCTCCTTACAAATTTGCTCCTCCAGTTCTCGCTCCCCATTAGGTGGTATATAATACATCCATATAAGTGTTACTACACCATTCTCATTCCTCAATTCCACCCAAATATTCTCCCTAGACGAGCTCTCTAATCTATCCTGCCAGAGCACTGCTGTAATATTTTCTCTGACAAGCAATACAGCACCTCCCCCTCTTGCCACTACGATTCGATGATACACGAAGCAACGAAATCCAGGAATATTTAGTTGCCTATCACATCCTCTTGCAACCATGTTTCACTAATTGCAACAACATCATATTTCGGAGTATCAATCCATGCTCTAAGCCCGTCCACCTTTCTTACAACGCTCTCAGCATTAAATTAAATGCACTTAAGAAATTCTCCACCTCTTACTCTCTGTTTATCCTTAATGATGCAAACAACTTTACTATTTTATTTTACTTCCCTCTCCTCTACATCTTTGGGCTGAGCTCTCCCCCTCTCTATCACCTGCCAATTCTCACTCACACGCTGTCTAGAAGCTTTCTCTATTTGTGAACTAGCCTCCTCTCTCCTAGTCTCTTCAATTTGATTACAACCTCACAAGCCATTCTAGTTTGAAGTCTCCCCAGATGTCTTAGCAAATCTCTCCGCCAGGATATTGGTCGCCCTACGGTTCAGGTGCAGCCCATCCTTTTTGCACAGGTCACATCGACCCGATAAAATGTCCCAATGATCCAGAAAGTTGAATCCCTGCCTCATTTTCCAATCCCTCAGCCATGCATTTATCCTCCACCTCATTCCTTTCCTACTCTCACTGCCGCCTGGCACAGGCAATAATCCCGAGATTACTACCTTTGCGGTCCTTCTTCTCAATTCCGATCCTTGCACGCTATATTCTCCTTTCAGGACCTCTTCTCTTTTCACAGGTATGTCATTGGTAACTATATGTACCACGACATCTGGCTGCTCACCCTCACACTTCCGGATATCTTGGACGCGATCAGAAAGATCCCGGACCCTGCCACCAGGGAGGCAAACTACCATCCGGATCTCCTGATTGTGTCCACAGAATCGCCAATCCTACCCCCTCACTATCGAGTCCCCTATCAAAGAGGTGTACTTATTGTCAAGGGGCAGAGCCAGTGGGGTCCTCTCTAGTACCTGACCCTTCTCCTTCCCTCTCCTAACTGTGACACACTTGTCTGCCTCCCGTGGCCCCGGTGTGACCACCTGCCTGTAACTCCTCTCTATCACTCTCCCTGACCAGACGGAGGTCATCGAGCTGCAGCTCCAGTTCCCTAACACGATCCCTTAGGAACTGCAGCTGGGCGCACCTGGCGCAGATGTACACGTCCGGGAGGCTAGGAGACTCCAAGACATCCCACATCCCGACACCGAGAACAACAGGCTGCCCTCACACTCATAATTTCCCCTTTCCAGAAATAACAGGAAAAAGTGAAACCTAAGCCTACCTTGCCTCGCCCGTTTCTGTCTAATCCCGTTGAGCCAAAGCCCTTAAGCCTTCACTCTGCTCCCGGATCACTCCGCTGCCCGCAAAACGACACTGCCCGCTATATAAGGCTGTGTTTCTTTTAAATCATCCCCGCGTCACTGCCCGACGTCACACGCCCGCGCCGTACCGCCTCTCTTAACCACGATGAGAAGAAAATCTCAAAATGGCTCCCGCAGCTCTCCCATTCTGATTCTCAGATTTCCTTCTACAAATTCACCGTTTTTTTCTAATCATCTGTGACTAATCGTTCATCTAAAGGTCATAAATATGCAAAATGCAAAAAGATAATAAATGCCGCAAAAATGTGGACGTGGTGCTCATGCATTCAAATATATGTTGGCGGAGGTGAAGAATGCGATCCTGAATCGTTGATATTTCATTTTCCGGTACTTTACTCCGACGGTAGTAATGAACAGGGAGCTTGCCCCGGGGTAAGAGACCTCAGTGATGGAAGCTGCCTTCTCGAGCTATCACATTTCGATGCTGGGGAGGGATGAGCCCGTGATGGATCTGGTCGAGTCCACATCTCTCTGCCGCCTCAGGCGACCTCGTGACTCTAAAATTTATATCGCAAAGAATGGTTCTCGAAATGGATCTTGAAGATGTCCTCGATGCTGGGGAGGGTTGTACCCGTGATGGATCTGGCGACCTCGTGCGTTGCAGCCTCCACGCCAGGCGGCGATGCGACAAGTCAGAATGCTCCCAGCGATCATTTGCTGGTCTTCAATGAAAGGCCAAATCTTCTCAAGCTCCTGACGTTGTAATCCGGTCTGTATCGAGAGAGCTAAGGATGGTTGGGATGGTGATAAAGACAATGGCTCATCCTCAGACTCGTAATAAACAAGTCGACACTAACGAAATCAAAGGTAAATTCAAAAGCGGGAAGACAAGAAATGGATTCCCTGCGGTTGAGCACAGAGCACAGAGGATAGATCCACTGAGATGCTGACATCCTTGTCGTGAGCCTCATTTCAGCCCTCTCCGGTGGAATCACATCTGTCTGGACTCCTTTCAACCCTCTCCAATGTAATCCCATCTGGCTGGACTCCCTTCAACCCTCTCCAATGTAATCACATCTGGCTGGACTCCTGTCAACCCTCTCCAGTGGAATCACATCTGGCTGGACTCCTTTCAACCCTCTCCAATGTAATCACATCTGGCTGGACTCCCTTCAACCCTCCCCAATGTAATCACATCTGGCTGGACTCCCTTCAACCCTCTCCAATGTAATCACATCTGGGTGGAATCCTGTCAACCCTCTCCAGTGGAATCACATCTGGCTGGACTCCTTTCAACCCTCTCCAATGTAATCACATCTGGCTGGACTCCCTTCAACCCTCTCCAAAGTAATCACATCTGGCTGGACTCCCTTCAACCCTCTCCAATACAATCACATCTGGCTGGACTCCTTTCAACCCTCTCCAATGTAATCACATCTGGCTGGACTCCCTTCCACCCTCTCCGGTGTAATAACATCTGGCTGGACTCCCTTCAACCCTCTCCAATATAATCACATCTGGCTGGACTCCTTTCAACCCTCTCCAATGTAATCACATCTGGCTGGACTCATTTCAACCCTCTCCAATGTAATCCCATCTGGCTGGACTCCCTTCAACCCTCTCCTATGTAATCACATCTGGCTGGACTCCTTTCAATCCTCTCCAATGTAATCACATCTGGCTGGACTCCCTTCAACCCTCTCCAATGTAATCACATCTGGCTGGACTCCTTCCAACCCTCTCCAATAGAATCACATCTGGCTGGACTCCCTTCAACCCACTCCAGTGGAATCACATCTGGCTGGATTATGAAAGAGGCGGAAAACTGCTAACGATACTCGAAATAAGGCCTCACAGTAACTTAAAATTAAATACTTGCTCTGGAAATGAATACTAACCTTGTATTTGACTTCCAGACCACCGGCTTCTTAGAAAACCCAGCCTGTTACATGGCAAACGTTTTCAGTACCCTCCCAAGTGCACCATCATAACCCGATGCCCTGCGTGGGTTCACCCACCTGAACGATGATTCTTACATCGGCCTTCGAGACAGAGGTCACAGAACAGAAAGGGGCGAGTAGAACCGAACAATGTCCCCGTCTCCAACGTCTTGTTCAACTGAAACGTAACTTCCCAACTCGTGTACGTACTCAATCTGCACGTCTGCATCATGTACTCCCTCCTTTACACCCTCACCGTTTAACATCACCCTATCCCTCCACTAAAATCCTCCCTGTCTCCGTGACTCCCTCTATCCTCTGCACCACTCCACGGTCTAGTAATTCTATCCTTTCCCTTCACACTGCTCGTCTTCATGATCCCCTCGCTTTTCTACACCCAGCCAGTCTCTGTCACCACCAGCAGTCCCTGCACCCTTTATTGTCTTCCTTCCTGCCCTGCGAACCACCTCGTCGTCAACCCTCCTTCCCAGACGACCATCCTCGTCACCGTCTGCCACGACTTCCCCAACAGCCCGACCCGTTTCCGCCACCGCCATCCTTCGACACACCCCGTCCCTGTCAACCCTCCGTCCCCTACACTCCTTACCGGCACCGTTATCCCTTCCTCATCTCACTGACACGGTCGATCACCTGCAGCTCTCCTATTCTTCTACAAACCCTGTCTCCATCACCACTCCGATCCCTACACTCTTTGCCGTCTCCGTTATTTCCCCCTTCCCCGTCTGCCCTCGCCGTCTCCCTGACACGATCGATCCCCTGCAGCCCTTTACGGTTCCATTAACCCTCTCCCTCCTCTACACCTCTCCCACACTCTGTTCATATTGAATTCTGGGGAGGAAAGAGGAGAGGTGACGTCTGGTGTTACACCACACAGCCCCCTTCCACCGGATATCGATCTCTCGGTTCTGTAATTCCGCACTGTTCTGTGTGGACAGGTCGATCGTTTGGCTCGGCAACACTTTCTCCCAGTGACTGATACCTCATGACCACGACCATGCTCCAGCAACACCACACCCTCTTCCAATTCTCTGCTCTTCCCCGCCCATCATGTGAACACAAACACACGCACATTCACCGAGAGAGACTCACAATTCTGGAACGGCGGAATGCTGGGGATTAGTGATAGGGAAGGACCTTTGAACCCGGGAATTGCTAAAGGGACCCGGGGTGATAAGATGTTTAAGCCCTTGTCTCTGCGATGGGATCGTCGGGACAAAGTGTTACCCAGTTTCAAACTTCAGGACTGTGTGATGCGACGTTGTCGATAGAGTTTCATTCTGTGTCTCATCACCGGATTGTGTGATAGGACGGTGTGGAGGGAGATTCACTCTGTGTCTGACCACGGGAGTGTGTGGTGGGAAGGTGTGGACTGAGATTCACTCTGTGTCTGACCCCGGGAGTGTGTGATGGGATGGTGTGGAGGGATATTCACCCTGTGTCTGACCCAGGGAGTGTGTGATGGGACGGTGTGGAGAGAGATTCACTCTGTGTCTGACCCCGTGAGTGTGTGATGGGAAGGTGTGGAGGGAGATTCACTCTGTGTCTGACCCCGTGAGTGTGTGATGGGACGGTCTGGAGGGAGATTCACTCTGTGGCTGACCCCGTGAGTGTGTGATGGGACGGTGTGTAGGGAGATTCACTCTGTGTCTGACCCCGCGAGTGTGTGAAGAGACGGTGTGGAGGGAGATTCACTCTGTGTCTGACCCCGGGAGTGTATGATGAAACGGTGTGGAGAGATTTTCACTCAGTGTTTGCATCTGTATATGTATGTGTGTGTGTGTGTGTGTGTGTGTGTGTGTGTGTGTGTGTGTGTGTGTGTGTGTGTGTGTGTGTGTGTGTGTGTGTGTGTGTGTGTGTGTGTGTAATGAGACGGAGCAGAGTGAAAGCGTGGCGGGAAATCGGATTTGAGTGGAAGTTAGAGGGATTATATTTCTGAATGATCAAGGAGGAGAGTCTCAGGTGAGAGAGGCACAGAAGTGTTGTTGATTTGTTTTCCGTTTACTTATTGGAGAACATTGTCCAGTTCTGGTTGCCTCACTATAGGAAGGATATGGAAGCACTGTAAAGGGTACAGAGTAGATTTAGCTTGAGACTGCCTTGTTTAGAGTGTATTTTTTTATGCTCAGAGATTAAGGGAGCTGGGCTTTATTCTTTGGAAGGAAGGAGGATGTCATGGTCCGGTCTGTGAAGTCCGTGTTCCTGTTCACGGTCCGCTCTGTGGACTCTGAACCCCGGGTCTTATGGCTGTCCGTTGTTTCAGTTCGGCTTAATCACAGGCACTTGATCCTCATATTGTGGCTGCAATAAACGTGGTCCTAGGTTCGAGTGTGGTTGTTGGTTCGTCTTGTCGGTATGCTGTCGTCGCCTTCTGTGGGGTATGTCAGGCCGTTCGTGGCGTTACCCTACGGTGGGATCAGTCCCTTCCTGTCCTTGCCATTACCCTACAGTGGGATCTGTTCCTTCCTGTCGTTGCCTCCGTTGGGTAAGTCAGGCCGTCTTTGCTGTTACCCTGAGGCTGGACTATTCCATTCCTTCCTTCTGAAGCCTGGCCTGATGCCCTGCCTGCAACCTACGTCTGTAATGCTGACTGCAACCCACGCCTGAAGACTTGCCGGCTCCCCACGCCTGAACCTTTGCCGGCAACCCACGCCTGAACCTTTGCCGGCTACCCACGCCTGAACCTTTGCTGGCTACCTACGCCTGAACCTTTGCCGGCAACCCACGCCTGAACCTTTGCCGGCTACCCACGCCTGAATCTTTGCCGGCTACCCACGACAGAAACTTCGCTTGCATCCCAGGCCTACTTACTCGTCTGTATCGCGTCAAGTTCAGCCGCCGGACTGAGACCGGAGCCTTGCCACGCCAACAGACGGAACTGTCTATCTTTGAGCTTGGAAATGTCTCTTTGCGTCCCTGTGTTTAGTGTCCGTGTGTGTGTCTGGGCCCTATGTCCTGTCCCCCAGGAGGGGTCCCGGTTCTGTACTCTATATTCCTGTGCTCCAGCCCAATGCTCAGTGTTCCTGTGCTCAAGTACAAGGCTCCGAGGAGGTTTCAGTCCGTCACCCAGTCCAAGTCGTAGCCTAGGCCCTGAGTCCTGGTCTCGTCCAGGGCCAGTGTCCGTGTCCAGCTATGCCTCTCCCTGCTTCTGCTTTGCTCTCCCTCGACCTGGGCTCCGCGTTCCTGCTTTCCCTCGATCAAGACCAAGTCTGACTTTCCTGTCCTCATCCAAGTTTGAGCTTCATGTCCTCGTCCAGCCCTGGAGTCCCGCGTCCTGCCTCCAGTCTAGTCTTGCCTTGCCACGTCCAGTCCTCGCCTGGATCCGGAGTCCGAGACCGAATCAAGACCCAGGTCCCGCGTCCCTGTACAGTCTCTGTCTCGGAGACCCTGTTCAGGTTCCTAGTTCCTAGTTCCCATTTCCTAGTTTCTCGTCCAGCTCCCACTTTAATACTCCAGTCCCAGACGATGTCCTGTCTCCTAGACTTGTCCAGGGACTGTGTCTTTTCCAGCGTCGTTTCTTCCCCACTTCCCTTGATTTCCTGATTCACCTGGTCCTATCCCGAGTACTTCAGTATCTCTGTCTTGAATGTGGGTCTGTTTCCAACGCCAGGCTTATGACGGGGACGGTGTGCAGTTAGCCTCACTCTGTGTCTGACCGCAGGAGTGTGTGATGGGACGGTGCGCAGGAGAACTTCACTCTGTGTCTGACCCCGCAACTGTGAGATGGAACGGTGTGGTGGGAGCCTCACTCTGTGCCTGACCCCGGGAGTTGGTGATGGGACGGTGTGGAGGGAGATTCACTCTGTTTCTGACCCCGGGATTGTGCGATGGGACGGTGTGGAGGGAGCCTCACTCTGGGCCTGACCCCGGGAGTTGGTGATGGGACGGTCTGGGGGGAGCTTCACTATGTGTCTGACCCCGGGGGTGTGTGATGGGACAGTGTGGAGGGAGATTCACTCTGTGTCTGACCCCGGGAATGTGTGATGTGACAGTGTGGATGGAGATTCACTCTGTGTCTGACCCCGGGATTGGGTGATGGAATGGTGTGGAGGGAGCTGCACTCTGTGTCTGGCTCCGGGAGTGTGTGATGGGACGGTGTGGAGGCAGTTTCCCTCTGTGTCTGATCCCGCAAGTCTGTGATGGCAGGTTTTGGAGGGAGCTTCACTCTGTATCTGGCTCCGGGATTATGTGATGGGACGCAGTGGAGGAAGATTTACTCGGTGTCTGACCGCGGGAATGTGTGCTGGGACGGTGTGGACGGAGGTTCACGGTGTGAAATCAACGTTAATCGTTATCTAGAATCTCTGTCGGATCCCGGGAATGTGTTTTTTGAAAAGTGTTTTTCGAACTTCTCTGTATGTCTGGCAACAGGTTTATTTGATGGGACAGTGCAGAGGTAAATTCACTCTGTCTCTAACCCGGCGAGTCTGTGTGATCGGGCGGTTCGGAAAATATCTTCACTTTCGAACTGAAGCCGTGAATGTGTGATGGGCCTGTGGGAACGTTTCCCTTTTCTGTGCCTGACTACCGGTGGACATAATGGAAGGTGTGGAGAGAGATTCACTGTTCGTTGTTTCTGTTTTCCAGAACAGACGATGGGGCCAAGCTGCATTGTTCTAACTCTGCTTCCAAGCGTCTTGAAATAAGTTCAAAATAGGAAGAGAAATATGAGAGCCACACAGAAGATACATGCACACCAGACTTAAGCTCCGTCCACTACATACCATTCAGTAATTCCGGGGTCAGACGCGCAGAGAAGCTCCCTCTCTGACTCTGGACCCCGGAGTGTGTGATGGAATAATGTGGAGGGAGTTTCACTCTGTGTCTGATCCCGGGAGCAACCTCCCCGGGTCAGTCACAGAGTGAATCTCCATCCACAACGTCCCAGCACACGCAACCGTGTTCAGACACACAGTGAAGCTCCCTGCATACCGTCCCTTCACAAACTCACTGTGAAAACACATGGTCACCTTCCCTCCACAGCTACACATCACTTACTCCCCGTATCGGACATTGGGTGAACTCCATCCTCACCATCCCATTAGACACTCCCAGGGTCAGACACATGGTGGTTCGCCCTCCATCCCGTCCCATCACACACTTCCGGGGACAGACACAGTGTGAATCTCCTTCCACACCGTCCCATCAGAAACCCCCGGGGTCAGTCATAGATTGAATCTCCCTCCACACCGTCCCATCATACACTCCCGGAGTCAGACACAGAGTGAATCTCCCTCCACACCGTCTCTTCACACACTCCCGGGGTCAGACACAAGGTCAAGGTCCCTGTACACCGTTGGTGCTACAGCTGCTCAATTCCACAGGATAACGATTTCTCGGTTCTCAACTTCTGTATGTCTCTTTGTGGACAGGCCGGTCGTGTGGTTTATTAACATTTCCTCCCAGTGAATGCAAACCCACACTTCCCACACTACCCTCCCTCCACATCCCCTCCTGCTCCAGTTCTATCCGTGTCCGTCAACGGGGCTGTGTGCTGGGACCGAGTGGAAGGAGCTTCATTCTGTCTCTGGTCCCCGGAGTGTGTGATGGAATAATGCGGAGGGAGATTCACTCTGTGTCTGACCCCGGGAGTGTGTGCTGGGACGGTGTGGATGGAGATTGACTCTGTGTCTGACCGCGGGAGTGTGTGATGGAATAATGTGGAGGGAGATTCACTCTGTGCCTGACCCCGGGAGTGTGTGATGGGACGTTGTGGAGCGAGTTTCACTCTGTGTGACCCCGGGAGTGTGTGATGGGACGGTGCGGAGGGAGATTCACTCTGTATCTGACCCAGGGATTGTGTGATGGGACTGTGTGGAGGGAGCTTCACTCTGCGTCTGACCACGGGAGTATGTGATGGAATAATGTGGAGCGAGTTTCACTCTGTGTCTGACCCCGGGAGTGTGTGATGGAACGGTGTCGAGGGAGAATCACTCAGTGTCTGAACATGGGAGTGTGTGTTGGGACAGTGTGGAGGGAGATGCACTCGGTATCTGACCCCTCAAGTGTGTGATGGAACGGTGTGGAGAGAGGTTCACTCCATGTCTGACCCCGCAAATGTCTGATGGAACGGTGTGGAGTGAGTTTCACTCTGCGTCTGACCCCGGGAGTGTGTGATGGGACGGTGTGCAGGGAGATTCACTCGGTGTCTGACGCCGGGAGTGTGTGAAGGGACGGTGTGGAGGGAGATTCACTCGGTGTCTGACCCCGGGAGTGTGTGATGGGACGGTGTGGAGAGAGATTCACTCTGTGTCTGACCCCGGGAGTGTGTGATGGCACGGTGTGGAGGGAGATTTACTCTGTGTCTGACCCCGGGAGCGTGTGAAGGGAAGGTGTGGAGGGAGATTTACTCTGTGTCTGACCGCGGGACTGTGTGATGGGACGGTGCAGAGGGAGATACACTCTGTCTCAAACCAGTCGAGTCAGTGTGATCGGACGGTTCCGAATTATCTTCACTTTAGAACTGAAGCCTTGAATGTGCGATGGGCCGTTGGAAACGATTCCCTTTTCTGTGTCTGACTACCGATGGATATAGTGGAAGGTGTGGAGACAGATTCACTGTTTGTTGCTTCCATTTTCCAGAAAAGAAGATGGGGCCAAGCTGCATTCTTCTAACTCTGCTTCCAAGCGTCTTGAAATAAGTTCAAAATAGGAAAAGGAATACGAGGGCCACACAGAAGATACATGCACACCAGACTGAAGCTCCGTCCACTACATACCTTTCAATAATTCCGGGGTCAGACGCACAGAGAAGCTCCCATGAAGCGCCGTGCAGACAGTCCCTTCACAAACTCACTGTGAATACACATGGTCACCCTCCCTCCACAGCTTCCCATCATTTACTCCCCGTGTCTAACATTGGGTGAACTCCCTCCTCACCGTCCCATTAGACACACCCTGGGTCAGACACAGAGTGAATCTCCCTCCACACCGTCCCATCACACACTCCCGGGGTCTAACACAGAGTGAATCTTTTTCCACACCTTCCTATCAAACACACCCGGGGTCAGACACAGAGTGAATCTCCCTCCACACCTTCCTATCATACACACCCGGGGACAGACACATGGTTAAGGTCCCTGTACACATTTGGTGCTACAGCTGCTAAATTCCACCGGATATCGATTTCTCGGTTCTCAGCTTCTGTATGTCTCTGTGTTGACAGGCCGGTCGTGTGGTTTAACAACATTTCCTCCCAGTGACTGCAAACTCACACTTCCCACACTACCCTCCCTCCCCATCCCCCCCTTCTCCAGTTCTAATACTGGTCTCACACGTACTCATTAATTCTGTGACAGACACACTGTTGGAGACTACAGGAACGGTGACGTGCTGGAGATTGGTGAGGGTGTGAGAGGGAGTGAAGAGGAGATTCGCTCTGTTTCTGAAGCCAATAATGTTTTATTGGAATGTAAGTCGGCAGGATCATTCCGTGTCTGTCAACGGGGCTGTGTGATGGGACGGAGTGGACGGAGCATCACTCTGTGTCTGACCCCGGGAGTGGGTGATGGGACGGTGCGCACGAGAGCTTCACTCCTTGTTTGACCCCGCAGGTGTCTGATGGAACGGTGTGGAGGGAGTTTCATTCTGTTTCTGACCATGGGAGTGTGTGATGGAATGATGTGGAGGGTGT
This sequence comes from Hemitrygon akajei, assembly GCF_048418815.1. Classification (NCBI taxonomy): domain Eukaryota; kingdom Metazoa; phylum Chordata; class Chondrichthyes; order Myliobatiformes; family Dasyatidae; genus Hemitrygon; species Hemitrygon akajei. Next base: position 839,277 of record NW_027331965.1, read on the forward strand.
TTCACTCTGTGTCTGACCCCGGGAGTGTGTGATGGGACGGTGTGGAGGGAGATTCACTCTGTGTCTGACCACGGGAGTGTGTGATGGGACGGTGCGGAGGGAGATTCACTCTGTGTCTGACCCCGGGAGTGTGTGATGGAACGGTGTAGAGGGAGATTCACTCACTGTCTGACCATGGGAGTGTGTGATGGGACGGTGTGGAGGGAGATTCACTCAGTGTCTGACCCCGGGAGTGTGCGATGGGACGGTGTAGAGGGAGATTCACTCAGTGTCTGAACATGGGAGTGTGTGATGGGACGGTGTAGAGGGAGATTCACTCTGTGTCTGACCCCGGGTGTGTGTGATGGGACGGTGTAGAGGGAGATTCACTCAGTGTCTGACCCCGGGAGTGTGTGATGGGACGGTGCGCACGAGAGCTTCACTCCTTGTTTGACCCCGCAAGTGTCTGATGGAACGGTGTGGAGGGAGTTTCACTCTGTATCTGACCCCGGGAGTGTGTGAATGGACGGTGTGGTGGGAGATTCACTCTGTATCTGACCCAGGGATTGTGTGATGGGACTGTGTGGAGGGAGCTTCACTCTGCGTCTGACCACGGGAGTATGTGATGGAATAATGTGGAGCGAGTTTCACTCTGTGTCTGACCCCGGGAGTGTGTGATGGAACGGTGTCGAGGGAGATTCACTCAGTGTCTGAACATGGGAGTGTGTGTTGGGACAGTGTGGAGGGAGATGCACTCGGTATCTGACCCCTCAAGTGTGTGATGGGACAGTGTGGAGAGAGGTTCACTCCATGTCTGACCCCGCAAATGTCTGATGGAACGGTGTGGAGTGAGTTTCACTCTGCGTCTGACCCCGGGAGTGTGTGATGGGACGGTGTAGAGGGAGATTCACTCAGTGTCTGAACATGGGAGTGTGTGATGGGACGGTGTAGAGGGAGATTCACTCTGTGTCTGACCCCGGGTGTGTGTGATGGGACGGTGTAGAGGGAGATTCACTCAGTGTCTGACCCCGGGAGTGTGTGATGGGACGGTGCGCACGAGAGCTTCACTCCTTGTTTGACCCCGCAAGTGTCTGATGGAACGGTGAGGAGGGAGTTTCACTCTGTATCTGACCCCGGGAGTGTGTGAATGGACGGTGTGGTGGGAGATTCACTCTGGGTCTGACCCTTGGAGTGTGTGATTGGACGGTGTGGAGGAGATTCACTCTGTGTCTGACTGCGGGAGTGTGTGATGGGACGGTGTGGAGAGAGGTTCACTCCATGTCTGACCCCGCAAATGTCTGATGGAACGGTGTGGAGTGAGTTTCACTCTGCGTCTGACCCCGGGAGTGTGTGATGGGACGGAGTAGAGGGAGATTCACTCAGTGTCTGAACATGGGAGTGTGTGATGGGACGGTGTAGAGGGAGATTCACTCTGTGTCTGACCCCGGGTGTGTGTGATGGGACGGTGTAGAGGGAGATTCACTCAGTGTCTGACCCCGGGAGTGTGTGATGGGACGGTGCGCACGAGAGCTTCACTCCTTGTTTGACCCCGCAAGTGTCTGATGGAACGGTGAGGAGGGAGTTTCACTCTGTATCTGACCCCGGGAGTGTGTGAATGGACGGTGTGGTGGGAGATTCACTCTGGGTCTGACCCTTGGAGTGTGTGATTGGACGGTGTGGAGGAGATTCACTCTGTGTCTGACTGCGGGAGTGTGTGATGGGACGGTGTGGAGGGAGATTCACTCTGTGTCTGACCGCGGGACTGTGTGATGGGACGGTGCAGAGGGAGATACACTCTGTCTCAAACCAGTCGAGTCAGTGTGATCGGACGGTTCCGAATTATCTTCACTTTAGAACTGAAGCCTTGAATGTGCGATGGGCCGTTGGAAACGATTCCCTTTTCTGTGTCTGACTACCGATGGATATAATGGAAGGTGTGGAGAGAGAAAAGAAGATGGGGCCAGAAAAGAAGATGGGGCCAAGCTGCATTCTTCTAACTCTGCTTCCAAGCGTCTTGAAATAAGTTCAAAATAGGAAAAGGAATATGAGGGCCACACAGAAGATACATGCACACCAGACTGAAGCTCCGTCCACTACATACCTTTTAATAATTCCGGGAGTCAGACGCACAGAGAAGCTCCCATGAAGCGCCCTGCAGACTGTCCCTTCACAAACTCACTGTGAAAACACATGGTCACCCTCCCTCCGCAGCTTCCCATCATTTACTCCCCATGTCTGACATTGGGTGAACTCCCTCCTCACCGTCCCATTAGACACACCCTGGGTCAAACACAGAGTTCATCGCCCTCCAGACCGACCCGTCACACACACCCGGAGTCAGACACGGAGTGAAGCTCCCTCCACACCGTTCCATCACAACCTCCCGGGGTCAGACACAGAGTGAATCTCCCTCCACACCATCCCATCACACACTCCCGGGGTCAGACACATGGTCAAGGTCACTGCACACCGTTGGTGCTACAGCTGCTCAATTCCACCGGATGTCGATTTCTCGGTTCTCAGCTTCTGTATGTCTCTGTGTTGACAGGCCGGTCGTGTGGTTTAACAACATTTCCTCCCAGTGACCGCAAACTCACACGTCCCACACTACCCTCCCTCCCCATTCCCTCCTTCTCCAGTTCTAAGACTAGTCTCACACGTACTCATTAATTCTGTGACAGACACACTGTTGGAGAGTACAGGAAAGTTGACGTACTGGAGATTGGTGAGAGGGGAGTGAGGGAGTGAAGTGGAGATTCGCTCTGTTTCTGAAGCCAATACTGTTTTATTGGAATGTAAGTGGGCAGGTTCATTCCGTGTCTGTCAACGGGGCTGTGTCCGGGACGGAGTTGAGGGTGATTCACTCTGTGTCTGACACCAGGAGTGTGTGATGGGACGGTGTGGAGGGAGCTTCACTCTGTGTCTGATCCCGGGAGTTGATGATGGGACGGTGAGCACGAGAGCTTCACTCCTTGTCTGACCCCGCAAGTGTCTGATGGAACAGTGTGGAGGGAGTTTCACTCTGTATCTGACCATGGGAGTGTGTGATGGAATGATGTGGAGGGTGTTTCACTCTGTGTCTGACCCAGGGACTGTGGGATGGGACGGTGTGGAGGGAGATTCACACTGCGTCTGACCCCGGGTGTGTGTGATGGGACGGTGTGGAGGGATATACACTCTGTGTCTGAACCAGGGATTGTGTGATGGGACGGTGTGGAGGGAGCTTCAACTCTGCGTCTGACCCCGGGAGTGTGTGATGTGACGGTGTGGAGGGAGCTTCACTCTCTGTCTGACCCCGGGAGTGTGTGATGGGACGGGGTGGATGGTGATTCACTCTGTGTCTGACACCAGGAGTGTGTGATGGGAGGGTGTGGAGGGAGGTTCACTCTGTGTCTGATCCCGGGAGTGTGTGAGGGGACGGAGTGGAGGGAGATTCAATCTGTGTCTGACACCGGGAGTGTGTGATGGGACGGTGTGGAGGGAGCTTCACTCTGTGTCTGACCCCGGGAGTGTGTGATGGGACGGTCTGGTGGGAGAGACAGTCTGTGTCTGACCCCGGGAGTGTGTGATGGGACGGTGTGGACGGAGGTTCACGGTGTGGAATCGTTAATCTTTATCTAGATTCACTGTCGGATCCCGGGAATGTGTTTTGGAAAAGTGTTTTTGGAACTTCTCTGTATGTTTTACAAAAGGATTATTTGATCGGACAGTGCAGAGGGAGATTCACTCTGTCTCTAACCCGGCGAGTCTGTGTGATCGGACGGTTCCGAATTATCTTCACTTTAGAACTGAAGCCGTGAATGTCTGATGAGCCGTTGCGGACGATCCCCTTTTCTGTGTCTGACTACCGGAGGTTGTAATGGACGGTGTGGAGAGGGAATCACTGTTCGTTGTTTCTATTTTCCAGAACAGACGATGGGGCCAAGCAGATTTGTTCTAACTCTGTTTCCAAGCGTCTTGAAATTAGTTCAAAATAGGAAAAGGAATATGAGATCCAGACAGAAGATACATACACACCCGACTGAAGCTCAGTCTACTCCATACCATTTCCTAATTCCGTGGTCAGACGCACAAAGAAGCTCCCTCCGTCCCGTCCCATCACATTCTCCCGGTGTTTGATGCACGGTGAAGCTCCCTCCACACCACCACATCGCAATCTCCCGTGGTCGGTCACAGATTGAATCTCCCTCCATACCGTCCCAAAACACACACCCGTGGTCAGGCACAGAGTGAATCTCCCTCAATGCCGTCCCTTCACAAACCCCCTGTGACAAAACATGGTCACCCTCCCTCCACAGCTTCCCATCACTTACTCTCGGTGTCTGACATTGGGTGTAACTCCCTCCTCAACATCCCATTAGACACTCCAGGGGTCAGACACATAATTCAGCTCTCTCCACACTGTCTTAGCAAACACTCCCAGGGTCAGACACATGGTGGTTCGGCCTCCATCCCGTCCCATCCATCACTGCCTTGGTCAGACACAGAGTGAATATCCCTACAGACGGTCCCATCACACAATCCCGTTGTCAGACACAGAGCGAAGCGCCCTTCTCACTGTCCAATCACAATGTCCCGGGGTCAAACACAGAGTGAATCTCCCTACACACCGTCCCATCACACACTACAGGGGTCAGACACAGAGTGAATCTCCCTCCACACCGTCCCATCACACACTCCCGGGGTCAAACACAGAGTGAATCTCCCTACACACCGTCCCATCACACACTACAGGGGTCAGACACAGAGTGAATCTCCCTCCACACCGTCCCATCAAACACACCCGGGGTCAGACACATGGTCAAGGTCCCTGTACACCGTTGGTGCTACAGCTGCTCAATTCCACAGGATAACGATTTCTCGGTTCTCAGCTTCTGTATGTCTCTGTGTGTACAGGCCGTTCGTGTGGTTTAACAACATTTCCTCCCAGTGACTGCAAACTCACACTTCCCCCACTACCCTCCCTCCACATCCCCTCCTGCTCCAGTTCTATCCGTGTACGTCAACGGGGCTGCGTGCTGGGACAGACTGCAAAGAGCTTCACTCTGTCTCTGGACCCGGGACTGTGTGATGGAATAATGTGGAGGGAGTTTCAGTCAGTGTCTGACCCCGGGAGTGTGTGATGGGACGGTGTGGAGGGAGATTCACTCAGTGTCTGACCCCGGGAGTGTGCGATGGGACGGTGTAGAGGGAGATTCACTCAGTGTCTGAACATGGGAGTGTGTGATGGGACGGTGTAGAGGGAGATTCACTCTGTGTCTGACCCCGGGTGTGTGTGATGGGACGGTGTAGAGGGAGATTCACTCAGTGTCTGACCCCGGGAGTGTGTGATGGGACGGTGCGCACGAGAGCTTCACTCCTTGTTTGACCCCGCAAGTGTCTGATGGAACGGTGTGGAGGGAGTTTCACTCTGTATCTGACCCCGGGAGTGTGTGAATGGACGGTGTGGTGGGAGATTCACTCTGGGTCTGACCCTTGGAGTGTGTGATTGGACGGTGTGGAGGAGATTCACTCTGTGTCTGACTGCGGGAGTGTGTGATGGGACGGTGTGGAGGGAGATTCACTCTGTGTCTGACCGCGGGACTGTGTGATGGGACGGTGCAGAGGGAGATACACTCTGTCTCAAACCAGTCGAGTCAGTGTGATCGGACGGTTCCGAATTATCTTCACTTTAGAACCGAAGCCTTGAATGTGCGATGGGCCGTTGGAAACGATTCCCTTTTCTGTGTCTGACTACCGATGGATATAATGGAAGGTGTGGAGAGAGAAAAGAAGATGGGGCCAGAAAAGAAGATGGGGCCAAGCTGCATTCTTCTAACTCTGCTTCCAAGCGTCTTGAAATAAGTTCAAAATAGGAAAAGGAATATGAGGGCCACACAGAAGATACATGTACACCAGACTGAAGCTCCGTCCACTACATACCTTTTAATAATTCCGGGAGTCAGACGCACAGAGAAGCTCCCATGAAGCGCCCTGCAGACTGTCCCTTCACAAACTCACTGTGAAAACACATGGTCACCCTCCCTCCGCAGCTTCCCATCATTTACTCCCCATGTCTGACATTGGGTGAACTCCCTCCTCACCGTCCCATTAGACACACCCTGGGTCAAACACAGAGTTCATCGCCCTCCAGACCGACCCGTCACACACACCCGGAGTCAGACACGGAGTGAAGCTCCCTCCACACCGTTCCATCACAGCCTCCCGGGGTCAGACACAGAGTGAATCTCCCTCCACACCATCCCATCACACACTCCCGGGGTCAGACACATGGTCAAGGTCACTGCACACCGTTGGTGCTACAGCTGCTCAATTCCACCGGATGTCGATTTCTCGGTTCTCAGCTTCTGTATGTCTCTGTGTTGACAGGCCGGTCGTGTGGTTTAACAACATTTCCTCCCAGTGACTGCAAACTCACACGTCCCACACTACCCTCCCTCCCCATTCCCTCCTTCTCCAGTTCTAAGACTAGTCTCACACGTACTCATTAATTCTGTGACAGACACACTGTTGGAGAGTACAGGAAAGTTGACGTACTGGAGATTGGTGAGAGGGGAGTGAGGGAGTGAAGTGGAGATTCGCTCTGATTCTGAAGCCAATACTGTTTTATTGGAATGTAAGTGGGCAGGTTCATTCCGTGTCTGTCAACGGGGCTGTGTCCGGGACGGAGTTGAGGGTGATTCACTCTGTGTCTGACACCAGGAGTGTGTGATGGGACGGTGTGGAGGGAGCTTCACTCTGTGTCTGATCCCGGGAGTTGATGATGGGACGGTGAGCACGAGAGCTTCACTCCTTGTCTGACCCCGCAAGTGTCTGATGGAACAGTGTGGAGGGAGTTTCACTCTGTATCTGACCATGGGAGTGTGTGATGGAATGATGTGGAGGGTGTTTCACGCTGTGTCTGACCCAGGGACTGTGGGATGGGACGGTGTGGAGGGAGATTCACACTGCGTCTGACCCCGGGTGTGTGTGATGGGACGGTGTGGAGGGATATACACTCTGTGTCTGAACCAGGGATTGTGTGATGGGACGGTGTGGAGGGAGCTTCAACTCTGCGTCTGACCCCGGGAGTGTGTGATGGGACGGTGTGGAGGGAGCTTCACTCTCTGTCTGACCCCGGGAGTGTGTGATGGGACGGGGTGGATGGTGATTCACTCTGTGTCTGACACCAGGAGTGTGTGATGGGAGGGTGTGGAGGGAGGTTCACTCTGTGTCTGATCCCGGGAGTGTGTGAGGGGACGGAGTGGAGGGAGATTCAATCTGTGTCTGACCCCGGGAGTGTGTGATGGGACGGTGTGGAGGGAGCTTCACTCTGTGTCTGACCCCGGGAGTGTGTGATGGGACGGTCTGGTGGGAGAGACAGTCTGTGTCTGACCCCGGGAGTGTGTGATGGGACGGTGTGGACGGAGGTTCACGGTGTGGAATCGTTAATCTTTATCTAGATTCACTGTCGGATCCCGGGAATGTGTTTTGGAAAAGTGTTTTTGGAACTTCTCTGTATGTTTTACAAAAGGATTATTTGATCGGACAGTGCAGAGGGAGATTCACTCTGTCTCTAACCCGGCGAGTCTGTGTGATCGGACGGTTCCGAATTATCTTCACTTTAGAACTGAAGCCGTGAATGTCTGATGAGCCGTTGCGGACGATCCCCTTTTCTGTGTCTGACTACCGGAGGTTGTAATGGACGGTGTGGAGAGGGAATCACTGTTCGTTGTTTCTATTTTCCAGAACAGACGATGGGGCCAAGCAGATTTGTTCTAACTCTGTTTCCAAGCGTCTTGAAATTAGTTCAAAATAGGAAAAGGAATATGAGATCCAGACAGAAGATACATACACACCCGACTGAAGCTCAGTCTACTCCATACCATTTCCTAATTCCGTGGTCAGACGCACAAAGAAGCTCCCTCCGTCCCGTCCCATCACATTCTCCCGGTGTTTGATGCACGGTGAAGCTCCCTCCACACCACCACATCGCAATCTCCCGTGGTCGGTCACAGATTGAATCTCCCTCCATACCGTCCCAAAACACACACCCGTGGTCAGGCACAGAGTGAATCTCCCTCAATGCCGTCCCTTCACAAACCCCCTGTGACAAAACATGGTCACCCTCCCTCCAAAGCTTCCCATCACTTACTCTCGGTGTCTGACATTGGGTGTAACTCCCTCCTCAACATCCCATTAGACACTCCAGGGGTCAGACACATAATTCAGCTCTCTCCACACTGTCTTAGCAAACACTCCCAGGGTCAGACACATGGTGGTTCGGCCTCCATCCCGTCCCATCCATCACTGCCTTGGTCAGACACAGAGTGAATATCCCTACAGACGGTCCCATCACACAATCCCGTTGTCAGACACAGAGCGAAGCGCCCTTCTCACTGTCCAATCACAATGTCCCGGGGTCAAACACAGAGTGAATCTCCCTACACACCGTCCCATCACACACTACAGGGGTCAGACACAGAGTGAATCTCCCTCCACACCGTCCCATCACACACTCCCGGGGTCAAACACAGAGTGAATCTCCCTACACACCGTCCCATCACACACTACAGGGGTCAGACACAGAGTGAATCTCCCTCCACACCGTCCCATCAAACACACCCGGGGTCAGACACATGGTCAAGGTCCCTGTACACCGTTGGTGCTACAGCTGCTCAATTCCACAGGATAACGATTTCTCGGTTCTCAGCTTCTGTATGTCTCTGTGTGTACAGGCCGTTCGTGTGGTTTAACAACATTTCCTCCCAGTGACTGCAAACTCACACTTCCCCCACTACCCTCCCTCCACATCCCCTCCTGCTCCAGTTCTATCCGTGTACGTCAACGGGGCTGTGTGCTGGGACAGACTGCAAAGAGCTTCACTCTGTCTCTGGACCCGGGACTGTGTGATGGAATAATGTGGAGGGAGTTTCAGTCAGTGTCTGACCCCGGGAGTGTGTGATGGGACGGTATGGAGGGAGATTCACTCAGTGTCTGACCCCGGGAGTGTGCGATGGGACGGTGTAGAGGGAGATTCACTCAGTGTCTGAACATGGGAGTGTGTGATGGGACGGTGTAGAGGGAGATTCACTCTGTGTCTGACCCCGGGTGTGTGTGATGGGACGGTGTAGAGGGAGATTCACTCAGTGTCTGACCCCGGGAGTGTGTGATGGGACGGTGCGCACGAGAGCTTCACTCCTTGTTTGACCCCGCAAGTGTCTGATGGAACGGTGTGGAGGGAGTTTCACTCTGTATCTGACCCCGGGAGTGTGTGAATGGACGGTGTGGTGGGAGATTCACTCTGGGTCTGACCCTTGGAGTGTGTGATTGGACGGTGTGGAGGAGATTCACTCTGTGTCTGACTGCGGGAGTGTGTGATGGGACGGTGTGGAGGGAGATTCACTCTGTGTCTGACCGCGGGACTGTGTGATGGGACGGTGCAGAGGGAGATACACTCTGTCTCAAACCAGTCGAGTCAGTGTGATCGGACGGTTCCGAATTATCTTCACTTTAGAACCGAAGCCTTGAATGTGCGATGGGCCGTTGGAAACGATTCCCTTTTCTGTGTCTGACTACCGATGGATATAATGGAAGGTGTGGAGAGAGAAAAGAAGATGGGGCCAGAAAAGAAGATGGGGCCAAGCTGCATTCTTCTAACTCTGCTTCCAAGCGTCTTGAAATAAGTTCAAAATAGGAAAAGGAATATGAGGGCCACACAGAAGATACATGCACACCAGACTGAAGCTCCGTCCACTACATACCTTTTAATAATTCCGGGAGTCAGACGCACAGAGAAGCTCCCATGAAGCGCCCTGCAGACTGTCCCTTCACAAACTCACTGTGAAAACACATGGTCACCCTCCCTCCGCAGCTTCCCATCATTTACTCCCCATGTCTGACATTGGGTGAACTCCCTCCTCACCGTCCCATTAGACACACCCTGGGTCAAACACAGAGTTCATCGCCCTCCAGACCGACCCGTCACACACACCCGGAGTCAGACACGGAGTGAAGCTCCCTCCACACCGTTCCATCACAACCTCCCGGGGTCAGACACATGGTCAAGGTCACTGCAAACCGTTGGTGCTACAGCTGCTCAATTCCACCGGATGTCGATTTCTCGGTTCTCAGCTTCTGTATGTCTCTGTGTTGACAGGCCGGTCGTGTGGTTTAACAACATTTCCTCCCAGTGACTGCAAACTCACACGTCCCACACTACCCTCCCTCCCCATTCCCTCCTTCTCCAGTTCTAAGACTAGTCTCACACGTACTCATTAATTCTGTGACAGACACACTGTTGGAGAGTACAGGAAAGTTGACGTACTGGAGATTGGTGAGAGGGGAGTGAGGGAGTGAAGTGGAGATTCGCTCTGTTTCTGAAGCCAATACTGTTTTATTGGAATGTAAGTGGGCAGGTTCATTCCGTGTCTGTCAACGGGGCTGTGTCCGGGACGGAGTTGAGGGTGATTCACTCTGTGTCTGACACCAGGAGTGTGTGATGGGACGGTGTGGAGGGAGCTTCACTCTGTGGCTGATCCCGGGAGTTGATGATGGGACGGTGAGCACGAGAGCTTCACTCCTTGTCTGACCCCGCAAGTGTCTGATGGAACAGTGTGGAGGGAGTTTCACTCTGTATCTGACCATGGGAGTGTGTGATGGAATGATGTGGAGGGTGTTTCACTCTGTGTCTGACCCAGGGACTGTGGGATGGGACGGTGTGGAGGGAGATTCACACTGCGTCTGACCCCGGGTGTGTGTGATGGGACGGTGTGGAGGGATATACACTCTGTGTCTGAACCAGGGATTGTGTGATGGGACGGTGTGGAGGGAGCTTCAACTCTGCGTCTGACCCCGGGAGTGTGTGATGGGACGGTGTGGAGGGAGCTTCACTCTCTGTCTGACCCCGGGAGTGTGTGATGGGACGGGGTGGATGGTGATTCACTCTGTGTCTGACACCAGGAGTGTGTGATGGGAGGGTGTGGAGGGAGGTTCACTCTGTGTCTGATCCCGGGAGTGTGTGAGGGGACGGAGTGGAGGGAGATTCAATCTGTGTCTGACCCCGGGAGTGTGTGATGGGACGGTGTGGAGGGAGCTTCACTCTGTGTCTGACCCCGGGAGTGTGTGATGGGACGGTCTGGTGGGAGAGACAGTCTGTGTCTGACCCCGGGAGTGTGTGATGGGACGGTGTGGACGGAGGTTCACGGTGTGGAATCGTTAATCTTTATCTAGATTCACTGTCGGATCCCGGGAATGTGTTTTGGAAAAGTGTTTTTGGAACTTCTCTGTATGTTTTACAAAAGGATTATTTGATCGGACAGTGCAGAGGGAGATTCACTCTGTCTCTAACCCGGCGAGTCTGTGTGATCGGACGGTTCCGAATTATCTTCACTTTAGAACTGAAGCCGTGAATGTCTGATGAGCCGTTGCGGACGATCCCCTTTTCTGTGTCTGACTACCGGAGGTTGTAATGGACGGTGTGGAGAGGGAATCACTGTTCGTTGTTTCTATTTTCCAGAACAGACGATGGGGCCAAGCAGATTTGTTCTAACTCTGTTTCCAAGCGTCTTGAAATTAGTTCAAAATAGGAAAAGGAATATGAGATCCAGACAGAAGATACATACACACCCGACTGAAGCTCAGTCTACTCCATACCATTTCCTAATTCCGTGGTCAGACGCACAAAGAAGCTCCCTCCGTCCCGTCCCATCACATTCTCCCGGTGTTTGATGCACGGTGAAGCTCCCTCCACACCACCACATCGCAATCTCCCGTGGTCGGTCACAGATTGAATCTCCCTCCATACCGTCCCAAAACACACACCCGTGGTCAGGCACAGAGTGAATCTCCCTCAATGCCGTCCCTTCACAAACCCCCTGTGACAAAACATGGTCACCCTCCCTCCACAGCTTCCCATCACTTACTCTCGGTGTCTGACATTGGGTGTAACTCCCTCCTCAACATCCCATTAGACACTCCAGGGGTCAGACACATAATTCAGCTCTCTCCACACTGTCTTAGCAAACACTCCCAGGGTCAGACACATGGTGGTTCGCCCTCCATCCCGTCCCATCCATCACTGCCTTGGTCAGACACAGAGTGAATATCCCTACAGACGGTCCCATCACACAATCCCGTTGTCAGACACAGAGCGAAGCGCCCTTCTCACTGTCCAATCACAATGTCCCGGGGTCAAACACAGAGTGAATCTCCCTACACACCGTCCCATCACACACTACAGGGGTCAGACACAGAGTGAATCTCCCTCCACACCGTCCCATCACACACTCCCGGGGTCAAACACAGAGTGAATCTCCCTACACACCGTCCCATCACACACTACAGGGGTCAGACACAGAGTGAATCTCCCTCCACACCGTCCCATCAAACACACCCGGGGTCAGACACATGGTCAAGGTCCCTGTACACCGTTGGTGCTACAGCTGCTCAATTCCACAGGATAACGATTTCTCGGTTCTCAGCTTCTGTATGTCTCTGTGTGTACAGGCCGTTCGTGTGGTTTAACAACATTTCCTCCCAGTGACTGCAAACTCACACTTCCCCCACTACCCTCCCTCCACATCCCCTCCTGCTCCAGTTCTATCCGTGTACGTCAACGGGGCTGTGTGCTGGGACAGACTGGAAAGAGCTTCACTCTGTCTCTGGACCCGGGACTGTGTGATGGAATAATGTGGAGGGAGTTTCAGTCAGTGTCTGACCCCGGGAGTGTGTGATGGGACGGTGTGGAGGGAGATTCACTCAGTGTCTGACCCCGGGAGTGTGCGATGGGACGGTGTAGAGGGAGATTCACTCAGTGTCTGAACATGGGAGTGTGTGATGGGACGGTGTAGAGGGAGTTTCACTCTGTATCTGACCCCGGGAGTGTGTGAATGGACGGTGTGGTGGGAGATTCACTCTGGGTCTGACCCTTGGAGTGTGTGATTGGACGGTGTGGAGGAGATTCACTCTGTGTCTGACTGCGGGAGTGTGTGATGGGACGGTGTGGAGGGAGATTCACTCTGTGTCTGACCGCGGGACTGTGTGATGGGACGGTGCAGAGGGAGATACACTCTGTCTCAAACCAGTCGAGTCAGTGTGATCGGACGGTTCCGAATTATCTTCACTTTAGAACCGAAGCCTTGAATGTGCGATGGGCCGTTGGAAACGATTCCCTTTTCTGTGTCTGACTACCGATGGATATAATGGAAGGTGTGGAGAGAGAAAAGAAGATGGGGCCAGAAAAGAAGATGGGGCCAAGCTGCATTCTTCTAACTCTGCTTCCAAGCGTCTTGAAATAAGTTCAAAATAGGAAAAGGAATATGAGGGCCACACAGAAGATACATGCACACCAGACTGAAGCTCCGTCCACTACATACCTTTTAATAATTCCGGGAGTCAGACGCACAGAGAAGCTCCCATGAAGCGCCCTGCAGACTGTCCCTTCACAAACTCACTGTGAAAACACATGGTCACCCTCCCTCCGCAGCTTCCCATCATTTACTCCCCATGTCTGACATTGGGTGAACTCCCTCCTCACCGTCCCATTAGACACACCCTGGGTCAAACACAGAGTTCATCGCCCTCCAGACCGACCCGTCACACACACCCGGCGTCAGACACGGAGTGAAGCTCCCTCCACACCGTTCCATCACAACCTCCCGGGGTCAGACACAGAGTGAATCTCCCTCCACACCATCCCATCACACACTCCCGGGGTCAGACACATGGTCAAGGTCACTGCAAACCGTTGGTGCTACAGCTGCTCAATTCCACCGGATGTCGATTTCTCGGTTCTCAGCTTCTGTATGTCTCTGTGTTGACAGGCCGGTCGTGTGGTTTAACAACATTTCCTCCCAGTGACTGCAAACTCACACGTCCCACACTACCCTCCCTCCCCATTCCCTCCTTCTCCAGTTCTAAGACTAGTCTCACACGTACTCATTAATTCTGTGACAGACACACTGTTGGAGAGTACAGGAAAGTTGACGTACTGGAGATTGGTGAGAGGGGAGTGAGGGAGTGAAGTGGAGATTCGCTCTGTTTCTGAAGCCAATACTGTTTTATTGGAATGTAAGTGGGCAGGTTCATTCCGTGTCTGTCAACGGGGCTGTGTCCGGGACGGAGTTGAGGGTGATTCACTCTGTGTCTGACACCAGGAGTGTGTGATGGGACGGTGTGGAGGGAGCTTCACTCTGTGTCTGATCCCGGGAGTTGATGATGGGACGGTGAGCACGAGAGCTTCACTCCTTGTCTGACCCCGCAAGTGTCTGATGGAACAGTGTGGAGGGAGTTTCACTCTGTATCTGACCATGGGAGTGTGTGATGGAATGATGTGGAGGGTGTTTCACTCTGTGTCTGACCCAGGGACTGTGGGATGGGACGGTGTGGAGGGAGATTCACACTGCGTCTGACCCCGGGTGTGTGTGATGGGACGGTGTGGAGGGATATACACTCTGTGTCTGAACCAGGGATTGTGTGATGGGACGGTGTGGAGGGAGCTTCAACTCTGCGTCTGACCTCGGGAGTGTGTGATGGGACGGTGTGGAGGGAGCTTCACTCTCTGTCTGACCCCGGGAGTGTGTGATGGGACGGGGTGGATGGTGATTCACTCTGTGTCTGACACCAGGAGTGTGTGATGGGAGGGTGTGGAGGGAGGTTCACTCTGTGTCTGATCCCGGGAGTGTGTGAGGGGACGGAGTGGAGGGAGATTCAATCTGTGTCTGACCCCGGGAGTGTGTGATGGGACGGTGTGGAGGGAGCTTCACTCTGTGTCTGACCCCGGGAGTGTGTGATGGGACGGTCTGGTGGGAGAGACAGTCTGTGTCTGACCCCGGGAGTGTGTGATGGGACGGTGTGGACGGAGGTTCACGGTGTGGAATCGTTAATCTTTATCTAGATTCACTGTCGGATCCCGGGAATGTGTTTTGGAAAAGTGTTTTTGGAACTTCTCTGTATGTTTTACAAAAGGATTATTTGATCGGACAGTGCAGAGGGAGATTCACTCTGTCTCTAACCCGGCGAGTCTGTGTGATCGGACGGTTCCGAATTATCTTCACTTTAGAACTGAAGCCGTGAATGTCTGATGAGCCGTTGCGGACGATCCCCTTTTCTGTGTCTGACTACCGGAGGTTGTAATGGACGGTGTGGAGAGGGAATCACTGTTCGTTGTTTCTATTTTCCAGAACAGACGATGGGGCCAAGCAGATTTGTTCTAACTCTGTTTCCAAGCGTCTTGAAATTAGTTCAAAATAGGAAAAGGAATATGAGATCCAGACAGAAGATACATACACACCCGACTGAAGCTCAGTCTACTCCATACCATTTCCTAATTCCGTGGTCAGATGCACAAAGAAGCTCCCTCCGTCCCGTCCCATCACATTCTCCCGGTGTTTGATGCACGGTGAAGCTCCCTCCACACCACCACATCGCAATCTCCCGTGGTCGGTCACAGATTGAATCTCCCTCCATACCGTCCCAAAACACACACCCGTGGTCAGGCACAGAGTGAATCTCCCTCAATGCCGTCCCTTCACAAACCCCCTGTGACAAAACATGGTCACCCTCCCTCCACAGCTTCCCATCACTTACTCTCGGTGTCTGACATTGGGTGTAACTCCCTCCTCAACATCCCATTAGACACTCCAGGGGTCAGACACATAATTCAGCTCTCTCCAAACTGTCTTAGCAAACACTCCCAGGGTCAGACACATGGTGGTTCGCCCTCCATCCCGTCCCATCCATCACTGCCTTGGTCAGACACAGAGTGAATATCCCTACAGACGGTCCCATCACACAATCCCGTTGTCAGACACAGAGCGAAGCGCCCTTCTCACTGTCCAATCACAATGTCCCGGGGTCAAACACAGAGTGAATCTCCCTACACACCGTCCCATCACACACTACAGGGGTCAGACACAGAGTGAATCTCCCTCCACACCGTCCCATCACACACTCCCGGGGTCAAACACAGAGTGAATCTCCCTACACACCGTCCCATCACACACTACAGGGGTCAGACACAGAGTGAATCTCCCTCCACACCGTCCCATCAAACACACCCGGGGTCAGACACATGGTCAAGGTCCCTGTACACCGTTGGTGCTACAGCTGCTCAATTCCACAGGATAACGATTTCTCGGTTCTCAGCTTCTGTATGTCTCTGTGTGTACAGGCCGTTCGTGTGGTTTAACAACATTTCCTCCCAGTGACTGCAAACTCACACTTCCCCCACTACCCTCCCTCCACATCCCCTCCTGCTCCAGTTCTATCCGTGTACGTCAACGGGGCTGTGTGCTGGGACAGACTGGAAAGAGCTTCACTCTGTCTCTGGACCCGGGACTGTGTGATGGAATAATGTGGAGGGAGTTTCAGTCAGTGTCTGACCCCGGGAGTGTGTGATGGGACGGTGTGGAGGGAGATTCACTCAGTGTCTGACCCCGGGAGTGTGCGATGGGACGGTGTAGAGGGAGATTCACTCAGTGTCTGAACATGGGAGTGTGTGATGGGACGGTGTAGAGGGAGTTTCACTCTGTATCTGACCCCGGGAGTGTGTGAATGGACGGTGTGGTGGGAGATTCACTCTGGGTCTGACCCTTGGAGTGTGTGATTGGACGGTGTGGAGGAGATTCACTCTGTGTCTGACTGCGGGAGTGTGTGATGGGACGGTGTGGAGGGAGATTCACTCTGTGTCTGACCGCGGGACTGTGTGATGGGACGGTGCAGAGGGAGATACACTCTGTCTCAAACCAGTCGAGTCAGTGTGATCGGACGGTTCCGAATTATCTTCACTTTAGAATCGAAGCCTTGAATGTGCGATGGGCCGTTGGAAACGATTCCCTTTTCTGTGTCTGACTACCGATGGATATAATGGAAGGTGTGGAGAGAGTAAAGAAGATGGGGCCAGAAAAGAAGATGGGGCCAAGCTGCATTCTTCTAACTCTGCTTCCAAGCGTCTTGAAATAAGTTCAAAATAGGAAAAGGAATATGAGGGCCACACAGAAGATACATGCACACCAGACTGAAGCTCCGTCCACTACATACCTTTTAATAATTCCGGGAGTCAGACGCACAGAGAAGCTCCCATGAAGCGCCCTGCAGACTGTCCCTTCACAAACTCACTGTGAAAACACATGGTCACCCTCCCTCCGCAGCTTCCCATCATTTACTCCCCATGTCTGACATTGGGTGAACTCCCTCCTCACCGTCCCATTAGACACACCCTGGGTCAAACACAGAGTTCATCGCCCTCCAGACCGACCCGTCACACACACCCGGAGTCAGACACGGAGTGATGCTCCCTCCACACCGTTCCATCACAACCTCCCGGGGTCAGACACAGAGTGAATCTCCCTCCACACCATCCCATCACACACTCCCGGGGTCAGACACATGGTCAAGGTCACTGCACACCGTTGGTGCTACAGCTGCTCAATTCCACCGGATGTCGATTTCTCGGTTCTCAGCTTCTGTATGTCTCTGTGTTGACAGGCCGGTCGTGTGGTTTAACAACATTTCCTCCCAGTGACTGCAAACTCACACGTCCCACACTACCCTCCCTCCCCATTCCCTCCTTCTCCAGTTCTAAGACTAGTCTCACACGTACTCATTAATTCTGTGACAGACACACTGTTGGAGAGTACAGGAAAGTTGACGTACTGGAGATTGGTGAGAGGGGAGTGAGGGAGTGAAGTGGAGATTCGCTCTGTTTCTGAAGCCAATACTGTTTTATTGGAATGTAAGTGGGCAGGTTCATTCCGTGTCTGTCAACGGGGCTGTGTCCGGGACGGAGTTGAGGGTGATTCACTCTGTGTCTGACACCAGGATTGTGTGATGGGACGGTGTGGAGGGAGCTTCACTCTGTGTCTGATCCCGGAGTTGATGATGGGACGGTGAGCACGAGAGCTTCACTCCTTGTCTGACCCCGCAAGTGTCTGATGGAACAGTGTGGAGGGAGTTTCACTCTGTATCTGACCATGGGAGTGTGTGATGGAATGATGTGGAGGGTGTTTCACTCTGTGTCTGACCCAGGGACTGTGGGATGGGACGGTGTGGAGGGAGATTCACACTGCGTCTGACCCCGGGTGTGTGTGATGGGACGGTGTGGAGGGATATACACTCTGTGTCTGAACCAGGGATTGTGTGATGGGACGGTGTGGAGGGAGCTTCAACTCTGCGTCTGACCCCGGGAGTGTGTGATGGGACGGTGTGGAGGGAGCTTCACTCTCTGTCTGACCCCGGGAGTGTGTGATGGGACGGGGTGGATGGTGATTCACTCTGTGTCTGACACCAGGAGTGTGTGATGGGAGGGTGTGGAGGGAGGTTCACTCTGTGTCTGATCCCGGGAGTGTGTGAGGGGACGGAGTGGAGGGAGATTCAATCTGTGTCTGACCCCGGGAGTGTGTGATGGGACGGTGTGGAGGGAGCTTCACTCTGTGTCTGACCCCGGGAGTGTGTGATGGGACGGTCTGGTGGGAGAGACAGTCTGTGTCTGACCCCGGGAGTGTGTGATGGGACGGTGTGGACGGAGGTTCACGGTGTGGAATCGTTAATCTTTATCTAGATTCACTGTCGGATCCCGGGAATGTGTTTTGGAAAAGTGTTTTTGGAACTTCTCTGTATGTTTTACAAAAGGATTATTTGATCGGACAGTGCAGAGGGAGATTCACTCTGTCTCTAACCCGGCGAGTCTGTGTGATCGGACGGTTCCGAATTATCTTCACTTTAGAACTGAAGCCGTGAATGTCTGATGAGCAGTTGCGGACGATCCCCTTTTCTGTGTCTGACTACCGGAGGTTGTAATGGACGGTGTGGAGAGGGAATCACTGTTCGTTGTTTCTATTTTCCAGAACAGACGATGGGGCCAAGCAGATTTGTTCTAACTCTGTTTCCAAGCGTCTTGAAATTAGTTCAAAATAGGAAAAGGAATATGAGATCCAGACAGAAGATACATACACACCCGACTGAAGCTCAGTCTACTCCATACCATTTCCTAATTCCGTGGTCAGACGCACAAAGAAGCTCCCTCCGTCCCGTCCCATCACATTCTCCCGGTGTTTGATGCACGGTGAAGCTCCCTCCACACCACCACATCGCAATCTCCCGTGGTCGGTCACAGATTGAATCTCCCTCCATACCGTCCCAAAACACACACCCGTGGTCAGGCACAGAGTGAATCTCCCTCAATGCCGTCCCTTCACAAACCCCCTGTGACAAAACATGGTCACCCTCCCTCCACAGCTTCCCATCACTTACTCTCGGTGTCTGACATTGGGTGTAACTCCCTCCTCAACATCCCATTAGACACTCCAGGGGTCAGACACATAATTCAGCTCTCTCCACACTGTCTTAGCAAACACTCCCAGGGTCAGACACATGGTGGTTCGCCCTCCATCCCGTCCCATCCATCACTGCCTTGGTCAGACACAGAGTGAATATCCCTACAGACGGTCCCATCACACAATCCCGTTGTCAGACACAGAGCGAAGCGCCCTTCTCACTGTCCAATCACAATGTCCCGGGGTCAAACACAGAGTGAATCTCCCTACACACCGTCCCATCACACACTACAGGGGTCAGACACAGAGTGAATCTCCCTCCACACCGTCCCATCACACACTCCCGGGGTCAAACACAGAGTGAATCTCCCTACACACCGTCCCATCACACACTACAGGGGTCAGACACAGAGTGAATCTCCCTCCACACCGTCCCATCAAACACACCCGGGGTCAGACACATGGTCAAGGTCCCTGTACACCGTTGGTGCTACAGCTGCTCAATTCCACAGGATAACGATTTCTCGGTTCTCAGCTTCTGTATGTCTCTGTGTGTACAGGCCGTTCGTGTGGTTTAACAACATTTCCTCCCAGTGACTGCAAACTCACACTTCCCCCACTACCCTCCCTCCACATCCCCTCCTGCTCCAGTTCTATCCGTGTACGTCAACGGGGCTGCGTGCTGGGACAGACTGCAAAGAGCTTCACTCTGTCTCTGGACCCGGGACTGTGTGATGGAATAATGTGGAGGGAGTTTCAGTCAGTGTCTGACCCCGGGAGTGTGTGATGGGACGGTGTGGAGGGAGATTCACTCAGTGTCTGACCCCGGGAGTGTGCGATGGGACGGTGTAGAGGGAGATTCACTCAGTGTCTGAACATGGGAGAGTGTGATGGGACGGTGTAGAGGGAGATTCACTCTGTGTCTGACCCCGGGTGTGTGTGATGGGACGGTGTAGAGGGAGATTCACTCAGTGTCTGACCCCGGGAGTGTGTGATGGGACGGTGCGCACGAGAGCTTCACTCCTTGTTTGACCCCGCAAGTGTCTGATGGAACGGTGTGGAGGGAGTTTCACTCTGTATCTGACCCCGGGAGTGTGTGAATGGACGGTGTGGTGGGAGATTCACTCTGGGTCTGACCCTTGGAGTGTGTGATTGGACGGTGTGGAGGAGATTCACTCTGTGTCTGACTGCGGGAGTGTGTGATGGGACGGTGTGGAGGGAGATTCACTCTGTGTCTGACCGCGGGACTGTGTGATGGGACGGTGCAGAGGGAGATACACTCTGTCTCAAACCAGTCGAGTCAGTGTGATCGGACGGTTCCGAATTATCTTCACTTTAGAATCGAAGCCTTGAATGTGCGATGGGCCGTTGGAAACGATTCCCTTTTCTGTGTCTGACTACCGATGGATATAATGGAAGGTGTGGAGAGAGAAAAGAAGATGGGGCCAGAAAAGAAGATGGGGCCAAGCTGCATTCTTCTAACTCTGCTTCCAAGCGTCTTGAAATAAGTTCAAAATAGGAAAAGGAATATGAGGGCCACACAGAAGATACATGCACACCAGACTGAAGCTCCGTCCACTACATACCTTTTAATAATTCCGGGAGTCAGACGCACAGAGAAGCTCCCATGAAGCGCCCTGCAGACTGTCCCTTCACAAACTCACTGTGAAAACACATGGTCACCCTCCCTCCGCAGCTTCCCATCATTTACTCCCCATGTCTGACATTGGGTGAACTCCCTCCTCACCGTCCCATTAGACACACCCTGGGTCAAACACAGAGTTCATCGCCCTCCAGACCGACCCGTCACACACACCCGGCGTCAGACACGGAGTGAAGCTCCCTCCACACCGTTCCATCACAACCTCCCGGGGTCAGACACAGAGTGAATCTCCCTCCACACCATCCCATCACACACTCCCGGGGTCAGACACATGGTCAAGGTCACTGCAAACCGTTGGTGCTACAGCTGCTCAATTCCACCGGATGTCGATTTCTCGGTTCTCAGCTTCTGTATGTCTCTGTGTTGACAGGCCGGTCGTGTGGTTTAACAACATTTCCTCCCAGTGACTGCAAACTCACACGTCCCACACTACCCTCCCTCCCCATTCCCTCCTTCTCCAGTTCTAAGACTAGTCTCACACGTACTCATTAATTCTGTGACAGACACACTGTTGGAGAGTACAGGAAAGTTGACGTACTGGAGATTGGTGAGAGGGGAGTGAGGGAGTGAAGTGGAGATTCGCTCTGTTTCTGAAGCCAATACTGTTTTATTGGAATGTAAGTGGGCAGGTTCATTCCGTGTCTGTCAACGGGGCTGTGTCCGGGACGGAGTTGAGGGTGATTCACTCTGTGTCTGACACCAGGAGTGTGTGATGGGACGGTGTGGAGGGAGCTTCACTCTGTGTCTGATCCCGGGAGTTGATGATGGGACGGTGAGCACGAGAGCTTCACTCCTTGTCTGACCCCGCAAGTGTCTGATGGAACAGTGTGGAGGGAGTTTCACTCTGTATCTGACCATGGGAGTGTGTGATGGAATGATGTGGAGGGTGTTTCACTCTGTGTCTGACCCAGGGACTGTGGGATGGGACGGTGTGGAGGGAGATTCACACTGCGTCTGACCCCGGGTGTGTGTGATGGGACGGTGTGGAGGGATATACACTCTGTGTCTGAACCAGGGATTGTGTGATGGGACGGTGTGGAGGGAGCTTCAACTCTGCGTCTGACCTCGGGAGTGTGTGATGGGACGGTGTGGAGGGAGCTTCACTCTCTGTCTGTCCCCGGGAGTGTGTGATGGGACGGGGTGGATGGTGATTCACTCTGTGTCTGACACCAGGAGTGTGTGATGGGAGGGTGTGGAGGGAGGTTCACTCTGTGTCTGATCCCGGGAGTGTGTGAGGGGACGGAGTGGAGGGAGATTCAATCTGTGTCTGACCCCGGGAGTGTGTGATGGGACGGTGTGGAGGGAGCTTCACTCTGTGTCTGACCCCGGGAGTGTGTGATGGGACGGTCTGGTGGGAGAGACAGTCTGTGTCTGACCCCGGGAGTGTGTGATGGGACGGTGTGGACGGAGGTTCACGGTGTGGAATCGTTAATCTTTATCTAGATTCACTGTCGGATCCCGGGAATGTGTTTTGGAAAAGTGTTTTTGGAACTTCTCTGTATGTTTTACAAAAGGATTATTTGATCGGACAGTGCAGAGGGAGATTCACTCTGTCTCTAACCCGGCGAGTCTGTGTGATCGGACGGTTCCGAATTATCTTCACTTTAGAACTGAAGCCGTGAATGTCTGATGAGCCGTTGCGGACGATCCCCTTTTCTGTGTCTGACTACCGGAGGTTGTAATGGACGGTGTGGAGAGGGAATCACTGTTCGTTGTTTCTATTTTCCAGAACAGACGATGGGGCCAAGCAGATTTGTTCTAACTCTGTTTCCAAGCGTCTTGAAATTAGTTCAAAATAGGAAAAGGAATATGAGATCCAGACAGAAGATACATACACACCCGACTGAAGCTCAGTCTACTCCATACCATTTCCTAATTCCGTGGTCAGATGCACAAAGAAGCTCCCTCCGTCCCGTCCCATCACATTCTCCCGGTGTTTGATGCACGGTGAAGCTCCCTCCACACCACCACATCGCAATCTCCCGTGGTCGGTCACAGATTGAATCTCCCTCCATACCGTCCCAAAACACACACCCGTGGTCAGGCACAGAGTGAATCTCCCTCAATGCCGTCCCTTCACAAACCCCCTGTGACAAAACATGGTCACCCTCCCTCCACAGCTTCCCATCACTTACTCTCGGTGTCTGACATTGGGTGTAACTCCCTCCTCAACATCCCATTAGACACTCCAGGGGTCAGACACATAATTCAGCTCTCTCCACACTGTCTTAGCAAACACTCCCAGGGTCAGACACATGGTGGTTCGCCCTCCATCCCGTCCCATCCATCACTGCCTTGGTCAGACACAGAGTGAATATCCCTACAGACGGTCCCATCACACAATCCCGTTGTCAGACACAGAGCGAAGCGCCCTTCTCACTGTCCAATCACAATGTCCCGGGGTCAAACACAGAGTGAATCTCCCTACACACCGTCCCATCACACACTACAGGGGTCAGACACAGAGTGAATCTCCCTCCACACCGTCCCATCACACACTCCCGGGGTCAAACACAGAGTGAATCTCCCTACACACCGTCCCATCACACACTACAGGGGTCAGACACAGAGTGAATCTCCCTCCACACCGTCCCATCAAACACACCCGGGGTCAGACACATGGTCAAGGTCCCTGTACACCGTTGGTGCTACAGCTGCTCAATTCCACAGGATAACGATTTCTCGGTTCTCAGCTTCTGTATGTCTCTGTGTGTACAGGCCGTTCGTGTGGTTTAACAACATTTCCTCCCAGTGACTGCAAACTCACACTTCCCCCACTACCCTCCCTCCACATCCCCTCCTGCTCCAGTTCTATCCGTGTACGTCAACGGGGCTGTGTGCTGGGACAGACTGGAAAGAGCTTCACTCTGTCTCTGGACCCGGGACTGTGTGATGGAATAATGTGGAGGGAGTTTCAGTCAGTGTCTGACCCCGGGAGTGTGTGATGGGACGGTGTGGAGGGAGATTCACTCAGTGTCTGACCCCGGGAGTGTGCGATGGGACGGTGTAGAGGGAGATTCACTCAGTGTCTGAACATGGGAGTGTGTGATGGGACGGTGTAGAGGGAGTTTCACTCTGTATCTGACCCCGGGAGTGTGTGAATGGACGGTGTGGTGGGAGATTCACTCTGGGTCTGACCCTTGGAGTGTGTGATTGGACGGTGTGGAGGAGATTCACTCTGTGTCTGACTGCGGGAGTGTGTGATGGGACGGTGTGGAGGGAGATTCACTCTGTGTCTGACCGCGGGACTGTGTGATGGGACGGTGCAGAGGGAGATACACTCTGTCTCAAACCAGTCGAGTCAGTGTGATCGGACGGTTCCGAATTATCTTCACTTTAGAATCGAAGCCTTGAATGTGCGATGGGCCGTTGGAAACGATTCCCTTTTCTGTGTCTGACTACCGATGGATATAATGGAAGGTGTGGAGAGAGTAAAGAAGATGGGGCCAGAAAAGAAGATGGGGCCAAGCTGCATTCTTCTAACTCTGCTTCCAAGCGTCTTGAAATAAGTTCAAAATAGGAAAAGGAATATGAGGGCCACACAGAAGATACATGCACACCAGACTGAAGCTCCGTCCACTACATACCTTTTAATAATTCCGGGAGTCAGACGCACAGAGAAGCTCCCATGAAGCGCCCTGCAGACTGTCCCTTCACAAACTCACTGTGAAAACACATGGTCACCCTCCCTCCGCAGCTTCCCATCATTTACTCCCCATGTCTGACATTGGGTGAACTCCCTCCTCACCGTCCCATTAGACACACCCTGGGTCAAACACAGAGTTCATCGCCCTCCAGACCGACCCGTCACACACACCCGGAGTCAGACACGGAGTGATGCTCCCTCCACACCGTTCCATCACAACCTCCCGGGGTCAGACACAGAGTGAATCTCCCTCCACACCATCCCATCACACACTCCCGGGGTCAGACACATGGTCAAGGTCACTGCACACCGTTGGTGCTACAGCTGCTCAATTCCACCGGATGTCGATTTCTCGGTTCTCAGCTTCTGTATGTCTCTGTGTTGACAGGCCGGTCGTGTGGTTTAACAACATTTCCTCCCAGTGACTGCAAACTCACACGTCCCACACTACCCTCCCTCCCCATTCCCTCCTTCTCCAGTTCTAAGACTAGTCTCACACGTACTCATTAATTCTGTGACAGACACACTGTTGGAGAGTACAGGAAAGTTGACGTACTGGAGATTGGTGAGAGGGGAGTGAGGGAGTGAAGTGGAGATTCGCTCTGTTTCTGAAGCCAATACTGTTTTATTGGAATGTAAGTGGGCAGGTTCATTCCGTGTCTGTCAACGGGGCTGTGTCCGGGACGGAGTTGAGGGTGATTCACTCTGTGTCTGACACCAGGATTGTGTGATGGGACGGTGTGGAGGGAGCTTCACTCTGTGTCTGATCCCGGAGTTGATGATGGGACGGTGAGCACGAGAGCTTCACTCCTTGTCTGACCCCGCAAGTGTCTGATGGAACAGTGTGGAGGGAGTTTCACTCTGTATCTGACCATGGGAGTGTGTGATGGAATGATGTGGAGGGTGTTTCACTCTGTGTCTGACCCAGGGACTGTGGGATGGGACGGTGTGGAGGGAGATTCACACTGCGTCTGACCCCGGGTGTGTGTGATGGGACGGTGTGGAGGGATATACACTCTGTGTCTGAACCAGGGATTGTGTGATGGGACGGTGTGGAGGGAGCTTCAACTCTGCGTCTGACCCCGGGAGTGTGTGATGGGACGGTGTGGAGGGAGCTTCACTCTCTGTCTGACCCCGGGAGTGTGTGATGGGACGGGGTGGATGGTGATTCACTCTGTGTCTGACACCAGGAGTGTGTGATGGGAGGGTGTGGAGGGAGGTTCACTCTGTGTCTGATCCCGGGAGTGTGTGAGGGGACGGAGTGGAGGGAGATTCAATCTGTGTCTGACCCCGGGAGTGTGTGATGGGACGGTGTGGAGGGAGCTTCACTCTGTGTCTGACCCCGGGAGTGTGTGATGGGACGGTCTGGTGGGAGAGACAGTCTGTGTCTGACCCCGGGAGTGTGTGATGGGACGGTGTGGACGGAGGTTCACGGTGTGGAATCGTTAATCTTTATCTAGATTCACTGTCGGATCCCGGGAATGTGTTTTGGAAAAGTGTTTTTGGAACTTCTCTGTATGTTTTACAAAAGGATTATTTGATCGGACAGTGCAGAGGGAGATTCACTCTGTCTCTAACCCGGCGAGTCTGTGTGATCGGACGGTTCCGAATTATCTTCACTTTAGAACTGAAGCCGTGAATGTCTGATGAGCAGTTGCGGACGATCCCCTTTTCTGTGTCTGACTACCGGAGGTTGTAATGGACGGTGTGGAGAGGGAATCACTGTTCGTTGTTTCTATTTTCCAGAACAGACGATGGGGCCAAGCAGATTTGTTCTAACTCTGTTTCCAAGCGTCTTGAAATTAGTTCAAAATAGGAAAAGGAATATGAGATCCAGACAGAAGATACATACACACCCGACTGAAGCTCAGTCTACTCCATACCATTTCCTAATTCCGTGGTCAGACGCACAAAGAAGCTCCCTCCGTCCCGTCCCATCACATTCTCCCGGTGTTTGATGCACGGTGAAGCTCCCTCCACACCACCACATCGCAATCTCCCGTGGTCGGTCACAGATTGAATCTCCCTCCATACCGTCCCAAAACACACACCCGTGGTCAGGCACAGAGTGAATCTCCCTCAATGCCGTCCCTTCACAAACCCCCTGTGACAAAACATGGTCACCCTCCCTCCACAGCTTCCCATCACTTACTCTCGGTGTCTGACATTGGGTGTAACTCCCTCCTCAACATCCCATTAGACACTCCAGGGGTCAGACACATAATTCAGCTCTCTCCACACTGTCTTAGCAAACACTCCCAGGGTCAGACACATGGTGGTTCGCCCTCCATCCCGTCCCATCCATCACTGCCTTGGTCAGACACAGAGTGAATATCCCTACAGACGGTCCCATCACACAATCCCGTTGTCAGACACAGAGCGAAGCGCCCTTCTCACTGTCCAATCACAATGTCCCGGGGTCAAACACAGAGTGAATCTCCCTACACACCGTCCCATCACACACTACAGGGGTCAGACACAGAGTGAATCTCCCTCCACACCGTCCCATCACACACTCCCGGGGTCAAACACAGAGTGAATCTCCCTACACACCGTCCCATCACACACTACAGGGGTCAGACACAGAGTGAATCTCCCTCCACACCGTCCCATCAAACACACCCGGGGTCAGACACATGGTCAAGGTCCCTGTACACCGTTGGTGCTACAGCTGCTCAATTCCACAGGATAACGATTTCTCGGTTCTCAGCTTCTGTATGTCTCTGTGTGTACAGGCCGTTCGTGTGGTTTAACAACATTTCCTCCCAGTGACTGCAAACTCACACTTCCCCCACTACCCTCCCTCCACATCCCCTCCTGCTCCAGTTCTATCCGTGTACGTCAACGGGGCTGCGTGCTGGGACAGACTGCAAAGAGCTTCACTCTGTCTCTGGACCCGGGACTGTGTGATGGAATAATGTGGAGGGAGTTTCAGTCAGTGTCTGACCCCGGGAGTGTGTGATGGGACGGTGTGGAGGGAGATTCACTCAGTGTCTGACCCCGGGAGTGTGCGATGGGACGGTGTAGAGGGAGATTCACTCAGTGTCTGAACATGGGAGAGTGTGATGGGACGGTGTAGAGGGAGATTCACTCTGTGTCTGACCCCGGGTGTGTGTGATGGGACGGTGTAGAGGGAGATTCACTCAGTGTCTGACCCCGGGAGTGTGTGATGGGACGGTGCGCACGAGAGCTTCACTCCTTGTTTGACCCCGCAAGTGTCTGATGGAACGGTGTGGAGGGAGTTTCACTCTGTATCTGACCACGGGAGTGTGTGAATGGACGGTGTGGTGGGAGATTCACTCTGGGTCTGACCCTTGGAGTGTGTGATTGGACGGTGTGGAGGAGATTCACTCTGTGTCTGACTGCGGGAGTGTGTGATGGGACGGTGTGGAGGGAGATTCACTCTGTGTCTGACCGCGGGACTGTGTGATGGGACGGTGCAGAGGGAGATACACTCTGTCTCAAACCAGTCGAGTCAGTGTGATCGGACGGTTCCGAATTATCTTCACTTTAGAACCGAAGCCTTGAATGTGCGATGGGCCGTTGGAAACGATTCCCTTTTCTGTGTCTGACTACCGATGGATATAATGGAAGGTGTGGAGAGAGAAAAGAAGATGGGGCCAGAAAAGAAGATGGGGCCAAGCTGCATTCTTCTAACTCTGCTTCCAAGCGTCTTGAAATAAGTTCAAAATAGGAAAAGGAATATGAGGGCCACACAGAAGATACATGCACACCAGACTGAAGCTCCGTCCACTACATACCTTTTAATAATTCCGGGAGTCAGACGCACAGAGAAGCTCCCATGAAGCGCCCTGCAGACTGTCCCTTCACAAACTCACTGTGAAAACACATGGTCACCCTCCCTCCGCAGCTTCCCATCATTTACTCCCCATGTCTGACATTGGGTGAACTCCCTCCTCACCGTCCCATTAGACACACCCTGGGTCAAACACAGAGTTCATCGCCCTCCAGACCGACCCGTCACACACACCCGGCGTCAGACACGGAGTGAAGCTCCCTCCACACCGTTCCATCACAACCTCCCGGGGTCAGACACAGAGTGAATCTCCCTCCACACCATCCCATCACACACTCCCGGGGTCAGACACATGGTCAAGGTCACTGCAAACCGTTGGTGCTACAGCTGCTCAATTCCACCGGATGTCGATTTCTCGGTTCTCAGCTTCTGTATGTCTCTGTGTTGACAGGCCGGTCGTGTGGTTTAACAACATTTCCTCCCAGTGACTGCAAACTCACACGTCCCACACTACCCTCCCTCCCCATTCCCTCCTTCTCCAGTTCTAAGACTAGTCTCACACGTACTCATTAATTCTGTGACAGACACACTGTTGGAGAGTACAGGAAAGTTGACGTACTGGAGATTGGTGAGAGGGGAGTGAGGGAGTGAAGTGGAGATTCGCTCTGTTTCTGAAGCCAATACTGTTTTATTGGAATGTAAGTGGGCAGGTTCATTCCGTGTCTGTCAACGGGGCTGTGTCCTGGACGGAGTTGAGGGTGATTCACTCTGTGTCTGACACCAGGAGTGTGTGATGGGACGGTGTGGAGGGAGCTTCACTCTGTGTCTGATCCCGGGAGTTGATGATGGGACGGTGAGCACGAGAGCTTCACTCCTTGTCTGACCCCGCAAGTGTCTGATGGAACAGTGTGGAGGGAGTTTCACTCTGTATCTGACCATGGGAGTGTGTGATGGAATGATGTGGAGGGTGTTTCACTCTGTGTCTGACCCAGGGACTGTGGGATGGGACGGTGTGGAGGGAGATTCACACTGCGTCTGACCCCGGGTGTGTGTGATGGGACGGTGTGGAGGGATATACACTCTGTGTCTGAACCAGGGATTGTGTGATGGGACGGTGTGGAGGGAGCTTCAACTCTGCGTCTGACCCCGGGAGTGTGTGATGGGACGGTGTGGAGGGAGCTTCACTCTCTGTCTGACCCCGGGAGTGTGTGATGGGACGGGGTGGATGGTGATTCACTCTGTGTCTGACACCAGGAGTGTGTGATGGGAGGGTGTGGAGGGAGGTTCACTCTGTGTCTGATCCCGGGAGTGTGTGAGGGGACGGAGTGGAGGGAGATTCAATCTGTGTCTGACCCCGGGAGTGTGTGATGGGACGGTGTGGAGGGAGCTTCACTCTGTGTCTGACCCCGGGAGTGTGTGATGGGACGGTCTGGTGGGAGAGACAGTCTGTGTCTGACCCCGGGAGTGTGTGATGGGACGGTGTGGACGGAGGTTCACGGTGTGGAATCGTTAATCTTTATCTAGATTCACTGTCGGATCCCGGGAATGTGTTTTGGAAAAGTGTTTTTGGAACTTCTCTGTATGTTTTACAAAAGGATTATTTGATCGGACAGTGCAGAGGGAGATTCACTCTGTCTCTAACCCGGCGAGTCTGTGTGATCGGACGGTTCCGAATTATCTTCACTTTAGAACTGAAGCCGTGAATGTCTGATGAGCCGTTGCGGACGATCCCCTTTTCTGTGTCTGACTACCGGAGGTTGTAATGGACGGTGTGGAGAGGGAATCACTGTTCGTTGTTTCTATTTTCCAGAACAGACGATGGGGCCAAGCAGATTTGTTCTAACTCTGTTTCCAAGCGTCTTGAAATTAGTTCAAAATAGGAAAAGGAATATGAGATCCAGACAGAAGATACATACACACCCGACTGAAGCTCAGTCTACTCCATACCATTTCCTAATTCCGTGGTCAGACGCACAAAGAAGCTCCCTCCGTCCCGTCCCATCACATTCTCCCGGTGTTTGATGCACGGTGAAGCTCCCTCCACACCACCACATCGCAATCTCCCGTGGTCGGTCACAGATTGAATCTCCCTCCATACCGTCCCAAAACACACACCCGTGGTCAGGCACAGAGTGAATCTCCCTCAATGCCGTCCCTTCACAAACCCCCTGTGACAAAACATGGTCACCCTCCCTCCACAGCTTCCCATCACTTACTCTCGGTGTCTGACATTGGGTGTAACTCCCTCCTCAACATCCCATTAGACACTCCAGGGGTCAGACACATAATTCAGCTCTCTCCACACTGTCTTAGCAAACACTCCCAGGGTCAGACACATGGTGGTTCGGCCTCCATCCCGTCCCATCCATCACTGCCTTGGTCAGACACAGAGTGAATATCCCTACAGACGGTCCCATCACACAATCCCGTTGTCAGACACAGAGCGAAGCGCCCTTCTCACTGTCCAATCACAATGTCCCGGGGTCAAACACAGAGTGAATCTCCCTACACACCGTCCCATCACACACTACAGGGGTCAGACACAGAGTGAATCTCCCTCCACACCGTCCCATCACACACTCCCGGGGTCAAACACAGAGTGAATCTCCCTACACACCGTCCCATCACACACTACAGGGGTCAGACACAGAGTGAATCTCCCTCCACACCGTCCCATCAAACACACCCGGGGTCAGACACATGGTCAAGGTCCCTGTACACCGTTGGTGCTACAGCTGCTCAATTCCACAGGATAACGATTTCTCGGTTCTCAGCTTCTGTATGTCTCTGTGTGTACAGGCCGTTCGTGTGGTTTAACAACATTTCCTCCCAGTGACTGCAAACTCACACTTCCCCCACTACCCTCCCTCCACATCCCCTCCTGCTCCAGTTCTATCCGTGTACGTCAACGGGGCTGTGTGCTGGGACAGACTGGAAAGAGCTTCACTCTGTCTCTGGACCCGGGACTGTGTGATGGAATAATGTGGAGGGAGTTTCAGTCAGTGTCTGACCCCGGGAGTGTGTGATGGGACGGTGTGGAGGGAGATTCACTCAGTGTCTGACCCCGGGAGTGTGCGATGGGACGGTGTAGAGGGAGATTCACTCAGTGTCTGAACATGGGAGTGTGTGATGGGACGGTGTAGAGGGAGTTTCACTCTGTATCTGACCCCGGGAGTGTGTGAATGGACGGTGTGGTGGGAGATTCACTCTGGGTCTGACCCTTGGAGTGTGTGATTGGACGGTGTGGAGGAGATTCACTCTGTGTCTGACTGCGGGAGTGTGTGATGGGACGGTCTGGAGGGAGATTCACTCTGTGTCTGACCGCGGGACTGTGTGATGGGACGGTGCAGAGGGAGATACACTCTGTCTCAAACCAGTCGAGTCAGTGTGATCGGACGGTTCCGAATTATCTTCACTTTAGAATCGAAGCCTTGAATGTGCGATGGGCCGTTGGAAACGATTCCCTTTTCTGTGTCTGACTACCGATGGATATAATGGAAGGTGTGGAGAGAGTAAAGAAGATGGGGCCAGAAAAGAAGATGGGGCCAAGCTGCATTCTTCTAACTCTGCTTCCAAGCGTCTTGAAATAAGTTCAAAATAGGAAAAGGAATATGAGGGCCACACAGAAGATACATGCACACCAGACTGAAGCTCCGTCCACTACATACCTTTTAATAATTCCGGGAGTCAGACGCACAGAGAAGCTCCCATGAAGCGCCCTGCAGACTGTCCCTTCACAAACTCACTGTGAAAACACATGGTCACCCTCCCTCCGCAGCTTCCCATCATTTACTCCCCATGTCTGACATTGGGTGAACTCCCTCCTCACCGTCCCATTAGACACACCCTGGGTCAAACACAGAGTTCATCGCCCTCCAGACCGACCCGTCACACACACCCGGAGTCAGACACGGAGTGAAGCTCCCTCCACACCGTTCCATCACAACCTCCCGGGGTCAGACACAGAGTGAATCTCCCTCCACACCATCCCATCACACACTCCCGGGGTCAGACACATGGTCAAGGTCACTGCACACCGTTGGTGCTACAGCTGCTCAATTCCACCGGATGTCGATTTCTCGGTTCTCAGCTTCTGTATGTCTCTGTGTTGACAGGCCGGTCGTGTGGTTTAACAACATTTCCTCCCAGTGACTGCAAACTCACACGTCCCACACTACCCTCCCTCCCCATTCCCTCCTTCTCCAGTTCTAAGACTAGTCTCACACGTACTCATTAATTCTGTGACAGACACACTGTTGGAGAGTACAGGAAAGTTGACGTACTGGAGATTGGTGAGAGGGGAGTGAGGGAGTGAAGTGGAGATTCGCTCTGTTTCTGAAGCCAATACTGTTTTATTGGAATGTAAGTGGGCAGGTTCATTCCGTGTCTGTCAACGGGGCTGTGTCCGGGACGGAGTTGAGGGTGATTCACTCTGTGTCTGACACCAGGATTGTGTGATGGGACGGTGTGGAGGGAGCTTCACTCTGTGTCTGTTCCCGGAGTTGATGATGGGACGGTGAGCACGAGAGCTTCACTCCTTGTCTGACCCCGCAAGTGTCTGATGGAACAGTGTGGAGGGAGTTTCACTCTGTATCTGACCATGGGAGTGTGTGATGGAATGATGTGGAGGGTGTTTCACTCTGTGTCTGACCCAGGGACTGTGGGATGGGACGGTGTGGAGGGAGATTCACACTGCGTCTGACCCCGGGTGTGTGTGATGGGACGGTGTGGAGGGATATACACTCTGTGTCTGAACCAGGGATTGTGTGATGGGACGGTGTGGAGGGAGCTTCAACTCTGCGTCTGACCCCGGGAGTGTGTGATGGGACGGTGTGGAGGGAGCTTCACTCTCTGTCTGACCCCGGGAGTGTGTGATGGGACGGGGTGGATGGTGATTCACTCTGTGTCTGACACCAGGAGTGTGTGATGGGAGGGTGTGGAGGGAGGTTCACTCTGTGTCTGATCCCGGGAGTGTGTGAGGGGACGGAGTGGAGGGAGATTCAATCTGTGTCTGACCCCGGGAGTGTGTGATGGGACGGTGTGGAGGGAGCTTCACTCTGTGTCTGACCCCGGGAGTGTGTGATGGGACGGTCTGGTGGGAGAGACAGTCTGTGTCTGACCCCGGGAGTGTGTGATGGGACGGTGTGGACGGAGGTTCACGGTGTGGAATCGTTAATCTTTATCTAGATTCACTGTCGGATCCCGGGAATGTGTTTTGGAAAAGTGTTTTTGGAACTTCTCTGTATGTTTTACAAAAGGATTATTTGATCGGACAGTGCAGAGGGAGATTCACTCTGTCTCTAACCCGGCGAGTCTGTGTGATCGGACGGTTCCGAATTATCTTCACTTTAGAACTGAAGCCGTGAATGTCTGATGAGCCGTTGCGGACGATCCCCTTTTCTGTGTCTGACTACCGGAGGTTGTAATGGACGGTGTGGAGAGGGAATCACTGTTCGTTGTTTCTATTTTCCAGAACAGACGATGGGGCCAAGCAGATTTGTTCTAACTCTGTTTCCAAGCGTCTTGAAATTAGTTCAAAATAGGAAAAGGAATATGAGATCCAGACAGAAGATACATACACACCCGACTGAAGCTCAGTCTACTCCATACCATTTCCTAATTCCGTGGTCAGACGCACAAAGAAGCTCCCTCCGTCCCGTCCCATCACATTCTCCCGGTGTTTGATGCACGGTGAAGCTCCCTCCACACCACCACATCGCAATCTCCCGTGGTCGGTCACAGATTGAATCTCCCTCCATACCGTCCCAAAACACACACCCGTGGTCAGGCACAGAGTGAATCTCCCTCAATGCCGTCCCTTCACAAACCCCCTGTGACAAAACATGGTCACCCTCCCTCCACAGCTTCCCATCACTTACTCTCGGTGTCTGACATTGGGTGTAACTCCCTCCTCAACATCCCATTAGACACTCCAGGGGTCAGACACATAATTCAGCTCTCTCCACACTGTCTTAGCAAACACTCCCAGGGTCAGACACATGGTGGTTCGCCCTCCATCCCGTCCCATCCATCACTGCCTTGGTCAGACACAGAGTGAATATCCCTACAGACGGTCCCATCACACAATCCCGTTGTCAGACACAGAGCGAAGCGCCCTTCTCACTGTCCAATCACAATGTCCCGGGGTCAAACACAGAGTGAATCTCCCTACACACCGTCCCATCACACACTACAGGGGTCAGACACAGAGTGAATCTCCCTCCACACCGTCCCATCACACACTCCCGGGGTCAAACACAGAGTGAATCTCCCTACACACCGTCCCATCACACACTACAGGGGTCAGACACAGAGTGAATCTCCCTCCACACCGTCCCATCAAACACACCCGGGGTCAGACACATGGTCAAGGTCCCTGTACACCGTTGGTGCTACAGCTGCTCAATTCCACAGGATAACGATTTCTCGGTTCTCAGCTTCTGTATGTCTCTGTGTGTACAGGCCGTTCGTGTGGTTTAACAACATTTCCTCCCAGTGACTGCAAACTCACACTTCCCCCACTACCCTCCCTCCACATCCCCTCCTGCTCCAGTTCTATCCGTGTACGTCAACGGGGCTGTGTGCTGGGACAGACTGGAAAGAGCTTCACTCTGTCTCTGGACCCGGGACTGTGTGATGGAATAATGTGGAGGGAGTTTCAGTCAGTGTCTGACCCCGGGAGTGTGTGATGGGACGGTGTGGAGGGAGATTCACTCAGTGTCTGACCCCGGGAGTGTGCGATGGGACGGTGTAGAGGGAGATTCACTCAGTGTCTGAACATGGGAGTGTGTGATGGGACGGTGTAGAGGGAGATTCACTCTGTGTCTGACCCCGGGTGTGTGTGATGGGACGGTGTAGAGGGAGATTCACTCAGTGTCTGACCCCGGGAGTGTGTGATGGGACGGTGCGCACGAGAGCTTCACTCCTTGTTTGACCCCGCAAGTGTCTGATGGAACGGTGTGGAGGGAGTTTCACTCTGTATCTGACCCCGGGAGTGTGTGAATGGACGGTGTGGTGGGAGATTCACTCTGGGTCTGACCCTTGGAGTGTGTGATTGGACGGTGTGGAGGAGATTCACTCTGTGTCTGACTGCGGGAGTGTGTGATGGGACGGTGTGGAGGGAGATTCACTCTGTGTCTGACCGCGGGACTGTGTGATGGGACGGTGCAGAGGGAGATACACTCTGTCTCAAACCAGTCGAGTCAGTGTGATCGGACGGTTCCGAATTATCTTCACTTTAGAACTGAAGCCTTGAATGTGCGATGGGCCGTTGGAAACGATTCCCTTTTCTGTGTCTGACTACCGATGGTTATAATGGAAGGTGTGGAGAGAGAAAAGAAGATGGGGCCAAGCTGCATTCTTCTAACTCTGTTTCCAAGCGTCTTGAAATTAGTTCAAAATAGGAAAAGGAATATGAGATCCAGACAGAAGATACATACACACCCGACTGAAGCTCAGTCTACTCCATACCATTTCCTAATTCCGTGGTCAGACGCACAAAGAAGCTCCCTCCGTCCCGTCCCATCACATTCTCCCGGTGTTTGATGCACGGTGAAGCTCCCTCCACACCACCACATCGCAATCTCCCGTGGTCGGTCACAGATTGAATCTCCCTCCATACCGTCCCAAAACACACACCCGTGGTCAGGCACAGAGTGAATCTCCCTCAATGCCGTCCCTTCACAAACCCCCTGTGACAAAACATGGTCACCCTCCCTCCACAGCTTCCCATCACTTACTCTCGGTGTCTGACATTGGGTGTAACTCCCTCCTCAACATCCCATTAGACACTCCAGGGGTCAGACACATAATTCAGCTCTCTCCACACTGTCTTAGCAAACACTCCCAGGGTCAGACACATGGTGGTTCGCCCTCCATCCCGTCCCATCCATCACTGCCTTGGTCAGACACAGAGTGAATATCCCTACAGACGGTCCCATCACACAATCCCGTTGTCAGACACAGAGCGAAGCGCCCTTCTCACTGTCCAATCACAATGTCCCGGGGTCAAACACAGAGTGAATCTCCCTACACACCGTCCCATCACACACTACAGGGGTCAGACACAGAGTGAATCTCCCTCCACACCGTCCCATCACACACTCCCGGGGTCAAACACAGAGTGAATCTCCCTACACACCGTCCCATCACACACTACAGGGGTCAGACACAGAGTGAATCTCCCTCCACACCGTCCCATCAAACACACCCGGGGTCAGACACATGGTCAAGGTCCCTGTACACCGTTGGTGCTACAGCTGCTCAATTCCACAGGATAACGATTTCTCGGTTCTCAGCTTCTGTATGTCTCTGTGTGTACAGGCCGTTCGTGTGGTTTAACAACATTTCCTCCCAGTGACTGCAAACTCACACTTCCCCCACTACCCTCCCTCCACATCCCCTCCTGCTCCAGTTCTATCCGTGTACGTCAACGGGGCTGTGTGCTGGGACAGACTGGAAAGAGCTTCACTCTGTCTCTGGACCCGGGACTGTGTGATGGAATAATGTGGAGGGAGTTTCAGTCAGTGTCTGACCCCGGGAGTGTGTGATGGGACGGTGTGGAGGGAGATTCACTCAGTGTCTGACCCCGGGAGTGTGCGATGGGACGGTGTAGAGGGAGATTCACTCAGTGTCTGAACATGGGAGTGTGTGATGGGACGGTGTAGAGGGAGATTCACTCTGTGTCTGACCCCGGGTGTGTGTGATGGGACGGTGTAGAGGGAGATTCACTCAGTGTCTG
This sequence comes from Hemitrygon akajei, assembly GCF_048418815.1. NCBI lineage: Eukaryota > Metazoa > Chordata > Chondrichthyes > Myliobatiformes > Dasyatidae > Hemitrygon > Hemitrygon akajei. The sequence goes on from NW_027331965.1 coordinate 876,315, forward strand.
ACCCCGGGAGTGTGTGATGGGACGGTGCGCACGAGAGCTTCACTCCTTGTTTGACCCCGCAAGTGTCTGATGGAACGGTGTGGAGGGAGTTTCACTCTGTATCTGACCCCGGGAGTGTGTGAATGGACGGTGTGGTGGGAGATTCACTCTGGGTCTGACCCTTGGAGTGTGTGATTGGACGGTGTGGAGGAGATTCACTCTGTGTCTGACTGCGGGAGTGTGTGATGGGACGGTGTGGAGGGAGATTCACTCTGTGTCTGACCGCGGGACTGTGTGATGGGACGGTGCAGAGGGAGATACACTCTGTCTCAAACCAGTCGAGTCAGTGTGATCGGACGGTTCCGAATTATCTTCACTTTAGAACTGAAGCCTTGAATGTGCGATGGGCCGTTGGAAACGATTCCCTTTTCTGTGTCTGACTACCGATGGTTATAATGGAAGGTGTGGAGAGAGAAAAGAAGATGGGGCCAAGCTGCATTCTTCTAACTCTGCTTCCAAGCGTCTTGAAATAAGTTCAAAATAGGAAAAGGAATATGAGGGCCACACAGAAGATACATGCACACCAGACTGAAGCTCCGTCCACTACATACCTTTTTAATAATTCCGGGAGTCAGACGCACAGAGAAGCTCCCATGAAGCGCCCTGCAGACTGTCCCTTCACAAACTCACTGTGAAAACACATGGTCACCCTCCCTCCGCAGCTTCCCATCATTTACTCCCCATGTCTGACATTGGGTGAACTCCCTCCTCACCGTCCCATTAGACACACCCTGGGTCAAACACAGAGTTCATCGCCCTCCAGACCGACCCGTCACACACATCCGGAGTCAGACACGGAGTGAAGCTCCCTCCACACCGTTCCATCACAACCTCCCGGGGTCAGACACAGAGTGAATCTCCCTCCACACCATCCCATCACACACTCCCGGGGTCAGACACATGGTCAAGGTCACTGCACACCGTTGGTGCTACAGCTGCTCAATTCCACCGGATGTCGATTTCTCGGTTCTCAGCTTCTGTATGTCTCTGTGTTGACAGGCCGGTCGTGTGGTTTAACAACATTTCCTCCCAGTGACTGCAAACTCACACGTCCCACACTACCCTCCCTCCCCATTCCCTCCTTCTCCAGTTCTAAGACTAGTCTCACACGTACTCATTAATTCTGTGACAGACACACTGTTGGAGAGTACAGGAAAGTTGACGTACTGGAGATTGGTGAGAGGGGAGTGAGGGAGTGAAGTGGAGATTCGCTCTGTTTCTGAAGCCAATACTGTTTTATTGGAATGTATGTGGGCAGGTTCATTCCGTGTCTGTCAACGGGGCTGTGTCCGGGACGGAGTTGAGGGTGATTCACTCTGTGTCTGACCCCGGGAGTGTGTGATGGGACGGTGTGGAGGGAGCTTCACTCTGTGTCTGACCCCGGGAGTGTGTGATGGGACGGTGTGGACGGAGGTTCACGGTGTGGAATCGTTAATCTTTATCTAGATTCACTGTCGGATCCCGGGAATGTGTTTTGGAAAAGTGTTTTTGGAACTTCTCTGTATGTTTTACAAAAGGATTATTTGATCGGACAGTGCAGAGGGAGATTCACTCTGTCTCTAACCCGGCGAGTCTGTGTGATCGGACGGTTCCGAATTATCTTCACTTTAGAACTGAAGCCGTGAATGTCTGATGAGCCGTTGCGGACGATCCCCTTTTCTGTGTCTGACTACCGGAGGTTGTAATGGACGGTGTGGAGAGGGAATCACTGTTCGTTGTTTCTATTTTCCAGAACAGACGATGGGGCCAAGCAGATTTGTTCTAACTCTGTTTCCAAGCGTCTTGAAATTAGTTCAAAATAGGAAAAGGAATATGAGATCCAGACAGAAGATACATACACACCCGACTGAAGCTCAGTCTACTCCATACCATTTCCTAATTCCGTGGTCAGACGCACAAAGAAGCTCCCTCCGTACCGTCCCATCACATTCTCCCGGTGTTTGATGCACGGTGAAGCTCCCTCCACACCACCACATCGCAATCTCCCGTGGTCGGTCACAGATTGAATCTCCCTCCATACCGTCCCAAAACACACACCCGTGGTCAGGCACAGAGTGAATCTCCCTCAATGCCGTCCCTTCACAAACCCCCTGTGACAAAACATGGTCACCCTCCCTCCACAGCTTCCCATCACTTACTCTCGGTGTCTGACATTGGGTGTAACTCCCTCCTCAACATCCCATTAGACACTCCAGGGGTCAGACACATAATTCAGCTCTCTCCACACTGTCTTAGCAAACACTCCCAGGGTCAGACACATGGTGGTTCGCCCTCCATCCCGTCCCATCCATCACTGCCTTGGTCAGACACAGAGTGAATATCCCTACAGACGGTCCCATCACACAATCCCGTTGTCAGACACAGAGCGAAGCGCCCTTCTCACTGTCCAATCACAATGTCCCGGGGTCAAACACAGAGTGAATCTCCCTACACACCGTCCCATCACACACTACAGGGGTCAGACACAGAGTGAATCTCCCTCCACACCGTCCCATCACACACTCCCGGGGTCAAACACAGAGTGAATCTCCCTACACACCGTCCCATCACACACTACAGGGGTCAGACACAGAGTGAATCTCCCTCCACACCGTCCCATCAAACACACCCGGGGTCAGACACATGGTCAAGGTCCCTGTACACCGTTGGTGCTACAGCTGCTCAATTCCACAGGATAACGATTTCTCGGTTCTCAGCTTCTGTATGTCTCTGTGTGTACAGGCCGTTCGTGTGGTTTAACAACATTTCCTCCCAGTGACTGCAAACTCACACTTCCCCCACTACCCTCCCTCCACATCCCCTCCTGCTCCAGTTCTATCCGTGTACGTCAACGGGGCTGTGTGCTGGGACAGACTGGAAAGAGCTTCACTCTGTCTCTGGACCCGGGACTGTGTGATGGAATAATGTGGAGGGAGTTTCAGTCAGTGTCTGACCCCGGGAGTGTGTGATGGGACGGTGTGGAGGGAGATTCACTCAGTGTCTGACCCCGGGAGTGTGCGATGGGACGGTGTAGAGGGAGATTCACTCAGTGTCTGAACATGGGAGTGTGTGATGGGACGGTGTAGAGGGAGATTCACTCTGTGTCTGACCCCGGGTGTGTGTGATGGGACGGTGTAGAGGGAGATTCACTCAGTGTCTGACCCCGGGAGTGTGTGATGGGACGGTGCGCACGAGAGCTTCACTCCTTGTTTGACCCCGCAAGTGTCTGATGGAACGGTGTGGAGGGAGTTTCACTCTGTATCTGACCCCGGGAGTGTGTGAATGGACGGTGTGGTGGGAGATTCACTCTGGGTCTGACCCTTGGAGTGTGTGATTGGACGGTGTGGAGGAGATTCACTCTGTGTCTGACTGCGGGAGTGTGTGATGGGACGGTGTGGAGGGAGATTCACTCTGTGTCTGACCGCGGGACTGTGTGATGGGACGGTGCAGAGGGAGATACACTCTGTCTCAAACCAGTCGAGTCAGTGTGATCGGACGGTTCCGAATTATCTTCACTTTAGAACTGAAGCCTTGAATGTGCGATGGGCCGTTGGAAACGATTCCCTTTTCTGTGTCTGACTACCGATGGTTATAATGGAAGGTGTGGAGAGAGAAAAGAAGATGGGGCCAAGCTGCATTCTTCTAACTCTGCTTCCAAGCGTCTTGAAATAAGTTCAAAATAGGAAAAGGAATATGAGGGCCACACAGAAGATACATGCACACCAGACTGAAGCTCCGTCCACTACATACCTTTTTAATAATTCCGGGAGTCAGACGCACAGAGAAGCTCCCATGAAGCGCCCTGCAGACTGTCCCTTCACAAACTCACTGTGAAAACACATGGTCACCCTCCCTCCGCAGCTTCCCATCATTTACTCCCCATGTCTGACATTGGGTGAACTCCCTCCTCACCGTCCCATTAGACACACCCTGGGTCAAACACAGAGTTCATCGCCCTCCAGACCGACCCGTCACACACACCCGGAGTCAGACACGGAGTGAAGCTCCCTCCACACCGTTCCATCACAACCTCCCGGGGTCAGACACAGAGTGAATCTCCCTCCACACCATCCCATCACACACTCCCGGGGTCAGACACATGGTCAAGGTCACTGCACACCGTTGGTGCTACAGCTGCTCAATTCCACCGGATGTCGATTTCTCGGTTCTCAGCTTCTGTATGTCTCTGTGTTGACAGGCCGGTCGTGTGGTTTAACAACATTTCCTCCCAGTGACTGCAAACTCACACGTCCCACACTACCCTCCCTCCCCATTCCCTCCTTCTCCAGTTCTAATACTAGTCTCACACGTACTCATTAATTCTGTGACAGACACACTGTTGGAGAGTACAGGAAAGTTGACGTACTGGAGATTGGTGAGAGGGGAGTGAGGGAGTGAATTGGAGATTCGCTCTGTTTCTGAAGCCAATACTGTTTTATTGGAATGTATGTGGGCAGGTTCATTCCGTGTCTGTCAACGGGGCTGTGTCCGGGACGGAGTTGAGGGTGATTCACTCTGTGTCTGACCCCGGGAGTGTGTGATGGGACGGTGTGGAGGGAGCTTCACTCTGTGTCTGACCCCGGGAGTGTGTGATGGGACGGTCTGGTGGGAGAGACAGTCTGTGTCTGACCCCGGGAGTGTGTGATGGGACGGTGTGGACGGAGGTTCACGGTGTGGAATCGTTAATCTTTATCTAGATTCACTGTCGGATCCCGGGAATGTGTTTTGGAAAAGTGTTTTTGGAACTTCTCTGTATGTTTTACAAAAGGATTATTTGATCGGACAGTGCAGAGGGAGATTCACTCTGTCTCTAACCCGGCGAGTCTGTGTGATCGGACGGTTCCGAATTATCTTCACTTTAGAACTGAAGCCGTGAATGTCTGATGAGCCGTTGCGGACGATCCCCTTTTCTGTGTCTGACTACCGGAGGTTGTAATGGACGGTGTGGAGAGGGAATCACTGTTCGTTGTTTCTATTTTCCAGAACAGACGATGGGGCCAAGCAGATTTGTTCTAACTCTGTTTCCAAGCGTCTTGAAATTAGTTCAAAATAGGAAAAGGAATATGAGATCCAGACAGAAGATACATACACACCCGACTGAAGCTCAGTCTACTTCATACCATTTCCTAATTCCGTGGTCAGACGCACAAAGAAGCTCCCTCCGTACCGTCCCATCACATTCTCCCGGTGTTTGATGCACGGTGAAGCTCCCTCCACACCACCACATCGCAATCTCCCGTGGTCGGTCACAGATTGAATCTCCCTCCATACCGTCCCAAAACACACACCCGTGGTCAGGCACAGAGTGAATCTCCCTCAATGCCGTCCCTTCACAAACCCCCTGTGACAAAACATGGTCACCCTCCCTCCACAGCTTCCCATCACTTACTCTCGGTGTCTGACATTGGGTGTAACTCCCTCCTCAACATCCCATTAGACACTCCAGGGGTCAGACACATAATTCAGCTCTCTCCACACTGTCTTAGCAAACACTCCCAGGGTCAGACACATGGTGGTTCGCCCTCCATCCCGTCCCATCCATCACTGCCTTGGTCAGACACAGAGTGAATATCCCTACAGACGGTCCCATCACACAATCCCGTTGTCAGACACAGAGCGAAGCGCCCTTCTCACTGTCCAATCACAATGTCCCGGGGTCAAACACAGAGTGAATCTCCCTACACACCGTCCCATCACACACTACAGGGGTCAGACACAGAGTGAATCTCCCTCCACACCGTCCCATCACACACTCCCGGGGTCAAACACAGAGTGAATCTCCCTACACACCGTCCCATCACACACTACAGGGGTCAGACACAGAGTGAATCTCCCTCCACACCGTCCCATCAAACACACCCGGGGTCAGACACATGGTCAAGGTCCCTGTACACCGTTGGTGCTACAGCTGCTCAATTCCACAGGATAACGATTTCTCGGTTCTCAGCTTCTGTATGTCTCTGTGTGTACAGGCCGTTCGTGTGGTTTAACAACATTTCCTCCCAGTGACTGCAAACTCACACTTCCCCCACTACCCTCCCTCCACATCCCCTCCTGCTCCAGTTCTATCCGTGTACGTCAACGGGGCTGTGTGCTGGGACAGACTGGAAAGAGCTTCACTCTGTCTCTGGACCCGGGACTGTGTGATGGAATAATGTGGAGGGAGTTTCAGTCAGTGTCTGACCCCGGGAGTGTGTGATGGGACGGTGTGGAGGGAGATTCACTCAGTGTCTGACCCCGGGAGTGTGCGATGGGACGGTGTAGAGGGAGATTCACTCAGTGTCTGAACATGGGAGTGTGTGATGGGACGGTGTAGAGGGAGATTCACTCTGTGTCTGACCCCGGGTGTGTGTGATGGGACGGTGTAGAGGGAGATTCACTCAGTGTCTGACCCCGGGAGTGTGTGATGGGACGGTGCGCACGAGAGCTTCACTCCTTGTTTGACCCCGCAAGTGTCTGATGGAACGGTGTGGAGGGAGTTTCACTCTGTATCTGACCCCGGGAATGTGTGAATGGACGGTGTGGTGGGAGATTCACTCTGTATCTGACCCAGGGATTGTGTGATGGGACTTTTTGGAGGGAGCTTCACTCTGCGTCTGACCACGGGAGTATGTGATGGAATAATGTGGAGCGAGTTTCACTCTGTGTCTGACCCCGGGAGTGTGTGATGGAACGGTGTCGAGGGAGATTCACTCAGTGTCTGAACATGGGAGTGTGTGTTGGGACAGTGTGGAGGGAGATGCACTCGGTATCTGACACCTCAAGTGTGTGATGGGACAGTGTGGAGAGAGGTTCACTCCATGTCTGACCCCGCAAATGTCTGATGGAACGGTGTGGAGTGAGTTTCACTCTGCGTCTGACCCCGGGAGTGTGTGATGGGACGGTGTAGAGGGAGATTCACTCAGTGTCTGAACATGGGAGTGTGTGATGGGACGGTGTAGAGGGAGATTCACTCTGTGTCTGACCCCGGGTGTGTGTGATGGGACGGTGTAGAGGGAGATTCACTCAGTGTCTGACCCCGGGAGTGTGTGATGGGACGGTGCGCACGAGAGCTTCACTCCTTGTTTGACCCCGCAAGTGTCTGATGGAACGGTGTGGAGGGAGTTTCACTCTGTATCTGACCCCGGGAGTGTGTGAATGGACGGTGTGGTGGGAGATTCACTCTGGGTCTGACCCTTGGAGTGTGTGATTGGACGGTGTGGAGGAGATTCACTCTGTGTCTGACTGCGGGAGTGTGTGATGGGACGGTGTGGAGGGAGATTCACTCTGTGTCTGACCGCGGGACTGTGTGATGGGACGGTGCAGAGGGAGATACACTCTGTCTCAAACCAGTCGAGTCAGTGTGATCGGACGGTTCCGAATTATCTTCACTTTAGAACTGAAGCCTTGAATGTGCGATGGGCCGTTGGAAACGATTCCCTTTTCTGTGTCTGACTACCGATGGTTATAATGGAAGGTGTGGAGAGAGAAAAGAAGATGGGGCCAAGCTGCATTCTTCTAACTCTGCTTCCAAGCGTCTTGAAATAAGTTCAAAATAGGAAAAGGAATATGAGGGCCACACAGAAGATACATGCACACCAGACTGAAGCTCCGTCCACTACATACCTTTTTAATAATTCCGGGAGTCAGACGCACAGAGAAGCTCCCATGAAGCGCCCTGCAGACTGTCCCTTCACAAACTCACTGTGAAAACACATGGTCACCCTCCCTCCGCAGCTTCCCATCATTTACTCCCCATGTCTGACATTGGGTGAACTCCCTCCTCACCGTCCCATTAGACACACCCTGGGTCAAACACAGAGTTCATCGCCCTCCAGACCGACCCGTCACACACACCCGGAGTCAGACACGGAGTGAAGCTCCCTCCACACCGTGCCATCACAACCTCCCGGGGTCAGACACAGAGTGAATCTCCCTCCACACCATCCCATCACACACTCCCGGGGTCAGACACATGGTCAAGGTCACTGCACACCGTTGGTGCTACAGCTGCTCAATTCCACCGGATGTCGATTTCTCGGTTCTCAGCTTCTGTATGTCTCTGTGTTGACAGGCCGGTCGTGTGGTTTAACAACATTTCCTCCCAGTGACTGCAAACTCACACGTCCCACACTACCCTCCCTCCCCATTCCCTCCTTCTCCAGTTCAAAGACTAGTCTCACACGTACTCATTAATTCTGTGACAGACACACTGTTGGAGAGTACAGGAAAGTTGACGTACTGGAGATTGGTGAGAGGGGAGTGAGGGAGTGAAGTGGAGATTCGCTCTGTTTCTGAAGCCAATACTGTTTTATTGGAATGTAAGTGGGCAGGTTCATTCCGTGTCTGTCAACGGGGCTGTGTCCGGGACGGAGTTGAGGGTGATTCACTCTGTGTCTGACACCAGGAGTGTGTGATGGGACGGTGTGGAGGGAGCTTCACTCTGTGTCTGATCCCGGGAGTTGATGATGGGACGGTGAGCACGAGAGCTTCACTCCTTGTCTGATCCCGCAAGTGTCTGATGGAACGGTGTGGAGGGAGTTTCACTCTGTATCTGACCATGGGAGTGTGTGATGGAATGATGTGGAGGGTGTTTCACTCTGTGTCTGACCCAGGGACTGTGGGATGGGACGGTGTGGAGGGAGATTCACACTGCGTCTGACCCCGGGTGTGTGTGATGGGACGGTGTGGAGGGATATACACTCTGTGTCTGAACCAGGGATTGTGTGATGGGACGGTGTGGAGGGAGCTTCAACTCTGCGTCTGACCCCGGGAGTGTGTGATGGGACGGTGTGGAGGGAGCTTCACTCTCTGTCTGACCCCGGGAGTGTGTGATGGGACGGGGTGGATGGTGATTCACTCTGTGTCTGACACCAGGAGTGTGTGATGGGAGGGTGTGGAGGGAAGTTCACTCTGTGTCTGATCCCGGGAGTGTGTGAGGGGACGGAGTGGAGGGAGATTCAATCTGTGTCTGACCCCGGGAGTGTGTGATGGGACGATGTGGAGGGAGCTTCACTCTGTGTCTGACCCCGGGAGTGTGTGAATGGACGGTGTGGTGGGAGATTCACTCTGGGTCTGACCCTTGGAGTGTGTGATTGGACGGTGTGGAGGAGATTCACTCTGTGTCTGACTGCGGGAGTGTGTGATGGGACGGTGTGGAGGGAGATTCACTCTGTGTCTGACCGCGGGACTGTGTGATGGGACGGTGCAGAGGGAGATACACTCTGTCTCAAACCAGTCGAGTCAGTGTGATCGGACGGTTCCGAATTATCTTCACTTTAGAACTGAAGCCTTGAATGTGCGATGGGCCGTTGGAAACGATTCCCTTTTCTGTGTCTGACTACCGATGGTTATAATGGAAGGTGTGGAGAGAGAAAAGAAGATGGGGCCAAGCTGCATTCTTCTAACTCTGCTTCCAAGCGTCTTGAAATAAGTTCAAAATAGGAAAAGGAATATGAGGGCCACACAGAAGATACATGCACACCAGACTGAAGCTCCGTCCACTACATACCTTTTTAATAATTCCGGGAGTCAGACGCACAGAGAAGCTCCCATGAAGCGCCCTGCAGACTGTCCCTTCACAAACTCACTGTGAAAACACATGGTCACCCTCCCTCCGCAGCTTCCCATCATTTACTCCCCATGTCTGACATTGGGTGAACTCCCTCCTCACCGTCCCATTAGACACACCCTGGGTCAAACACAGAGTTCATCGCCCTCCAGACCGACCCGTCACACACACCCGGAGTCAGACACGGAGTGAAGCTCCCTCCACACCGTTCCATCACAACCTCCCGGGGTCAGACACAGAGTGAATCTCCCTCCACACCATCCCATCACACACTCCCGGGGTCAGACACATGGTCAAGGTCACTGCACACCGTTGGTGCTACAGCTGCTCAATTCCACCGGATGTCGATTTCTCGGTTCTCAGCTTCTGTATGTCTCTGTGTTGACAGGCCGGTCGTGTGGTTTAACAACATTTCCTCCCAGTGACTGCAAACTCACACGTCCCACACTACCCTCCCTCCCCATTCCCTCCTTCTCCAGTTCTAATACTAGTCTCACACGTACTCATTAATTCTGTGACAGACACACTGTTGGAGAGTACAGGAAAGTTGACGTACTGGAGATTGGTGAGAGGGGAGTGAGGGAGTGAATTGGAGATTCGCTCTGTTTCTGAAGCCAATACTGTTTTATTGGAATGTATGTGGGCAGGTTCATTCCGTGTCTGTCAACGGGGCTGTGTCCGGGACGGAGTTGAGGGTGATTCACTCTGTGTCTGACCCCGGGAGTGTGTGATGGGACGGTGTGGAGGGAGCTTCACTCTGTGTCTGACCCCGGGAGTGTGTGATGGGACGGTCTGGTGGGAGAGACAGTCTGTGTCTGACCCCGGGAGTGTGTGATGGGACGGTGTGGACGGAGGTTCACGGTGTGGAATCGTTAATCTTTATCTAGATTCACTGTCGGATCCCGGGAATGTGTTTTGGAAAAGTGTTTTTGGAACTTCTCTGTATGTTTTACAAAAGGATTATTTGATCGGACAGTGCAGAGGGAGATTCACTCTGTCTCTAACCCGGCGAGTCTGTGTGATCGGACGGTTCCGAATTATCTTCACTTTAGAACTGAAGCCGTGAATGTCTGATGAGCCGTTGCGGACGATCCCCTTTTCTGTGTCTGACTACCGGAGGTTGTAATGGACGGTGTGGAGAGGGAATCACTGTTCGTTGTTTCTATTTTCCAGAACAGACGATGGGGCCAAGCAGATTTGTTCTAACTCTGTTTCCAAGCGTCTTGAAATTAGTTCAAAATAGGAAAAGGAATATGAGATCCAGACAGAAGATACATACACACCCGACTGAAGCTCAGTCTACTTCATACCATTTCCTAATTCCGTGGTCAGACGCACAAAGAAGCTCCCTCCGTACCGTCCCATCACATTCTCCCGGTGTTTGATGCACGGTGAAGCTCCCTCCACACCACCACATCGCAATCTCCCGTGGTCGGTCACAGATTGAATCTCCCTCCATACCGTCCCAAAACACACACCCGTGGTCAGGCACAGAGTGAATCTCCCTCAATGCCGTCCCTTCACAAACCCCCTGTGACAAAACATGGTCACCCTCCCTCCACAGCTTCCCATCACTTACTCTCGGTGTCTGACATTGGGTGTAACTCCCTCCTCAACATCCCATTAGACACTCCAGGGGTCAGACACATAATTCAGCTCTCTCCACACTGTCTTAGCAAACACTCCCAGGGTCAGACACATGGTGGTTCGCCCTCCATCCCGTCCCATCCATCACTGCCTTGGTCAGACACAGAGTGAATATCCCTACAGACGGTCCCATCACACAATCCCGTTGTCAGACACAGAGCGAAGCGCCCTTCTCACTGTCCAATCACAATGTCCCGGGGTCAAACACAGAGTGAATCTCCCTACACACCGTCCCATCACACACTACAGGGGTCAGACACAGAGTGAATCTCCCTCCACACCGTCCCATCACACACTCCCGGGGTCAAACACAGAGTGAATCTCCCTACACACCGTCCCATCACACACTACAGGGGTCAGACACAGAGTGAATCTCCCTCCACACCGTCCCATCAAACACACCCGGGGTCAGACACATGGTCAAGGTCCCTGTACACCGTTGGTGCTACAGCTGCTCAATTCCACAGGATAACGATTTCTCGGTTCTCAGCTTCTGTATGTCTCTGTGTGTACAGGCCGTTCGTGTGGTTTAACAACATTTCCTCCCAGTGACTGCAAACTCACACTTCCCCCACTACCCTCCCTCCACATCCCCTCCTGCTCCAGTTCTATCCGTGTACGTCAACGGGGCTGTGTGCTGGGACAGACTGGAAAGAGCTTCACTCTGTCTCTGGACCCGGGACTGTGTGATGGAATAATGTGGAGGGAGTTTCAGTCAGTGTCTGACCCCGGGAGTGTGTGATGGGACGGTGTGGAGGGAGATTCACTCAGTGTCTGACCCCGGGAGTGTGCGATGGGACGGTGTAGAGGGAGATTCACTCAGTGTCTGAACATGGGAGTGTGTGATGGGACGGTGTAGAGGGAGATTCACTCTGTGTCTGACCCCGGGTGTGTGTGATGGGACGGTGTAGAGGGAGATTCACTCAGTGTCTGACCCCGGGAGTGTGTGATGGGACGGTGCGCACGAGTGCTTCACTCCTTGTTTGACCCCGCAAGTGTCTGATGGAACGGTGTGGAGGGAGTTTCACTCTGTATCTGACCCCGGGAATGTGTGAATGGACGGTGTGGTGGGAGATTCACTCTGTATCTGACCCAGGGATTGTGTGATGGGACTTTTTGGAGGGAGCTTCACTCTGCGTCTGACCACGGGAGTATGTGATGGAATAATGTGGAGCGAGTTTCACTCTGTGTCTGACCCCGGGAGTGTGTGATGGAACGGTGTCGAGGGAGATTCACTCAGTGTCTGAACATGGGAGTGTGTGTTGGGACAGTGTGGAGGGAGATGCACTCGGTATCTGACACCTCAAGTGTGTGATGGGACAGTGTGGAGAGAGGTTCACTCCATGTCTGACCCCGCAAATGTCTGATGGAACGGTGTGGAGTGAGTTTCACTCTGCGTCTGACCCCGGGAGTGTGTGATGGGACGGTGTAGAGGGAGATTCACTCAGTGTCTGAACATGGGAGTGTGTGATGGGACGGTGTAGAGGGAGATTCACTCTGTGTCTGACCCCGGGTGTGTGTGATGGGACGGTGTAGAGGGAGATTCACTCAGTGTCTGACCCCGGGAGTGTGTGATGGGACGGTGCGCACGAGAGCTTCACTCCTTGTTTGACCCCGCAAGTGTCTGATGGAACGGTGTGGAGGGAGTTTCACTCTGTATCTGACCCCGGGAGTGTGTGAATGGACGGTGTGGTGGGAGATTCACTCTGGGTCTGACCCTTGGAGTGTGTGATTGGACGGTGTGGAGGAGATTCACTCTGTGTCTGACTGCGGGAGTGTGTGATGGGACGGTGTGGAGGGAGATTCACTCTGTGTCTGACCGCGGGACTGTGTGATGGGACGGTGCAGAGGGAGATACACTCTGTCTCAAACCAGTCGAGTCAGTGTGATCGGACGGTTCCGAATTATCTTCACTTTAGAACTGAAGCCTTGAATGTGCGATGGGCCGTTGGAAACGATTCCCTTTTCTGTGTCTGACTACCGATGGTTATAATGGAAGGTGTGGAGAGAGAAAAGAAGATGGGGCCAAGCTGCATTCTTCTAACTCTGCTTCCAAGCGTCTTGAAATAAGTTCAAAATAGGAAAAGGAATATGAGGGCCACACAGAAGATACATGCACACCAGACTGAAGCTCCGTCCACTACATACCTTTTTAATAATTCCGGGAGTCAGACGCACAGAGAAGCTCCCATGAAGCGCCCTGCAGACTGTCCCTTCACAAACTCACTGTGAAAACACATGGTCACCCTCCCTCCGCAGCTTCCCATCATTTACTCCCCATGTCTGACATTGGGTGAACTCCCTCCTCACCGTCCCATTAGACACACCCTGGGTCAAACACAGAGTTCATCGCCCTCCAGACCGACCCGTCACACACACCCGGAGTCAGACACGGAGTGAAGCTCCCTCCACACCGTGCCATCACAACCTCCCGGGGTCAGACACAGAGTGAATCTCCCTCCACACCATCCCATCACACACTCCCGGGGTCAGACACATGGTCAAGGTCACTGCACACCGTTGGTGCTACAGCTGCTCAATTCCACCGGATGTCGATTTCTCGGTTCTCAGCTTCTGTATGTCTCTGTGTTGACAGGCCGGTCGTGTGGTTTAACAACATTTCCTCCCAGTGACTGCAAACTCACACGTCCCACACTACCCTCCCTCCCCATTCCCTCCTTCTCCAGTTCAAAGACTAGTCTCACACGTACTCATTAATTCTGTGACAGACACACTGTTGGAGAGTACAGGAAAGTTGACGTACTGGAGATTGGTGAGAGGGGAGTGAGGGAGTGAAGTGGAGATTCGCTCTGTTTCTGAAGCCAATACTGTTTTATTGGAATGTAAGTGGGCAGGTTCATTCCGTGTCTGTCAACGGGGCTGTGTCCGGGACGGAGTTGAGGGTGATTCACTCTGTGTCTGACACCAGGAGTGTGTGATGGGACGGTGTGGAGGGAGCTTCACTCTGTGTCTGATCCCGGGAGTTGATGATGGGACGGTGAGCACGAGAGCTTCACTCCTTGTCTGATCCCGCAAGTGTCTGATGGAACGGTGTGGAGGGAGTTTCACTCTGTATCTGACCATGGGAGTGTGTGATGGAATGATGTGGAGGGTGTTTCACTCTGTGTCTGACCCAGGGACTGTGGGATGGGACGGTGTGGAGGGAGATTCACACTGCGTCTGACCCCGGGTGTGTGTGATGGGACGGTGTGGAGGGATATACACTCTGTGTCTGAACCAGGGATTGTGTGATGGGACGGTGTGGAGGGAGCTTCAACTCTGCGTCTGACCCCGGGAGTGTGTGATGGGACGGTGTGGAGGGAGCTTCACTCTCTGTCTGACCCCGGGAGTGTGTGATGGGACGGGGTGGATGGTGATTCACTCTGTGTCTGACACCAGGAGTGTGTGATGGGAGGGTGTGGAGGGAAGTTCACTCTGTGTCTGATCCCGGGAGTGTGTGAGGGGACGGAGTGGAGGGAGATTCAATCTGTGTCTGACCCCGGGAGTGTGTGATGGGACGATGTGGAGGGAGCTTCACTCTGTGTCTGACCCCGGGAGTGTGTGATGGGACGGTCTGGTGGGAGAGACAGTCTGTGTCTGACCCCGGGAGTGTGTGATGGGACGGTGCGCACGAGAGCTTCACTCCTTGTCTAACCCCGCAAGTGTCTGATGGAACGGTGTGGAGGGAGTTTCACTCTGTATCTGACCATGGGAGTGTGTAATGGAACGATGTGGAGGGTGTTTCACTCTGTGTCTGACCCCGGGAGTGTGTGATGGAACGGTGTGGAGGGAAATTCACTCTGCGTCTGACCCTCGGAGTGTGTGCTGGGGCGGTTGGGGAGAGACTCACTCTGTGTCTGACCCCGGGAGTGTGTGATGGGACGGTGTGGAGGGAGCTTCACTCTCTGTCTGACCCCGGGAGTGTGTGATGGGACGGGGTGGATGGTGATTCACTCTGTGTCTGACACCAGGATTGTGTGATGGGAGGGTGTGGAGGGAGGTTCACTCTGTGTCTGATCCCGGGAGTGTGTGAGGGGACGGAGTGGACGGAGGTTCACGGTGTGGAATCGTTAATCTTTATCTAGATTCACTGTCGGATCCCGGGAATGTGTTTTGGAAAAGTGTTTTTGGAACTTCTCTGTATGTTTTACAAAAGGATTATTTGATCGGACAGTGCAGAGGGAGATTCACTCTGTCTCTAACCCGGCGAGTCTGTGTGATCGGACGGTTCCGAATTATCTTCACTTTAGAACTGAAGCCGTGAATGTCTGATGAGCCGTTGCGGACGATCCCCTTTTCTGTGTCTGACTACCGGAGGTTGTAATGGACGGTGTGGAGAGGGAATCACTGTTCGTTGTTTCTATTTTCCAGAACAGACGATGGGGCCAAGCAGATTTGTTCTAACTCTGTTTCCAAGCGTCTTGAAATTAGTTCAAAATAGGAAAAGGAATATGAGATCCAGACAGAAGATACATACACACCCGACTGAAGCTCAGTCTACTCCATACCATTTCCTAATTCCGTGGTCAGACGCACAAAGAAGCTCCCTCCGTACCGTCCCATCACATTCTCCCGGTGTTTGATGCACGGTGAAGCTCCCTCCACACCACCCCATCGCAATCTCCCGTGGTCGGTCACAGATTGAATCTCCCTCCATACCGTCCCAAAACACACACCCGTGGTCAGGCACAGAGTGAATCTCCCTCAATGCCGTCCCTTCACAAACCCCCTGTGACAAAACATGGTCACCCTCCCTCCACAGCTTCCCATCACTTACTCTCGGTGTCTGACATTGGGTGTAACTCCCTCCTCAACATCCCATTAGACACTCCAGGGGTCAGACACATAATTCAGCTCTCTCCACACTGTCTTAGCAAACACTCCCAGGGTCAGACACATGGTGGTTCGCCCTCCATCCCGTCCCATCCATCACTGCCTTGGTCAGACACAGAGTGAATATCCCTACAGACGGTCCCATCACACAATCCCGTTGTCAGACACAGAGCGAAGCGCCCTTCTCACTGTCCAATCACAATGTCCCGGGGTCAAACACAGAGTGAATCTCCCTACACACCGTCCCATCACACACTACAGGGGTCAGACACAGAGTGAATCTCCCTCCACACCGTCCCATCACACACTCCCGGGGTCAAACACAGAGTGAATCTCCCTACACACCGTCCCATCACACACTACAGGGGTCAGACACAGAGTGAATCTCCCTCCACACCGTCCCATCAAACACACCCGGGGTCAGACACATGGTCAAGGTCCCTGTACACCGTTGGTGCTACAGCTGCTCAATTCCACAGGATAACGATTTCTCGGTTCTCAGCTTCTGTATGTCTCTGTGTGTACAGGCCGTTCGTGTGGTTTAACAACATTTCCTCCCAGTGACTGCAAACTCACACTTCCCCCACTACCCTCCCTCCACATCCCCTCCTGCTCCAGTTCTATCCGTGTACGTCAACGGGGCTGTGTGCTGGGACAGACTGGAAAGAGCTTCACTCTGTCTCTGGACCCGGGACTGTGTGATGGAATAATGTGGAGGGAGTTTCAGTCAGTGTCTGACCCCGGGAGTGTGTGATGGGACGGTGTGGAGGGAGATTCACTCAGTGTCTGACCCCGGGAGTGTGCGATGGGACGGTGTAGAGGGAGATTCACTCAGTGTCTGAACATGGGAGTGTGTGATGGGACGGTGTAGAGGGAGATTCACTCTGTGTCTGACCCCGGGTGTGTGTGATGGGACGGTGTAGAGGGAGATTCACTCAGTGTCTGACCCCGGGAGTGTGTGATGGGACGGTGCGCACGAGAGCTTCACTCCTTGTTTGACCCCGCAAGTGTCTGATGGAACGGTGTGGAGGGAGTTTCACTCTGTATCTGACCCCGGGAGTGTGTGAATGGACGGTGTGGTGGGAGATTCACTCTGGGTCTGACCCTTGGAGTGTGTGATTGGACGGTGTGGAGGAGATTCACTCTGTGTCTGACTGCGGGAGTGTGTGATGGGACGGTGTGGAGGGAGATTCACTCTGTGTCTGACCGCGGGACTGTGTGATGGGACGGTGCAGAGGGAGATACACTCTGTCTCAAACCAGTCGAGTCAGTGTGATCGGACGGTTCCGAATTATCTTCACTTTAGAACTGAAGCCTTGAATGTGCGATGGGCCGTTGGAAACGATTCCCTTTTCTGTGTCTGACTACCGATGGTTATAATGGAAGGTGTGGAGAGAGAAAAGAAGATGGGGCCAAGCTGCATTCTTCTAACTCTGCTTCCAAGCGTCTTGAAATAAGTTCAAAATAGGAAAAGGAATATGAGGGCCACACAGAAGATACATGCACACCAGACTGAAGCTCCGTCCACTACATACCTTTTTAATAATTCCGGGAGTCAGACGCACAGAGAAGCTCCCATGAAGCGCCCTGCAGACTGTCCCTTCACAAACTCACTGTGAAAACACATGGTCACCCTCCCTCCGCAGCTTCCCATCATTTACTCCCCATGTCTGACATTGGGTGAACTCCCTCCTCACCGTCCCATTAGACACACCCTGGGTCAAACACAGAGTTCATCGCCCTCCAGACCGACCCGTCACACACACCCGGAGTCAGACACGGAGTGAAGCTCCCTCCACACCGTTCCATCACAACCTCCCGGGGTCAGACACAGAGTGAATCTCCCTCCACACCATCCCATCACACACTCCCGGGGTCAGACACATGGTCAAGGTCACTGCACACCGTTGGTGCTACAGCTGCTCAATTCCACCGGATGTCGATTTCTCGGTTCTCAGCTTCTGTATGTCTCTGTGTTGACAGGCCGGTCGTGTGGTTTAACAACATTTCCTCCCAGTGACTGCAAACTCACACGTCCCACACTACCCTCCCTCCCCATTCCCTCCTTCTCCAGTTCTAATACTAGTCTCACACGTACTCATTAATTCTGTGACAGACACACTGTTGGAGAGTACAGGAAAGTTGACGTACTGGAGATTGGTGAGAGGGGAGTGAGGGAGTGAATTGGAGATTCGCTCTGTTTCTGAAGCCAATACTGTTTTATTGGAATGTATGTGGGCAGGTTCATTCCGTGTCTGTCAACGGGGCTGTGTCCGGGACGGAGTTGAGGGTGATTCACTCTGTGTCTGACCCCGGGAGTGTGTGATGGGACGGTGTGGAGGGAGCTTCACTCTGTGTCTGACCCCGGGAGTGTGTGATGGGACGGTCTGGTGGGAGAGACAGTCTGTGTCTGACCCCGGGAGTGTGTGATGGGACGGTGTGGACGGAGGTTCACGGTGTGGAATCGTTAATCTTTATCTAGATTCACTGTCGGATCCCGGGAATGTGTTTTGGAAAAGTGTTTTTGGAACTTCTCTGTATGTTTTACAAAAGGATTATTTGATCGGACAGTGCAGAGGGAGATTCACTCTGTCTCTAACCCGGCGAGTCTGTGTGATCGGACGGTTCCGAATTATCTTCACTTTAGAACTGAAGCCGTGAATGTCTGATGAGCCGTTGCGGACGATCCCCTTTTCTGTGTCTGACTACCGGAGGTTGTAATGGACGGTGTGGAGAGGGAATCACTGTTCGTTGTTTCTATTTTCCAGAACAGACGATGGGGCCAAGCAGATTTGTTCTAACTCTGTTTCCAAGCGTCTTGAAATTAGTTCAAAATAGGAAAAGGAATATGAGATCCAGACAGAAGATACATACACACCCGACTGAAGCTCAGTCTACTTCATACCATTTCCTAATTCCGTGGTCAGACGCACAAAGAAGCTCCCTCCGTACCGTCCCATCACATTCTCCCGGTGTTTGATGCACGGTGAAGCTCCCTCCACACCACCACATCGCAATCTCCCGTGGTCGGTCACAGATTGAATCTCCCTCCATACCGTCCCAAAACACACACCCGTGGTCAGGCACAGAGTGAATCTCCCTCAATGCCGTCCCTTCACAAACCCCCTGTGACAAAACATGGTCACCCTCCCTCCACAGCTTCCCATCACTTACTCTCGGTGTCTGACATTGGGTGTAACTCCCTCCTCAACATCCCATTAGACACTCCAGGGGTCAGACACATAATTCAGCTCTCTCCACACTGTCTTAGCAAACACTCCCAGGGTCAGACACATGGTGGTTCGCCCTCCATCCCGTCCCATCCATCACTGCCTTGGTCAGACACAGAGTGAATATCCCTACAGACGGTCCCATCACACAATCCCGTTGTCAGACACAGAGCGAAGCGCCCTTCTCACTGTCCAATCACAATGTCCCGGGGTCAAACACAGAGTGAATCTCCCTACACACCGTCCCATCACACACTACAGGGGTCAGACACAGAGTGAATCTCCCTCCACACCGTCCCATCACACACTCCCGGGGTCAAACACAGAGTGAATCTCCCTACACACCGTCCCATCACACACTACAGGGGTCAGACACAGAGTGAATCTCCCTCCACACCGTCCCATCAAACACACCCGGGGTCAGACACATGGTCAAGGTCCCTGTACACCGTTGGTGCTACAGCTGCTCAATTCCACAGGATAACGATTTCTCGGTTCTCAGCTTCTGTATGTCTCTGTGTGTACAGGCCGTTCGTGTGGTTTAACAACATTTCCTCCCAGTGACTGCAAACTCACACTTCCCCCACTACCCTCCCTCCACATCCCCTCCTGCTCCAGTTCTATCCGTGTACGTCAACGGGGCTGTGTGCTGGGACAGACTGGAAAGAGCTTCACTCTGTCTCTGGACCCGGGACTGTGTGATGGAATAATGTGGAGGGAGTTTCAGTCAGTGTCTGACCCCGGGAGTGTGTGATGGGACGGTGTGGAGGGAGATTCACTCAGTGTCTGACCCCGGGAGTGTGCGATGGGACGGTGTAGAGGGAGATTCACTCAGTGTCTGAACATGGGAGTGTGTGATGGGACGGTGTAGAGGGAGATTCACTCTGTGTCTGACCCCGGGTGTGTGTGATGGGACGGTGTAGAGGGAGATTCACTCAGTGTCTGACCCCGGGAGTGTGTGATGGGACGGTGCGCACGAGAGCTTCACTCCTTGTTTGACCCCGCAAGTGTCTGATGGAACGGTGTGGAGGGAGTTTCACTCTGTATCTGACCCCGGGAATGTGTGAATGGACGGTGTGGTGGGAGATTCACTCTGTATCTGACCCAGGGATTGTGTGATGGGACTTTTTGGAGGGAGCTTCACTCTGCGTCTGACCACGGGAGTATGTGATGGAATAATGTGGAGCGAGTTTCACTCTGTGTCTGACCCCGGGAGTGTGTGATGGAACGGTGTCGAGGGAGATTCACTCAGTGTCTGAACATGGGAGTGTGTGTTGGGACAGTGTGGAGGGAGATGCACTCGGTATCTGACACCTCAAGTGTGTGATGGGACAGTGTGGAGAGAGGTTCACTCCATGTCTGACCCCGCAAATGTCTGATGGAACGGTGTGGAGTGAGTTTCACTCTGCGTCTGACCCCGGGAGTGTGTGATGGGACGGTGTAGAGGGAGATTCACTCAGTGTCTGAACATGGGAGTGTGTGATGGGACGGTGTAGAGGGAGATTCACTCTGTGTCTGACCCCGGGTGTGTGTGATGGGACGGTGTAGAGGGAGATTCACTCAGTGTCTGACCCCGGGAGTGTGTGATGGGACGGTGCGCACGAGAGCTTCACTCCTTGTTTGACCCCGCAAGTGTCTGATGGAACGGTGTGGAGGGAGTTTCACTCTGTATCTGACCCCGGGAGTGTGTGAATGGACGGTGTGGTGGGAGATTCACTCTGGGTCTGACCCTTGGAGTGTGTGATTGGACGGTGTGGAGGAGATTCACTCTGTGTCTGACTGCGGGAGTGTGTGATGGGACGGTGTGGAGGGAGATTCACTCTGTGTCTGACCGCGGGACTGTGTGATGGGACGGTGCAGAGGGAGATACACTCTGTCTCAAACCAGTCGAGTCAGTGTGATCGGACGGTTCCGAATTATCTTCACTTTAGAACTGAAGCCTTGAATGTGCGATGGGCCGTTGGAAACGATTCCCTTTTCTGTGTCTGACTACCGATGGTTATAATGGAAGGTGTGGAGAGAGAAAAGAAGATGGGGCCAAGCTGCATTCTTCTAACTCTGCTTCCAAGCGTCTTGAAATAAGTTCAAAATAGGAAAAGGAATATGAGGGCCACACAGAAGATACATGCACACCAGACTGAAGCTCCGTCCACTACATACCTTTTTAATAATTCCGGGAGTCAGACGCACAGAGAAGCTCCCATGAAGCGCCCTGCAGACTGTCCCTTCACAAACTCACTGTGAAAACACATGGTCACCCTCCCTCCGCAGCTTCCCATCATTTACTCCCCATGTCTGACATTGGGTGAACTCCCTCCTCACCGTCCCATTAGACACACCCTGGGTCAAACACAGAGTTCATCGCCCTCCAGACCGACCCGTCACACACACCCGGAGTCAGACACGGAGTGAAGCTCCCTCCACACCGTTCCATCACAACCTCCCGGGGTCAGACACAGAGTGAATCTCCCTCCACACCATCCCATCACACACTCCCGGGGTCAGACACATGGTCAAGGTCACTGCACACCGTTGGTGCTACAGCTGCTCAATTCCACCGGATGTCGATTTCTCGGTTCTCAGCTTCTGTATGTCTCTGTGTTGACAGGCCGGTCGTGTGGTTTAACAACATTTCCTCCCAGTGACTGCAAACTCACACGTCCCACACTACCCTCCCTCCCCATTCCCTCCTTCTCCAGTTCAAAGACTAGTCTCACACGTACTCATTAATTCTGTGACAGACACACTGTTGGAGAGTACAGGAAAGTTGACGTACTGGAGATTGGTGAGAGGGGAGTGAGGGAGTGAAGTGGAGATTCGCTCTGTTTCTGAAGCCAATACTGTTTTATTGGAATGTAAGTGGGCAGGTTCATTCCGTGTCTGTCAACGGGGCTGTGTCCGGGACGGAGTTGAGGGTGATTCACTCTGTGTCTGACACCAGGAGTGTGTGATGGGACGGTGTGGAGGGAGCTTCACTCTGTGTCTGATCCCGGGAGTTGATGATGGGACGGTGAGCACGAGAGCTTCACTCCTTGTCTGATCCCGCAAGTGTCTGATGGAACGGTGTGGAGGGAGTTTCACTCTGTATCTGACCATGGGAGTGTGTGATGGAATGATGTGGAGGGTGTTTCACTCTGTGTCTGACCCAGGGACTGTGGGATGGGACGGTGTGGAGGGAGATTCACACTGCGTCTGACCCCGGGTGTGTGTGATGGGACGGTGTGGAGGGATATACACTCTGTGTCTGAACCAGGGATTGTGTGATGGGACGGTGTGGAGGGAGCTTCAACTCTGCGTCTGACCCCGGGAGTGTGTGATGGGACGGTGTGGAGGGAGCTTCACTCTCTGTCTGACCCCGGGAGTGTGTGATGGGACGGGGTGGATGGTGATTCACTCTGTGTCTGACACCAGGAGTGTGTGATGGGAGGGTGTGGAGGGAAGTTCACTCTGTGTCTGATCCCGGGAGTGTGTGAGGGGACGGAGTGGAGGGAGATTCAATCTGTGTCTGACCCCGGGAGTGTGTGATGGGACGATGTGGAGGGAGCTTCACTCTGTGTCTGACCCCGGGAGTGTGTGATGGGACGGTCTGGTGGGAGAGACAGTCTGTGTCTGACCCCGGGAGTGTGTGATGGGACGGTGCGCACGAGAGCTTCACTCCTTGTCTAACCCCGCAAGTGTCTGATGGAACGGTGTGGAGGGAGTTTCACTCTGTATCTGACCATGGGAGTGTGTAATGGAACGATGTGGAGGGTGTTTCACTCTGTGTCTGACCCCGGGAGTGTGTGATGGAACGGTGTGGAGGGAAATTCACTCTGCGTCTGACCCTCGGAGTGTGTGCTGGGGCGGTTGGGGAGAGACTCACTCTGTGTCTGACCCCGGGAGTGTGTGATGGGACGGTGTGGAGGGAGCTTCACTCTCTGTCTGACCCCGGGAGTGTGTGATGGGACGGGGTGGATGGTGATTCACTCTGTGTCTGACACCAGGATTGTGTGATGGGAGGGTGTGGAGGGAGGTTCACTCTGTGTCTGATCCCGGGAGTGTGTGAGGGGACGGAGTGGACGGAGGTTCACGGTGTGGAATCGTTAATCTTTATCTAGATTCACTGTCGGATCCCGGGAATGTGTTTTGGAAAAGTGTTTTTGGAACTTCTCTGTATGTTTTACAAAAGGATTATTTGATCGGACAGTGCAGAGGGAGATTCACTCTGTCTCTAACCCGGCGAGTCTGTGTGATCGGACGGTTCCGAATTATCTTCACTTTAGAACTGAAGCCGTGAATGTCTGATGAGCCGTTGCGGACGATCCCCTTTTCTGTGTCTGACTACCGGAGGTTGTAATGGACGGTGTGGAGAGGGAATCACTGTTCGTTGTTTCTATTTTCCAGAACAGACGATGGGGCCAAGCAGATTTGTTCTAACTCTGTTTCCAAGCGTCTTGAAATTAGTTCAAAATAGGAAAAGGAATATGAGATCCAGACAGAAGATACATACACACCCGACTGAAGCTCAGTCTACTCCATACCATTTCCTAATTCCGTGGTCAGACGCACAAAGAAGCTCCCTCCGTACCGTCCCATCACATTCTCCCGGTGTTTGATGCACGGTGAAGCTCCCTCCACACCACCCCATCGCAATCTCCCGTGGTCGGTCACAGATTGAATCTCCCTCCATACCGTCCCAAAACACACACCCGTGGTCAGGCACAGAGTGAATCTCCCTCAATGCCGTCCCTTCACAAACCCCCTGTGACAAAACATGGTCACCCTCCCTCCACAGCTTCCCATCACTTACTCTCGGTGTCTGACATTGGGTGTAACTCCCTCCTCAACATCCCATTAGACACTCCAGGGGTCAGACACATAATTCAGCTCTCTCCACACTGTCTTAGCAAACACTCCCAGGGTCAGACACATGGTGGTTCGCCCTCCATCCCGTCCCATCCATCACTGCCTTGGTCAGACACAGAGTGAATATCCCTACAGACGGTCCCATCACACAATCCCGTTGTCAGACACAGAGCGAAGCGCCC
This sequence comes from Hemitrygon akajei, assembly GCF_048418815.1. Taxonomy (NCBI): domain Eukaryota; kingdom Metazoa; phylum Chordata; class Chondrichthyes; order Myliobatiformes; family Dasyatidae; genus Hemitrygon; species Hemitrygon akajei. The sequence goes on from NW_027331965.1 coordinate 900,620, forward strand.
TTCTCACTGTCCAATCACAATGTCCCGGGGTCAAACACAGAGTGAATCTCCCTACACACCGTCCCATCACACACTACAGGGGTCAGACACAGAGTGAATCTCCCTCCACACCGTCCCATCACACACTCCCGGGGTCAAACACAGAGTGAATCTCCCTACACACCGTCCCATCACACACTACAGGGGTCAGACACAGAGTGAATCTCCCTCCACACCGTCCCATCAAACACACCCGGGGTCAGACACATGGTCAAGGTCCCTGTACACCGTTGGTGCTACAGCTGCTCAATTCCACAGGATAACGATTTCTCGGTTCTCAGCTTCTGTATGTCTCTGTGTGTACAGGCCGTTCGTGTGGTTTAACAACATTTCCTCCCAGTGACTGCAAACTCACACTTCCCCCACTACCCTCCCTCCACATCCCCTCCTGCTCCAGTTCTATCCGTGTACGTCAACGGGGCTGTGTGCTGGGACAGACTGGAAAGAGCTTCACTCTGTCTCTGGACCCGGGACTGTGTGATGGAATAATGTGGAGGGAGTTTCAGTCAGTGTCTGACCCCGGGAGTGTGTGATGGGACGGTGTGGAGGGAGATTCACTCAGTGTCTGACCCCGGGAGTGTGCGATGGGACGGTGTAGAGGGAGATTCACTCAGTGTCTGAACATGGGAGTGTGTGATGGGACGGTGTAGAGGGAGATTCACTCTGTGTCTGACCCCGGGTGTGTGTGATGGGACGGTGTAGAGGGAGATTCACTCAGTGTCTGACCCCGGGAGTGTGTGATGGGACGGTGCGCACGAGAGCTTCACTCCTTGTTTGACCCCGCAAGTGTCTGATGGAACGGTGTGGAGGGAGTTTCACTCTGTATCTGACCCCGGGAGTGTGTGAATGGACGGTGTGGTGGGAGATTCACTCTGTATCTGACCCAGGGATTGTGTGATGGGACTGTGTGGAGGGAGCTTCACTCTGCGTCTGACCACGGGAGTATGTGATGGAATAATGTGGAGCTAGTTTCACTCTGTGTCTGACCCCGGGAGTGTGTGATGGAACGGTGTCGAGGGAGATTCACTCAGTGTCTGAACATGGGAGTGTGTGTGGGGACAGTGTGGAGGGAGATGCACTCGGTATCTGACCCCTCAAGTGTGTGATGGGACAGTGTGGAGGAAGATTCACTCTGTGTCTGACCCCGGGAGTGTGTGATGGGACGGTGTGGAGGGAGATTCACTCACTGTCTGACCACGGGAGTGTGTGATGGGACGGTGTAGAGGGAGCTTCACTCGGTAACTGACCTCTCAAGTGTGTGAAAGAATGTTGAGGAGGGAGATTCACTCTGTGTCTGACCCCGGGAGAGTGTGATGGGACGGTGTGGAGGGAGATTCACTCGGTGTCTGACCGCGGGACTGTGTGATGGGACGGTTCAGAGGGAGATACACTCTGTCTCAAACCAGTCGAGTCAGTGTGATCGGACGGTTCCAAATTATCTTCACTTTAGAACTGAAGCCTTGAATGTGCGATGGGCCGTTGGAAACGATTCCTTTTTCTGTGTCTGGCTACCGATGGATATAATGGACGATGTGGAGAGAGATTCACTGTTCGTTGCTTCCATTTTCCAGAAAAGAAGATGGGGCCAAGCTGCATTCTTCTAACTCTGCTTCCAAGCTTCTTGAAATAAGTTCAAAATAGGAAAAGGAATATGAGAACCACACAGAAGATACATGCACACCAGACTGAAGCTCCGTCCACTACATACCACTCAATAATTCCGGGGTCCGACGCACAGAGAAGCTCCCTCCGCACCGTCCCATCACAACCTCCCGGGGTCAGTCACAGAGTGTATCTCCATCCACGACGTCCCAGCACACGCACCCCGTGTTCAGACACAATGTGAAGCTCCCTGCATACCGTCCCTTCACAATCTCACTGTGAAAACACATGGTCACACTCCCTCCACAGCTTCCCATCACTGACTCCCCGTGTCTGACATTGGGTGAACTCCCTCCTCACCGTCGCATAGACACACCCTGGGTCAGACACATGGTGGTTCGCCCTCCACCCGGTCCCATCACACACTTCCGGGGACAGACACAGTGTGAAACTCCCTCCACACCGTCCCAGCACACACACCCGTGGTCAGACACAGAGTTAATCACCCCCAGACCGTCGCATCACACACTCCCGGAGTCAGACACAGAGTGAATCTCCCTCCACACCGTTCCATTACACACTCCCGGGTTCTGACACAGAGTGAATCTCCCTCCACACCGTCCCATCACACACTCCCGGGGTCTAACACAGAGTGAATCTCTTTCCACACCTTCCTATCAAACACACCCGGGGTCAGACACAGACTGAATCTCCCTCCACACCTTCCTATCACACACACCCGGAGTCAGACACATGGTCAAGGTACCTGTACACAGTTGGTGCTACAGCTGCTCAATTCCACCGGATATCGATTTCTTGGTTCTCAGCTTCTGTATGTCTCTGTGTTGACAGGCCGGTCGTGTGGTTTAACAACATTTCTTCGCAGCGACTGCAAACTCACACTTCCCCCACTACCCTCCCTCCCCATCCCCTCCTTCTCCATTTCTAAGACTGGTTTCACACGTACTCATTAATTCTGTGACAGACACACTGTTGGATACTACAGGAACGGTGACGTGCTGGAGATTGGTGAGAGGGGTGAGAGGGAGTGAAGAGGAGATTCGCTCTGTTTCTGAATCCAAAACTGTTTTATTGGAATGTGTGTCGGTAGGTTTATTCCGTGTCTGTCAACGGGGTTGTGTGCTGGGACGGAGTGGATGGAGCTTCACTCTGTCTCTGACCCCGGGAGTGTGTGATGGGACGGTGCGCACGAGAGCTTCACTCCTTGTCTAACCCCGCAAGTGTCTGATGGAACGGTGTGGAGGGAGTTTCACTCTGTATCTGACCATGGGAGTGTGTAATGGAACGATGTGGAGGGTGTTTCACTCTGTGTCTGACCCCGGGAGTGTGTGATGGAACGGTGTGGAGGGAAATTCACTCTGCGTCTGACCCACGGAGTGTGTGCTGGGGCGGTTGGGGAGAGACTCACTCTGTGTCTGACCCCGGGAGTGTGTGATGGGACGGTGTGGAGGGAGCTTCACTCTGTGTCTGACCCTTGGAGTGTGTGATGGGACGCTGTGGAGGGAACTTCACTCTGCGTCTGACCCTTGGAGTGTGTGATGGGACGGTGTGGAGGGAACTTCACTCTGCGTCTGACCCCGGGAGTGTGTGATGGAACGGTGTGGAGGGAGATTCACTCTGTGTCTGACCCACGGAGTGTGTGCTGGGACGGTTGGGGAGAGACTCACTCTGTGTCTGACCCCGGGAGTGTGTGATGGGAGCTTCACTCTGTGTCTGACCCTTGGAGTGTGTGATGGGACGGTGTGGAGGGAGATTCACTCTGTGTCTGACCCTGGGAGTGTGTGATGCGACAGTGTGGAGGGAGCTTCACTCTGTGTCTGACCCCGGGAGTGTGTGATGGGGCGGTGTGGACGGAGTTTCACGGTGTGGAAACGTTAATCGTTATCTAGATTCTCTGTCAGATCCCTGCAATGTGTTTTGGAAAAGTGTTTTTGGAACTTCTCTGTATGTTTTACAAAAGGATTATTTGATCGGACAGTGCAGAGGGAGATTCACTCTGTCTGTAACCCGGCGAGTCTGTGTGATCGGACGGTTCCGAATTATCTTCACTTTAGAACTGAAGCCGTGAATGTGGGATGGGCCGTTGGGAACGATCCCCTTTTCTGTGTCTGACTACCGGAGGTTGTATGGACGGTGTGGAGAGGGAATCACTGTTCGTTGTTTCTATTTTCCAGAACAGATGATGGGGCCAAGCAGATTTGTTCTAACTCTGTTTCCAAGCGTCTTGAAATTAGTTCAAAATAGGAAGAGGAATATGAGATCCAGACAGAAGATACATACACACCCGACTGAAGCTCAGTCTACTCCATACCATTTCCTAATTCCGTGGTCAGACGCACAGAGAAGCTCCCTCCGTACCGTCCCATCACATTCTCCCTGTGTTTAATGCACAGTTAAGCTCCCTCCACACCATCCCATCGCAATCTCCCGTGGTCGGATCAACCCTCTACTTTTCGTGATTTTTATTTGCGAATTGGTTGTGGGGGTAGAAGAGTGGTTTGGCAATTTTGCAGACGACTCAAAGTTTGGTAGTGCAGAGGATTCCCGAGGTTTGCAGAGAGATATTCATAGAATGCAGAAGTGGGTTGAGAATTGGCAGATGGACTTCAACCCGGATAAGTCTGAGGTTGTGCACTTTGGCAGGAGAAAATCCAAGGCAGAATCCAAAGTAAATGGCAGGATACTTGGAAGTGTGGAGGAGCAGAGGGATCTGGGCATACATGTCCGCAGATCCCTGAAAGTTGCCTCACAGATAGATAGATTAGTTAAGAAAGCCAATGGAGTGTTAGCTTTCAAAAGTCGAGGGACAGAGTTTATGTTTCACAAGGGGACGTGGAGACTGGACGCAAATGCAGGAAGCAAGCAGTGAAGTACCAGGGACAGGACAGGAACAACTAAAAGATAGAACAAGATGGGGAGACCGTGGCATGCAAAGGTGATCCTGGGGTTCAGAGAGTTCATGCCGAAGGCCTGGAGTTCACGGCGAAGGAAGGGCCTTGGCTTCCTTCCTTTCAAGGGTGGGTACAATAAATACAAAGGATGGGTCTGTGGGACAAGGAATGCTGGGACGATAGCCCCCTGGTCAGGACGCATTACGCCTGGGCAGGGCCTGGTCAGGTCGCGGGGCACCTGGGCAGGATTCAGGGCACAACCCGTCGGAAGCGAGGGGTAGGAAAGGGTCGGAGTCCTCAGGGCAGGCCGCATAGCTCCTGGGCAGAGCCGCCTCCCAGGCAGGAACACGGGGCCTGGGCAAGACGTGGAGCACCTGGTCAGGTTGCGGGGCACAACCCGTCGGAAGACGGGGGTAGGAAAGGGTATGAGTCCCCAAACGGGCAACGGCAGTCGGGCCTGCTTACCCAACGGAGCCAAGGGATCGGAAGGGAGTTCGGTGGAAGACGACTACAAGAACAGACTTCCAGAATTAGATGATTAACAGTGGGTACTCCAAGCCGGGGTCGAAACGGGACAGCCAGGCGAACAGCGCAACGGCGCGAACAAGGCAATCCAGAAGGAACAGCGGGTACAAGACAAACCGAGGAACAGTACAAAACAGGACAACACCACAACTATAAGTCCAGAGCCACTAATATAGACCTGCCAGCGTATAGGCATCAGGTGCGCCTCCTTAAACCAAGCTGATCCCATTTGGGCTTCAGGGAGAAAGGAGGAAAGGCTACAAGACCCGGATCAAGACCGGGAATTGGGGCTATGAACCGGGCCATAACATTAAGAGTCGCGTGCTCATGATGAAGCTCTGTAAAACTATGGTTAGGCCACACTTGGAGTACTGTATCCAGTTCTGGTTGCCTCACTATAGGAAGGATGTGGAAGCATTGGAAAGGGTGCAGAGGGGATTTACCAGGATGCTGCCTGGTTTATAGAGTAGGCGTTATGATCAGAGATGAAGGGAACTAGGGCTTTACTCTCTGGAGAGAAGAAGGATGAGAGGATACATGATAGAGGTATAGAAGATATTAAGCGGAATGAATACAGTGGAGAGCCAGTGCCTCTTCCCCAGGGCACCACTGCTCAAAATAAGAGAACATGGCTTTAAGGTAAGGGGAGGAAAGTTCAAGGGGGAAATTAAAGGAAGGTTTTTGAAGAGGGACTCTTCACACACTCCCTCACACACTTGAGGGAATGTGTGATGGGATGGTGTGGAGGGAGCTACTCTCTGTGTCCTCGGGAGTTTCAGATGGGACGGTGGGGAAACAACTTTGCTCTGTGTCTAATTCTGTTTGTAGGTGCTGGTACTGTGCTTTGAGATCTTGACTCTACGTCTGATCCCGGGAATGTGTTTTGCGAGAGTGTTTCAGGGATTCTCTTTATGTCTATCAGCAGGAATATTTGATGGGAGAGTGCAGAAGGAGCTTCACTTGTCACTAACCCGCCGAGTCTCTGTGATCGGGTGGTCAGGAGGGATCTTCTCTTTACAACTGAGGCCGGGAATGTGTGATGGGCCGGTGTGAAACGATCCCCATTCCGTGTCTGACTACCGGCGGATATAATGGACGGTGTGCGGAGAAATTCACTGTGCATTGCTCCTATTTTCAAGAACAGACGATTTGGAGAGGCAGCATTATTCTAACTATCTTTCAAGCCGTCTTGATATAAATACAAATGAGGAAGAGGTATGTGTCAGCCACACAGAAGATAGGTACACACAGAATGAAGCTCTCTCCACAACATCCCATTTCATAATTCGGGTGTCAGGCGCATGGAGAAGCTCCCTCCACACCTCCCCATCATACAGTACCGGGGTCAGGCACAGAGGAAATCTCCCTCCACACCGTCCCATCACACACTCCCGGGGTCAGGCACAGAGGAAATCTCCCTCCACACCGTCCCATCACACACTCCCGGGGTCAGGCACAGAGGAAATCTCCCTCCACACCGCCCCATCACACAGTACCGGGGTCAGACACAGAGGGATTCTCCCTCCACAATCACAGAGTACCGGCGTGTGACACATGGAGAATCTCCCTCCACTCCGTCAATTAAGACGCTCCCGTGGTTACACTCAGAGATGTTCCCTCCACAGCGTCCCATCACACACTCCGGGGGTGAGACGAACATTGAAACTCTCTCCTTACCGGTTGATCACATACACCCGAGGTCAGACACATGTTGAAGCTCCATCCACACCGTCCCATCACACACTCTCGGTGTCTGTCACTCTGAGAAGCTCCCTCCACAGGGTCCGATCATACAATACCGAGGTCAGACACAGAGTGAATCTCCCTCCACACCGTCCCATCACACACTCACGGGGTCAGACACATGGTGAAGCACCCTCCACAAAGTTGGAGTTCTTTCTGCTCACTTCCACCGGATATCGATCTCTCCGTTCTGAGTTTCTCTACGTCCCTGTGTGTACAGGCCGGTCGTGTAGTTTTACAACCCTTCCTCCCAGTGACTGCAACCTCATCACCGCTACACAACCCTCACTTCCCTCCCCCACCCTCCTCAGTTCTCCCTCTGGTCTCTCACACACGTAGTATCTCTGAGACAGACACTCTATTGGAGACTACAGGAACGCTTAAGTGCTGGTGATTGGTGAGTTTCTGAATCCATTAGTGTTATCGGACTGTGAGGCACTGTGTCTGACCCCGTGAGTGCGTGATAGCGCGATGTGGACGGGAGCTTCACTCTGTCTCTGACCGAGGGACTGTGTGCTGGGGCGTAGTGGACGGACATTCCCTCTGTTTCTGACACCGGGATAGTGTGCTGGGACCGTGCGCAGTGGAGCTTCGCTCTTGGTATGACCCCGGGACTCTGTGAGGGGATCTTGTGGAGGGAGCATCACTCCGAGGCTGACCACGGGTGAGTGTGATGGGACGGTGTGTAGGAAACTTCTCTCTCTGTTTCTGACTCCGGAAGAGGGTGAGGGGACTGTGCTTTACTCCGAGCTCGACCCGGCGGTTGTGTGATGGGACGGTGTGGAGCAAGCGACACTCTGTGTCTGACCTTGGGAGTTTGAGATGCGACTGAGTGGAAACAACTTTACTCTGTGTCTGAAGCTGTGTGGATATACTGGGACTGTACTTTGCGTTCTTGACTGCATGTCTGATCCCGGGAATGTGTTTTGGAAGAGTGTTTCGTGAATGTCTCTTTATGTCTGTCAACTGGAGTATTTGATGGGAGAGTGCAGAGGGAGCTTCACTCTGTTTCTAAACCGCCGAGTCAGTGTCATCGGGCGGTTCGGAGGGATCCTCGCTTTACAACTGACGCCGGGAATGTGTGATGGGCCGTTGTGAAAGGATCCCCATTCTGTGTCTGTCTACAGGCGGATATAATGGACGATGTGGAGAGAGATTCATTGTGCATTTGTCCCATTTTCCAGAACAGAAGATTGGCCGAAGCAGCATTATTCTAATTCTCTTTCAAAGCTTCCTGAAATAAATTCAAAACTGGAAGTGTTATGTGTGAGCCACACAGAAGATATGTACACACCGGTCTGAAGCTCGGGTCGGGTGTCAGACGCACAGGGAAGCTCCATCCACACCGTCCCATCACACACTCTCGGTGTCTGTCACTCTGAGAAGCTCCCTCCACAGGGTCCGATCATACAATACCGAGGTCAGACACAGAGTGAATCTCCCACCACACCGTCCCATCACACACTACCGGGGTCAGAAACAGAGTGAATCTCCCTCCACACCGTCCCATCACACACTCCCGGTGTCAAACACAGAGTGAATCTCAATACACACCGTCCCAACACACACTCCCGGGGTCAGACACAGAGTGAATCTCCATCCACACCGTCCCTTCACACACTCCCGGGGTCAGACACAGAGTGAATTTCCCACCGCTTCGCCCCATTACAAAAGCCAGGCTCAGATACAGAGTGAATCTCCATCCACACCGTCACATCACACTCTCCCGGGATCAGACACAAAGTGAATCTCCCTTCACACCGACCCATCACACACTCCCGGGGTCGGAATCAGAGGGAATTTCTTTCTACACCGTCCTGTCACACAGTACCGGCGGTGGGACACATGGTGGATCTCCCTTCACACCGTCCATTAATACACTCCCGTGGTTAGGCTCAGAGTACAGCTCCCTCCACACCTTAGCATCACACACTCCCGGGGTCAGAAACAGAGTGAATCTCCCTCCACACCGTCCCATCACACACTCCCGGGGTCAGACACAGAGTGAATCTCCCTCCACACCGTCCCATCACACACTGCCGGGGTCAGACACAGAGTGAATCTCCCTCCACACCTTAGCATCACACACTCCCGGGGTCAGAAACAGAGTGAAGCTCCCTCCACAGCGTACCATCACACACTCCCCGGGTCAGGCTATCATTTAAAATCTCTCCTTACCGTCTGATCACGTATTCCCGGGCTCAAACACATGGTGAATCTCCCTCCACGCCGTCCTAGTACACACCACCGATATCAGACAGAGAGTTTAACTGTCTCCATTTGCCTCACGGAAAAGGGTAAAACAGAGAGGAGACTGATTTTTATTTTTCTAAGAGGGGAACGACAGATTATGAGGCCTTAAGGTTAGAACATGCGTGTGTGAATTGAGATGATGGTCCTGCTGGGAAATGTTCTAAGGACATTTGTACAATGTTTAGGCATCTCTTGTAGGATGTTAGGGTTAAATTTGTCCAGGTGAGGAAGATAAAGAATGGTAGAGTGAAGGAGCCATTGTGACCGGTGCGTTGGAGAAACTAGTCAGGTGGAAGTAGGCAGCGTAAATGAGGTTTAGGAAGCTAGGATCAGATGGGTCTATTAAGGAATATTAGATAGCAAGAATGGAGCTTAGGAAGGAACTGAGGAAAGTAGGAAGGGGGCATCAGAAGGCCTTGGCGAGTAGCGTAAAGGAAAACCCCAATACCGAAGAATAGCTGTTGGAGTTGTTGAAGTAATTTAGGACGAATACGTCAACGGGCTTGACGGAATATTACCCAGGCTGCTCCACGAGGCGAGGGAAGAGATTGCTGAGCCTCCGACAAGGATGTTTATGTCCTCGTTGTCCACGGGAATGGTACCGCAGGATTGCAGGGAGGTGAAGGTTGTGCGCTTCTTGAAATAGGTTAATAGGGATAATCCGGGTAATTATAGACCAGTGAGCCTTACGTCTGTGGTGGCAAACCTGTTGGAAAAGATTCTTAGAGATTGGATCTATGGGCATTTAGAGAATCGTGGTCTGATTAGGGACAGTCAGCATACCCTTCTGAAGGGCAGGTTGTGTCTAACAAGCCTTATAGAGTTCTTTGAGGAGGTGATCAGGCATATAGATCAATGTAGTGCAATGGATGTGATCTACATGTATTTTAGTAAGGCTTATTCAGAAAGTCAGAAGGCATGGAATTTAGGGAAGTAAGTCCAGGTGGATTCAGAATTGGCTTGGCTTTTATTTTCCCCAAATAACTTATAATTTTATGTTCAAAGGACCTATATATTTAATCCTATCATTTGTAGGTAGGGGTGCCAAATTTTCAAAAATATATCATATTCATTTCTTAAATTTTAAGTAATTTGTTCAAGCGGAATTCAGCTATATATTTCATTATTCCAATGATCCATAGTTAAATATGAATATGATTTCCAAGTAACTGTAATAGCTTTGTTGGCTCCTGCCAATGCAATTTTTATTTTTTTTTTTCTGATATTTATTCAATTTAGGTTTCGGTATTATCCCTTCAATATCACGTAATAAAAATGATATTGGGCTATGTGGGAGTTGTATTCCAATAATTTGTTCCAGTAAAAGTCTTAAATTTATCAAAAAAGGTTGAATTTTAGAACAGGACCAAGTAAAATGTAAAAAGGTACCAATTTCTTGATTACATCGAAAACATTGGTCAGATAAATTTGAATTTAATTTATTTATTTTTTCTGGTGTTATATATAATTGATGTTAAAATTATATTGTACTAATTTAAGTCGGACATTTATTGTATTTATCATACTATGAAGACATAGACTTGACCATTTTTTTCATCAATTTTAATATTCAAATCAGTTTTCCATTGTTGTCCTGATTTATGGATTGCTGGTTTAATTGTCTGTTTTTGAATCAAATTATACATACAAGATGTAATCTTTTTAAATTTTTACGTTTTGAATTAAGATTTCTATTTCATTAGGTTTTGGCATTAACGTTGCTTGTCCCAGTTTATGTCGTAAAGAAGCTTTTAATTGAAAATAACGGAAAAGAGTGTTAGTTGATATTTTATATTTATTTTTTAATTGATCAAATAAATATACCTCCTTCATCAATATACCTTCTGCAAAACAGTCACCTATATATCTTATCCCTTTTTGAAACCAGTTATGTAAAAGCTGATTATCCATTGTGAAAGGAATAAGCCTATTTTGAATTAAATTTCTTTTTGCTAACAAGGATTTCGTTATTTCATCATCCATATTTACCTTATTCCATAAATCAATCAAATGTCTTAATATAAGAGATTCTTTCTTTTCCCGTATCCATTTGGATTCCCATTTATATAAACAATTTTCTGGTATATTCTCTCCTATCTTATCTAGTTCTATTCTAATCCTTGCCGGTTTTCCTTCATCAAAAAAAAAAGATGCAATAAATCTAAGTTGATTTGCTTTGTAATAATTCTTAAAATTTCGAAGTTGTAACGCTCCTAAATCAAATGTACATGCCAACTTTTCCAAAGATATTATCTACATCTTTCCTTTCCAAAGAAACTTCCTCACACATTTATTCAATTCTTGAAAAACTTCTGAGGCAGTTGTATTGGTAATGTTTGAAATAAATATTGTAATCTAGGAAATATATTCATTTTTACAGCATTAACTCTACCTATTAATGTTATTGCTAACATCATCCATTTATCAAGATCTTCTTTTATTTTTTTTCAATAATGGCAAATAATTTAGTTTATATAAATTCTTTATATCATTATCGACACTTATACTTAAATATTTTATACCATTTGTTGGCCATCTAAATTGAGTTACTAGTCGACATTGACTATAATCTCCTTTGGTAAGGGGTAAAATTTCACTTTTATCCCAGTTTACTTTATACCCTGATATTTTCCCATATTCTTCCAATCTAAAACATAATTTTTGCGACGATCGCAACGGGTTTGATAAATAAATCAGAACATCATCAGCAAATAAATTAACCTTATATTATTCTTGGTTAACACTGAAGCCCACAATATCTAAGTCTGTTCTAATTATTTCAGCTAATGGTTCTATCGCCAATACAAATAGGGCAGGTGATAATGGACAGCCTTGTCTAGTTGACCTTGTTAAGTGAAATGATTTTGAAATTTGACCATTTGTCACTACTTTAGCTTGAGGACTAATACTTAAGGGTTTAATCCATTTTATAAAAGATTGTCCTAACTCATATTTTTCCAATACCTTAAATAAAAAATCCCATTCCAATCTATCAAATGCTTTTTCTGCATCCAAAGCAACTGCCACACACATTTCCTTTCTTTTTTGTGCCAGATGAATTGTGCTAAGTAACCGAGTTACATTATCCGTCGATTGTCTATTTTTAATAAAGCCTGTTTGATCTATATGTATTAATTTTGGTAAATATTTAGATATCCTATTAGATAACATTTTTGCTATTATTTTATAATCTGTATTCAACAACGAGATAGGCCTATATGATGTTGGTTTTAAAGGATCTCTATCTTTTTTGGACAATACTATTCTGATCGCTGTCGAAAAAGATTGTGGGAGTTTATGCTTTCCTTCCACTTGATATATTAACGCCATAAAAGGATTTATTAATACGTCTTTATATTATTTATAAAATTCAGGCGGAAAACCGTCTTCTCCTGGAGATGTATTACTCTGAAGTGTTCCTAAAGCATCTACAGCCTTTTCTAATGTAAAGGGCATATCTAATCCTTTCTGTTTTTCCAAATTTAATTTTGGAAGAGTTATTTGTGATAAAAATTTGTCTATCTCAGCAATCTCATTTTGTGATTCTAATTGATATAATTTAGAGTAATTTTTTTTTAAAGTTTCATTAATTTCTAAAGGTTTATAAGTAATCTTATTTGCACTTGTTCTAATTGCATTTATTGTTTTGGAAGACTGTTCTGTTTTCAAATGCCAAGCAAGAATTCTGTGTGATCTTTCACCTAATTTGTAATATCTCTGTTTAGTTCTCATAATTACTTTTTCTGTTCGATACATCTGGAGTGTATTATATTGTAATTTTTTTCTTGACAAGTTGTTTTCGTTTTTCTTCTGTCGTATATCTTTCGGATTCTTTTTCTAATTGATCAATTTCTACCATATATTCCTTCTTAATTTTAGATGTATAACTTATTATCTGACCCCTCAAATATATTTTCCTCGCTTACCATAATACAAATTTATCCTGAACTGAATGTGAATTTATACCCAAAAAATTGGATCTGTTTTTCCATAAAATCACAAAAATCTTGACGTTTTAATAAAATTGAATTAAATCTCCATCTATAAATCAATTCCTCCTTATCCATCATTATCATTGTCATTATCAAGGGGGAATTATCTGACAGTATTCTTTCTTTATATTTCACACTTTTCACTCTATGTTGAATATTCTTTGATAATAGGAAAAGAATCAATCCTTGATTAAGTTTTATTTCTATTTGAATAGAATGAATAATCTCTTACTCTTGGATTATTTTTTCTCCATATATCAATCAGATTTAAGTCTTTCATTAATGATAAAGTTAACTGTATTAATTTTGATTTTGTAACAACTTTAGTTGACCTATCTAGAAATGGGCCTAAACAAAAGTTAAAATCAACACCTATTAATATATTAATAACTCAGCCAAATTCAAAAAAACTTCTTGTATAAATTTTGCATCATTTTCATTTGGTGCTTAAATATTCATGAGTCTATAATTCCGAAAAGATTTGACAATGTATAATCACATTTCTTCCCACAGAATCTATTAATTCATTTTGTATTTTAATTGGTAAGGTTTTATTAACCAAAATTGCAACTCGCCTCGATTTTGAATTAAATGAAGCTGCAATAACACTTCCAACCCAATCTCTCTTTAATTTTTGATGTTCTGTCTCTGTTAGATGTGTTTCCTGTAAAAAAGCTATATCTCCTTGCATTTTCTTAATATGTGTTAAAACTCTTTTTCTTTTCACAGGTGCATTAAGCCCATTAACATTAAAACTTTAAAAAAAATAAGTAAATTAGTCATTCATAATACCTTGGGGATTCTCTTTAAAATTCTCCATGTTGCTATGTGTCTCTCCCCAGACATCCAGGCAAAAAAAAAATAGAAAAAATATAATTGATATAGAGAAAAAATACAAAGTACAAAGTACCTCCCCCACTAATGTTGTGAATAAAAAGACAACATTACCCCCCTCCTTTTTACGGGTCATGGCAATCGCCATGTTTACGCACGTGAATCCCGCAGCCATCGATCAGAAGCTCCTCCAGCTCTCCCGCAAAAAAAGAGGAAAAAAATTATAAGTGAAGCAAAAAAAAGTTAATGTCTATTATTTTCTTTTTTCTTGTTCCCCTTCTATCATATAGTTAAAATATATTTGTGTTCTTTTGAAGTTTTTGAAGTTATTTAGAACTCCATGGAACATGTGGGGATTCTCCGATATCCAGGCAATCTTTCTATCTTTTTTCTTTCCTTCATTTTCCTTTTTTTTCTTTTCTTTTGTTCAGATAGGGGTCTAAGGGGGGAGGGTTAGGGGGAGGGGGGAGGGCCAATTAATGTTTCACTATTCTAATATTCTATTCATTTTACGTAATTTTCTTGAAAATTTAATAAATAAAAAAAAGAATTGGCTTGGCTGTGGAAAACCAAGGGTTGTGGTACAGGGAGTAAATTCAGATTGGAAGGTTGTGACTAGTGGTGCCCCACAATGATCGGTTCGGGGATCTCTACTTTTCATGATTTTTATTAACGACCTGGATGTGGGGGTAGAAGGGTGGGTTGGTAAGTTTGCAGACGGCACAAATGTTGATGGTGTTGTGAATAGTTTAGAAGATTGTCGACGATTGCAGAGAGACATTGATAGGATGCAGAAGTGGGCGGAGAAGTGGCAGATGGAATACAAGCCGTAGAAGTGGTACACTTATGGAAGGACGAACTCCAAGGCAGAGTACAATGTAAATGGCAGGATACTTGGGTGTGTGGAGGAGCAGAGGGATCTGGGGGTACATGTCCAGAGATCCCTGAAAGTTCCCTCACAGTAGATGGGGTAGTTACGAAATCCAGTGGAGTGTTAGCTTTCATAAGTCGAGGGATAGAGTTTAAGAGTCGCGGGTTATTCCAGTTTTGCTCGCGTCCCTACAGGGAGGATGTGGAAGCATTGGAAAGGTTGTAGAGGAGATTTAACAGGATGCTGCCTGGTTTAGAGAGCACGCATCGTGATCAGAGATTAAGGGAGCTAGGGTTTTTTTTTTCTCTCTGGAGACGTGGAGGATGAGCCTTGACACATGGTCAAGGTCCCTGCACACCGTTGGTGCTACAGCTGCTCAATTCCACCGGATATCGATTTCTAGCTTCTCAGTTTATGTCCGTCTCTTTCTGTACATGACGGTCGTCTGGTTTCACACCATTTCCTCCCAGTGACTGCAAACTCTTCACCTGTCTACAGCACTCTCTCCCCTCCCACTCCCTCATCTGTTCTACCTCTGGTCTCACACACACTTATTATCTCTGAGACAGACACACTGTTGGAGATTACAGGAACGCTGAAAAACTGGTTATTGCTGTGAGAGAGCGAGGGAGTGAAGAGGGAGATTCGCTCTGTTTCGCAATCCGCTACTGTGTCATCGGACTGTGAGCCTGCAGATTCGCTCTTGGTCTGACCCCGGGAGTGTGTGATGGGACGGTGTGGAGGGAGATTCACTCGGTGTCTGACCCCGGGAGTGTGTGATGGGACGGTGTGTAGGGAGATTCACACTCCCGGGGTCAGACACAGAGTGAATCTCCCTCCACACCGTCCCATCACACACTCCCCGGGTCAGACACAAAGCGAATCTCTCTCCACACCGTCACTTCACGCAGTCCAGGAGTGAGACATATGGTGAATCTCCCTCAACACCATCCCATTACACTCACCCGGGTGGAGGCACTGAATAAATTTCCCATCACTAACTACCGGGGTCAGTCACATTGAGACGCTCCCTCTACACGGTTGCATCACACACTCCCCTTGTCAGACAGATATTAACTCTCTCCATTCGCCTCATGGAAAAAGATAGAATCAGAGAGGAAGGGAACATATTTAACTGGGGAACGGCAGATTCTGTGGTTAGAACATGCTGGTCTGAATTGGAATGATGTTTTGCAGGGAAATGTACTGTGGACATGTGTTCGGTGTTTATATATCTCTTGCAGGATGTTAGTGTTAAATTTATCCCGGCGAGGAAGATAAAGAATGGTAGTATGAAGCCACCATGGTGACGTGCAGTGGAGAATCCGGTCAAGTGGAAGAAGGAAGGATACATGAGGTTTAGGAAACAAGGATCAGAAAGGTATATTGCGGAATATAGAATAGCAGGAACGGAGCTTAAGAAGGGACTGAGGAGTGCAAGATGGTGACGAGAAGGCCTTGGAGAGTAGAGTAAAGGAAAACCTCAAGGCATTCTTCAATTTTGCGAAGACCAATAGGATGGCAGGAGTGAAGATGGGATCGATTAGAGATAAGGTGGGAAGATGTGCCTGGAGGCTATGGAAGTGAGCGATGTACTCAATGAATACATGTCTTCGGTATGATCAGATGATAGGGATTTGATGACGGTGAGGACTCTATGACTGAGGTTTATGGTTTGGAGCATGTTGATATTAAGGGAGAGGAGGTGTTGGAGTTGTTAAAATACATTATGACGCATATGTTCCCGGGTCCTAACGGAATATTCCCTAGGCTGTTCCATGAGGCGAGAGGGAGAATGCAGAGCCTCTGCCTGGGATCTTTACGTGCTCGTTGTCCATGAGAATGATACCGGAAGATGGATGGGAAGCGAATGCTGTCCCTTCTTCAAAAAGGTTAGTTGGCTTAATCTGGGTAATTATAGATCAGTGAGCCTGCAGTCTGTGGTGGGAAAGCTGTTGGAAATGATTCTTAGGGATAGAATTTATGCACATTTCGAGATTTATCAGGGACAGTCAGCATAGCTTTCTGAAGGGCAGGACGTGTCTAACAAGCCTGATAGAGTTATGTGAGGAGGTGACCAAGCATATGGATGAGGGTTTTGCAGTGGATATGATCTACATGGATTTTAGTAAGGCATTTGACAAGGATCCACACGGTGGGCTTATTCACAGAGTCAGAAGACATGGGATCCAGGGAAGTTTGGACGGGTGGATTCAGAATTCGCTTGCCTCCAGGAAGCATTGTGTCCTGGTGGAGGGAGTACATTGTGGATTTGAGGGTTCCGACTAGTGGTGTCCTGCAAGAATCGGTTTTGGGACCTCTACTTTTCGTGATATTTATTAAGGACCTGGATGTGCGGTTAGAAGGGTGGTTAGGCAATTTTGCAAACTACACAAATATTGGTGGTGTCGTGGATAGTGTAGAGGACTGTCGCAGATTGCAGAGAGTCTTTGACAGGATGCAGAATTGGGTTGAGAAGTGGCAGATGGAGCTCAACTGGGAGAAGTGTGAGGTGGTACACTTTGGAAGGACAAACTCCAAGGCAGAGTACAAAGTAAATGGCAGGATACTTGATAGTGTGGAGGAGCAGAGGGATCTGGAGGTACATGTCCAGAGATCCCTGAAAGTTTCCTTACAGGTACATAGGGTAGTTAAGAAAGCCAATGGAGTGTTAGCCTTCATAATTCGAGAGATAGAATTTAACAGTCGCGGGGTAATGATGCAGCTCTGTAAAACACAGGTTAGCCCACAGGGAGTACTGTGAGCAGTTCTGGTCGCCTCACTATAGGAAGGATGTGGAAGCTCTGGAGAGGGTACAGAGGAGATTTACCAGGATGCTGCCTAGTTCAGAGAGTATGCATTATGATCAGAGTTTAAGGGAGCTAGGGCTTTACTCTCTGGAGAGAAGGAGGATAACAGGATACATGATAGAGGTATACAAGATATTAAGCGGAATAGATAGAGTGGACAGCCAGCGTCTCTTCCACAGTGCACCACTGCTCAGTACAAGAAGACATGGCTTTAAGGCAAGGAAAGGGAAGTTCAAGGGGGATATTAGAGGAAGGTTTTTCACTCAGAGAGTGGTTGGTGCGTGGAATGTACTAGCTGAGTCGGTGGTTGAGGCAGATACACCAGTGAAGTTTAAGAGACCACTAGACAGTTATATGGAGAAATTTACGGTGGGTGGTTATATGGGAGGCAGGTTTTGAAGATAAGCACAACAATGTTGGCCGAAAAGCCAGTAATGTGCTGTATTGTTTACTGTTCTATGTTCTA
Organism: Hemitrygon akajei; assembly: GCF_048418815.1. NCBI lineage: Eukaryota > Metazoa > Chordata > Chondrichthyes > Myliobatiformes > Dasyatidae > Hemitrygon > Hemitrygon akajei. The sequence continues at coordinate 918,667 of NW_027331965.1, forward strand.
TACCTTCCCATCTCACACTCCAGGGGTCAGACACATGGCCAAGGTTCCTGCACACCGTTGGTGCTACAGCTGCTCAATTGCACCGGATATCGATTTCTAGCTTCACAGAATCTGCACGTATCTGTGTGTACAGGACGGTCGTGTGGTTTCACAATACTTCCTCCCAGTGACTGCAAACTAACCACCTGTCCATAGCCCTCTCTCCCCTTCCCCTCCCTCCTTCTGGGAGACTTCTGGTCTCACACACTTATTATCTCTGAGACAGACACACTGTTAGAGACTACAGGACGGCTGAAAAAATGGTGATTGGTGAGAGACAGAGAGGAAGTGAAGAGGGAGGTTCGCTTTATATCTCAATCCGTTACGGATTTATCGGACTGCGATGCGGCAGATTAACTCTGTGTCTGTCCTCGGGAGTGTGTGATGGGACAGTGTGGACTGGAGCTTCACTCTGTTTCTGACCACGGGTAAGGGTAGTGGGACCGTGCGCAGGAGAGTGTGTTGGGAACTTCTCTGTATGTCTGAAAACAGGACTATTTGATGGGAGAGTGCATAAGAATATTCTCTCTGTCTCTAACCCGCCGAGTCTGTGTGCTCAGAAGGTTCGAAGCGATCTTCACTTTATACCTGACGCCCGGAACGTGTGATGGGAGTGTGTAAAAGGATGGGGCGAAGCAACATTGTTCTAACTATGTTTCAAAGCCTCTACAAATAAGTTCAAAAGAGGAAGAAAGATGTGTGATATATCCTCACCAGCCTGAAGCAAAAAGTATCGGGGTTCAGATACACAGAGTGAATCTCCATTCACACTGTTCCATCACACATACCCGGGTTCAAACACAGAGTGAATCTCCCTCCACACCGTCCCATCACACACTCCCGGGGTCAGACACAGAGTGAATCTCCCTCCACCCCGTCCCATCACACACTCCGTGAGTCAAACACAGAGTGAATCTCCCTCCAGACCGTCAAATCACACTCACCCGGGGTCAGACACAGAGTGAATGTCCCTCCACACCGTCCCATCACACACTCGCAGAGTCAGAAACAGACACTCTCTCTCTCTCTCTCTCTCTCTCTCTCTCTCTCTCTCTCTCTCTCTCTCTCTCTCTCTCTCTCTCTCTCTCTCTCTCTCTCTCCCATCCAGAGACACACACAGTCGCTACTGCACATCTCCTCCCGCAGCACCACCACTTTATCTACTACCCTCACTCCCATTTCCAAAGCCCCCATTTCCTTTCACCTCTCCCCTTGCTTACTGTGGAGGATGTAACTGATCCCTACTGGTCAGTCAGCGGCGCCATTCACGGAAACGGAGCAGACGGTCCGCTTACATTTCAGTCCGGTGAACGTTCACTGTGAGCGGGAGAGATTTGGAAGAGAGAAAGTGTGGTAGAGAGGGTGGGGAGACAGAAAGAGAAGCCTTAGTGAGTAGGGCTGTGAGATAGAAAGGCAAATGAGGGAGAGAGAGTAGAGGAAAAAAGAGAGCATGAGTGAAGAGCGGAATTGAAGCGGGTAAGAGGCATTCATGGGAGAGAAATACGGAGATAGTGAGGGATGCAGATAGGGAAAATAATAGACAGAAGATGATGGAGGGTTTTTGAGAGAGCTGCTGAACTCCGTCTGCTGGGCTGCAGTCTCTGCTTTTATTTTTATTTTTGGGTGTCTGTATGACGGCCCAGTCAGTGTAGCCGCACGCTTTCAATACTTCTCTGAAATACTGACAACCCTCAGCTTATGTTCCAATGGGTGAAGAGAGTCAAACCTCAAACACCGCGTGTGTTAGTTTCCTGTAAACTTCAATATCTAAATATATGCATTCTTTGCAAGTTCTACAAGTTCTGAAAAGGCCAATCTGTTGCTAGTCTCGGTGGCTCGGTTACTTCGGTGGGTGTTTCTGGTTTGTCTCGGGGCCGTGGTTTCTAGAGCACAGAGGGCCTGAATAAACAGCATGTTGCCGTAGGGGATGGGCAGTTGTTTGCAAACCTCTCAGACAGTAAAGGCAACATATCCGCCGGAGATAGGGAATAGAAGAAAACAAGAGAGAGCTCGAGAAAGGAGACACATTCATTCCCTCCAACAATCCTCCCTCTTTATTTCTACCCCTCTTTCTCCATTCTCTTCCACCTCTGTCCTCCCCTCTTTTCAGTGATACCCGTTTCTGACCCCAGTCACTCACGATTCTCTTTCCGCCAAACCCTAACCTTCCCCTTACTCCCCTTCCCTCGGTTTCTCCCCACTGTCACTACATCCCCCCTCGCACTTCATTTCTCCAGACCATCCTCCGTTCAGGCCCTCAATCTCTCTCTCCCCCAGCACTTCCTCCCCCGGCTCTCGGCTCCTCTCTTTATCAGCTGCTCATCCGGTGGTTGTGTCGCTCGGATCTACCGGCCGACACGGGCTTTCTCTGACAACGGTTACTTCCCCTCGCTGAGCTCAGAGACGCAGAGGATCCTCAGCAGGATGGACAACAGAGAGACATACACGAATATGCAGCTCGTAAAACCCACATCACCGTCTCCATTGAGAGGTAAGTGGGGCAGAGACAGAGGGAGGGAGTATCAATCTCTTTCTATCCCGGGGAGTGTGTGATGCGGGGTTCTGGAGGGAGATTCACTCTGTGTCTGACACCAAGTGTGTGTGATGGGACGATGTGGAGGGAGATTCACTCTGTGTCTGACACCGAGTGTGTGTGATGGGACAGTGTGGAGGGAGATTCACTCTGTCTGACCCCGGGAGTGTGTGATGGGTTGGCGTGGAGGGAGATTCACTCTGTCTGACCCCGGGAGTGTGTGATGGGATGGCGTGGAGGGAGATTCACTCTGTCTGACCCCGGGAGTGTGTGATGGGACGGTGTGGAGGGAGATTCACACTGTGTCTGACACCGAGTGTGTGTGATGGGACAGTGTGGAGGGAGATTCACTCTGCCTGACCCCGGGAGTGTGTGATGGGACGATCTGAAGGGAGCCTAACCCTGTTTCTGGCTCTCGCTGTTCTGTCCCCAGATGAACCTGATGTATCGTATGTGGAACTTCATTTCAAAACCCTCTCTGATCCCCGGGTCCGGACAAATGGAGGTCACTTTCACTTTGCTGGTTTGACAATGTTCAGCTGATGTGTCTGTTCTTGTTGAGAAATCTCATCGCAAGCGCACAGTTAACCCTAATTATTCCCTGTTAGACAATAAGTCAGAGACAGTGAGTGCGAGACTGGATGAGAGAGGGGCTCTCTGGAAGGGTCGGTGAGGAGGGAGCGATCTGGGAAGGGTCGGTGTGGAGGCAGAGCAACAGGCGGGGTTGTACAGAGGGAGGGCTGTGGAAAGGAATGAGAGACGGGCTCTATGGGAGGGTCGGTGTGAAGGGAGAGCGCTCTGGAAAGGGTCGGGGTGGAGGCAGAGCAACAGGCGGGGTTGTACAGAGGGAGGGCTGTGGAAAGGAATGAGAGACGGGCTCTATGGGAGGGTCGGTGAGGAAGGAGAGCGATCTGGGAAGGGTCTGGGTGGAGGCAGAGCAACAGGCGGGGCGGTACAGAGGGAGGGCTGTGGAACGGGATGAGATGTTTTGTGGGGTCGGTGCAGAGAACGCCATGAGATATTTTGTGCTGTGGTATTACCGTGAGAGGGGGTTAAACTGGGGCACTGAAGAGGGAGCTCTGTGTGGTGGGGAGCGTGGTGCAAGAGCGGGGAGTGCTGTGGCATTATCGGTGAGTAGAAACACCTTGTGAAGGGTGGCGAGGCGGGAGGAAAGTGGCAAGAGTCAGTGAGGAAAGTGAACTTTGTAAAATTTGTACAACACTCTCCCCTTTCTAACACCACTCTCTCATCACTCTCTCTCCTCTCCCTCCCCGCCTCACTCGTTCTCTGCCATCTCTCACACGCTAATCCTCTATCATCCTCTTTTTTTCCTCTATGGCCCACTTTTTCCTTTTTCTCACCCTCCCTCTCACGCTGTCTCGCCTTTCCCAATCCTCTCTGTCTTTTCCGCATCTCTCCGCTTCTACGACTCCTGCTCTCTCTGTTGCCATTTCCCCTCTACCTACTTCTTTCCCCACTCCTCCCTTTCCCACAATCTCTGTTCTCTCTCTTTAACACTCCCCCGCTCTCGCTGTAAAGGCGCACTCTTTCCTTCACTCCGCTCACTTCGTCCCTCCACTTCCGCTCTTATCTTCCCATTCACCCCCTCTCGCTCTCCCCCAATTTTCCGAATAACTCCCCCTTCACACACTCTCCAACTCTGTATTCACCGGCCTCTCTCTCCTTAAAGCTCTCCCCACTCTGTTAACCCTCTCTCTTTGACTTATCTCCCTTTCTCTCTCGCTCCCTTTGTCTCGCTCCTCTCTACTTCCCAAATTTCTCCTCCCAATCCCCACAGGCGCTTCACTTTCGCTATCCCTCTCATCAGCCTCACTCCCCTTCACGCATAACCTCGCTCTCTGTCTTTCCCTTTTCCCGCCCCATTCACTCACATTTGCTCGCTCATCACTCCAATCGCTCACTCCTCACTCCATTTATCATTTTCATCCTCACTCTCTTGCCCTGTCTCCTCGGCTCTTTCCCCTCTTCCACCTCTCTCTCACTTCTAATCCCTACCGTTCTGCCCTCTCTTTCCGCCCTCTATCTTCTTCTCTCTATGTTCTCACCGCTCCCCCACCATTTACGGGTCTCTCCTCCTTCCATATCTCTCTCTCTCATTCTCTCACTTTCTTCCGCACACCGTCTGACCTCCACCTACTCAGAGCTGAACTTTGGGAAAGACAAACCCCTCAGCGATGAGGATGAGGATCCTCCCCATTGCCTCGGGACCCGGCGAGCTGCGAGTCACTGCACAAAGAGGTCAGAGGTCACAGAAGCGGTGCCATTCTGAAGGGGTCACGTGTCAGACTCCCCAGTGTCCAAGTTTCTAATGCATCTGCCTCGACCACTTCCTCTGGCCGTTTGTGCCATGGACTGACCACAATCTGGGTAACAGAAGGATGTTACTCGGCTCTACAATTAAACGTGTTTGCATGTTTCTCCTCTCAACATAGACCTGCGCGCTCTGGTCCTCGATTCTCCAAGATGATAGAAAATGACGCTGCGTATTCACTATGTCCCTGCAACTCCTGGAAGGTCACCCCTGCACTCCAAGGAATGTCGTCCCAACCTTCCTGGCCTCGCTCTTTAACTCCCTCCATCGAGTCCCGACAGTATTTTTGTAAATCTCCATCTGTACTCTTTCCAGTTCAATGTGTTACAAGAGTCGCCCCTTGTAATAATGATCAGAGATGCATTGACCGACGATTATCTTGATTGTCTAATTTACCAAGTGCGTGAATTCATACACTAAACACCTTGTGTCCACACCGGCTCACTCACACTGACCATCCCTGTTCGGTCAAAGAACAGTAAGTATATTCGCAGTCGGATGCGGATTTCTGCTGCTGGCCACATGCTCCTGGTTGTCGAATTGAGCCCGGGTCGCTGGCACTGTAAAGCGGTGTGCTGACCACGACGTTACCTCGCCGCTCTTCCTCTGTCAGGCAGCCACGAAACAAAGGGACACATTGGGGCAGGAGAATCCATAGAACATGGTCATCCCCACAAGCCCGTCATGTGTCCCATTTGTGAAAATGGAACAAAGCTGTTCAGCAATAAATAAACAATCAAATGTAACACCTTAGCTCTCTCCCTCCACTCCCTCTGTTCCTCTCCCTCACACTTTTTTCATCGCCTCACTCTATCCCTCTCTCCCTGACTATTTCGCTATTTCTCACACACTCCTCACTCCACCTTCACATTGCCTCTCTCCCTCTTCACCGTCGACACTCTCCTCTTTATCCCCCCTTCTTTCTCCCCCATTCTTTCCCATTTTCCGGCCCATCGCACCAGTTTCTCACCCTCTCTCCCCCACCCATCCATCTATTTATTGCACTCTCTCTCTCCTGCCCTTGGCTCCACGTCTTTCACCCCTCACTTACCTCTCTCCCTCGCCTTCTCATATTGCCTATCAGCCCTCTCTCCATCTACTATCAATTCTGCTCTCTCTGCTCAGTCCCTCTGTTTTCACATCGCTCATTTTCTGCCGGTTTCTCCTCCTATTATTTCTCTCTCAATCTCTCGCTTTCTCTCTCAGACGGTCTGAACTCCACCCACTCACTGCTGAACCCTCGGAGCGACGAACTGCACATCGATGAGTATGAAAATCTTCCTGTTGCCTCGAGACCCGAAGAACTCTCAGTGGCTGCGGAGGCAGGTCAGAGTTCACAGCGATGACGTTATTACGAAGGGGTCACGTTCTATACGTACAAGTGTTCAAGTTCCGATGCATCTGCATCGGCCGCTTCCTCTGGCATCTCGATCCGTAGACGGACCGCCGTCTGGGTAAACAATAAGTTGTGACTTGAGTTGCCACTTACATCTCTTTCTGCTTTCACCTTTGCCCGGTGTAGTCTTGTCCTGGACCCCAAGCCTAGAGAAAAGGACTGTGCGCATTAACCCTCTATGTGCCACACCTGGTTTCATACACTTCTGCAAGGTCACCCCTGCGTTCCAGGACATAAAATCCCAACCCGCCTGAACCCTCTCCATAACTCAGTTCCTCAGTTGCCCGGAACCACTGTGAAAATCCAATCCTGTTGTGTGAAATGCGAAAGATCGCACCAACTACTCTCTGAGTAAAAACACCTTCCTCGAATATCCCTCTTGAACTTCCCAGCCCCTACCTTAAAGCCATGTCGTCTTGTACTGAGCAGTGGTGCACTGGGGAAGAGGCACTGGCTGTCCTCTCTATCTATTCCTCTTATGAATGCTAACACCCATAAGCTTTCTTAACTACCCTATCTACCTGTGAGGCAACTTTCAGGGATCTGCGGACATGTGCCCCCAGATTCCTCTGCTCCTCCACACTCCCAGGTATCCTGCCTTGACAATACGGCTCTTGCAAATAGACACAACACATCCTCGTAAATCTCGTCTGCACTCTTCCCAGATCAATGGGATCAGTGAGACATTTGTCAGCCTTTGCCAAGCCGAGGGATATGGGTCTCGGCGATGTGATTGAGATAGGGATGGGGTGCTGGCGGTGGAAGGAGGGAGCACTGCTAGTGAGTGGAAGTAAGCCACGATGCGGGTCCCGGTTGAATTCACGCACAGGCTGAATGACGTCTCCACAGGTGCGCATAAACAGGAGGCGAACGAGAACATTGGAAATAGACCGGACCGTAAGATCTACCTACTCTGCCTAGTTACGGCCGTCCTCGTCGCGATAGTTGCCGGGCTCTCGATCCACGGTGAGTCGAATGGGCTCCGGGGGGAGTCAGACTGTAAACAGAGTGGAATAATATGTTGTTGTAAAACCTCGTGGCACTGACACGACCCCCAACGTGACATCGAAACACTTTCACCGTGACACCAACTCACCACTCACCGTCACTTCGATACACACCTCTCCGTGGTAACCACACTCACTCACACTGTGATAGCAAAACTCCCAACACCTTGATAACGAAACAGCAAACGCATTGACACCAACACACCTCACAGCGAGACACCCGCACGCCCCTCACCATGACACCGTCACAGTGACGCCTCTACAGCCGTCACAGTCACACAGTCACGTCCCACACCGTCACACCGTCCAGCCCACACACGAAAACTACGCAGCCCACACATGAAAATTACACAGCCCTCACCATTGCACCATCACAGTCACACCGTCACGTCCCACACCGTCACTCCGCCCAGCCCACACATGAAAACTACACAGCCCTCACCGTGACAACGACACAGCCCTCACCGTGACAACGACAAACCAGACACCGTGACACTGACAGCGTCTTCACCTGACAACGACATCTCAGTGTTGCAGATTCGTCAGTATCAGGAGATGAACGGGACCCAGCAACAATATGGACTGAATCAACCGACACTGGAATCCAAATTATCGGAGTATTCCCGCATCTCCATCCTCGAAAAGAACATAACCGTCCTCAACTCTGACCTGTCTGTTCTGAATCGTGCGCATAACAATCTCCGTCAGCAATTCAATCGTGTCGAAATGGAGTACAGGACCAGCACCGAAAGCAAGGCGCAGATCTGCCAATACCTCACCAGGAGAAGAGGTGAGACAATGTACCCCGCTTTACATGGTCCTCATCACAGGGCAGAGGAAGTTGGTTAGAGGGTGCAGGTTCAGAGTTTAACTATGTCTGACCCCGGAGGTGTGTAATGGGGAGGGGTGGCGGGAGATTCATTTTGTGTGTGACCCCGGGAGGCGTAGCGGGACAAGTGTGGAGGGAGATTCACTCTGTGTCTGCCGCGGGAGTGTGTGATGGCACGGTGTGGAGTGAGAATCCCTCTGTGTCTGACCCCGGGAGTGTGTGATGGGATGGTGTGGAAAATGATTCACTTCTTCTTGAAATTGATTTGCAGATCAAAAATGTTCCCATGACTGGATCAGAAATGAAGACCGTTGTTATTTCATATCCACGTTGTCAACATCTTACGATGAAGCGAAGGAACATTGTTCCAACTTTGATGCAAGGCTGCTGAAAATAAATTCAAAACAAGAGGAGGTAATTGTCACACCGAGAGAGGAGATATTTAAAAAAAGACAGGAAGAGCCGGGGTCAGATACAGAGAAAAGTTTCCCATCACACACTCCCGGGGTTAGACACAGAGTGGTTCTCCCTCGACACCGTCCCATCACACACTGCAGGGTCAGACACAGAGTGAATATCCCTCCAGACCGTCCTATCACATATTCCCGGGGTCAGACAAAGAATGAAGCTCCCTCGTCACCGTCCCATCATATTCTCCCGTGGTCAGACACAGAGTGAGGTTCCCTCTCTCTCGACCATCCACACTCCCAGGTTCAGGTATTGAAAAAGGCTCCTTATTAACATTAATTAAATGAGTTTAATTTCGCAGAATGTTGTTTCCAACGCTCTCGTTCATCAACACCGAACATACTGGATTGGAAAATGCGAAGACGGGTGAGTTCGGAATGTTCCCGTATTGGGGCTGGTGCAGTACGATTAGATTGGAGACACACCGGGGCTGTGGAAAGTGAGGGGGTAAAGATCATAGATTTGAACCTGACACAGGGCTGTGCGGGAGAGTGCGGGGCAGTGGCATCAGTTTGGGGAGTGATGCGGGTCTGTGGGGATAAAAGTCGGATCAAGGGGATTAGTTTGGAGACCGACACGGGTCTGTGTGGTTAGTGCGATGCAGTGGCATTAGATTGATGTCTGTCTCGGGTGCCCTCCTGGATCTGTTGTAACCCTGTTGAAATTGTTTAACCTTCTTTGATAGGGAAGAGGCGTCTAGTCTGATGTACACGCGTGACACTGGAACGTCCATCTGCGGAACCTGCGACTCGTCAGAATGGAGGAACCACTGCAATCGTCAACACCCTTTCATCTGCGAGAAGTGTGTTCATTTGTGCACGGATATTCCTGAAAAGATCCACGACCTCTGTCAACAGTCCCTAGGGTCAACTTGAATCACAGTACAATCCTTTTGCCTCCGACGTCTCTCCTCCACACTCACATTCCCCCACTCCATCCTCTTCCTCACATACATGCTTCAATACTCCGTCCCTCCCCCAACCATTCTCCTCCACAAGTCGCATCCCATTCCCCCCAACACTCTCCTACAGTCCTCTTTCCCCACCAATCTCCTTCTTTCTCGCCATCTGTCCCTCTCTTCTCTCCCCCTGCACCGTTTTCCACCCCTCCTTCTCTTTTATTTTGTTCCCTCCTTTCCACCCACTCTCACCTCACTCCTGTGCACTCTGGTTCACAGATTCCCCACCCTGGGGGAAAGACACTGCACATTCACTCTATCTATGCCCCTCGGGGTTTTAAACACCTTTGTAACGTCACACGAGGTTCCCAAAAAATAAACTTCTCACGCCTGCACGGTCTTCACTCGAATCCCGGCAGCATCCTTGTAAATCTCCCTCTGCACTCTTTCCAGCTCATCTTTCCTAAAGCAGGGCGACCGGAACCGACCACAGTACTCCACGTGTGGCCTCACCGATATCTTGTACAACTGCAATGTGACCTGTACTCCTGTACTCAGTGAAGACCAGCGTGCCACATGTCCTGTCTATCTGTACCGTGTGTTTGCCAACGGAATCACCATCTGATTTACTGTCTGTGACTCATACCACCCGAGAGTTGATCATTTATACAATCAGTACTGCGCAAAGATGTAAATGTAATGTAAGTTCCAAAAATTAATAAACACAACAAATAGGGGAATATCAAGGATGTTCATGGATCCGGGAAGTGTTTAGTAATCTGATGGTGCAAGGGAAGTAACTTGTTTTAAATGTTCGTGTGCGGGTCGTCAGGCTCCTGTACCTCCTCCACAATGGTACAACTGACGACAGGGCATTTAGCGGGTGGTGAGGGTCCTCAGTAATGAATGCGGTTCCTCTTGAAGATGTTCTTGTTATGGGGCTGGGGGTGTGGTTTGCCTGCGATGGAGTTGGCTGAGTCTGGAACCCTCTGCAGCCTCTGGCGACCCTGTGCGTTGCAGCCTCCACACCATGCGGCGATGCGACATACCAGAATGCTCTCCGCAGGACATCCGGAGAAACTCGCGAGTTTTCAATGGCAGACCACATCTCCTCAAACTCCTGACGTTGTAATCCCTTCTGTAAAGACAAAGATATGGACGGTGGTGAAGGTACGTGCAGAGTCAGTTGTAGAATACACTCAGACTCAGATTTGAAATAACCAAGACTAGAGTAAATAAATCCAAAGAGGAAATTAAAATCCTACGGTTGAGCACTGAGCTTCACTTCACTCTACTCTTATTTTTTTCATTTTTATATCTTTTGATTTTACTTCATCTTTATCCACACTTGTCTCTTTTACTTTATTCAGACTCCGCCACTCTGTTGAACCCACCACCTACTATTTAGTTTAATTCCACAGCCCTCGTTATGCGATTCGCTGGGATCCAGGTCCCATCACGGTTCACGTCCCATTGGAGTGGCTCCCTCCTTCTGCAATACTGGGGCCAATTTCTCATGAATTCAACCCACTTCTCACAAGCCAATTCTTGAGCCATCGATTTACTTATCGAATCTTCTTTACCCTCTGCCAATTTGTACGTAGCTCTAGAAGTAATCCTTTTTTGGTTCTACTTTTCACGTTAGGCCCCAGATTCTGAAATTCCCTCAACAGAACCTCTTCCCTCGCACGATCTTTGTCATAAATATACCGTAAGTATTTGTAGTGCTGCTGCAAATTCCAGAATCCGACTCTTCTTTTATTTTTTCAAAATAAAAAAAAATGGATCCCTCAAGAAGGCTTAAAATAATTTCGGTAAATTAAACTACAAATTTTATTTTTTTTAAGATTAAAACATTACAGAACTGGAGCAAAATTTTAAAGAATACTTAATCACAGGGCATAAGTTTAAAATAGCAACTTTACCTATTTGGATAGGTAGAACAGCTCCCAATAACGAGGTTAAAGAAAACTGTTTCACGGCTTTCAATTCCAAATCTACTCAAATTTGTCGCTCGTTCTTATCAACCCACTGTAACCAAAAGGACATATATCGCACATTAACATCCCAGTAATACATTCTAAAGTTAGGAACAGCCAGACCTCCATCCTTTTTCCATTTTTGGTAAGTGACATTTACTAATTATTGGTCTTTTATCAAAACTATTTAAGTACATTTCCTTACATATTGGATGCCGGTACTATTACGAGCACGAACCCTTTGATGAAGCGTTCCATTGGAAAATTTATAATTTATTATTACAATGGGAGAAGCGTCCTTTATGTAAGATTAAACAAGATTGGGAAAAGGAACAATTTGACTTTTATGACGGAGGACTGGATGCGGATTCTGAAATTGCTGAACTCTTCTTCGATTTGTGCTAGTCATTCGCTGATCCAATTTGAAATTTTACATCGTTACTATTTCTGTCTTTTTTTTTGTCTATGAATTGTTAAGAAGAGCTGTGGTTCTTATTTTATATTCGCTAAATATTATACTCTACATGATTTGACAGTGTATACTCTTGTCATTGTTTGTACTATTATTGAAATATGTATTTGAGATTATTTCTCCTCTGACTTGTATCTATCCTTATTTTTAAATAAATAAAAAGATGGAAAATGAAAATATTTCCTGATGTTGATAGTTATTGTGATAGATGTAAAACTGAGACAGCTACACTGGCACACATCTTTTGGCCCTGTTCTATACTGGAACAGTTTTCGAAGTCATTTTTTTTTTACAATTTCTGAAGCACATAAAATTAATTTACAACCTAACAACTTAGCTGTACTCTTTGGAATAAATCCTCAAAATATCCGCGGTATATCTTTGTCTGACCAACACGTTGTTGCGTTTGTTACGTTGATAGCTGGGAGGGCCATTCTGCTGAAGTGGAAGGATACGTCGTCTCCCACTGTGTGTCAATGGCCCTCTCAAGTGATGTTATGTCTTAGTTTGGATAAAATTAGAAACTCGAACATTCGAAACTGTTTGATATTGAGAAAAGATGGGTTTCATTTGCTCGTTACTACCATTTGAGTAAATTGACAGATTTCCTACACGATCTAATTGCATTTTTTTAATGTCGATTTGATGTTTCACTTTAGAAGATTTTTGTATGGCGCATGACTCCGGGGTTGAACACCTGATGGCTTCTTCTTTTTTTTCCTCACTTTTTTTTGCTTTACTAGAATTTATTTTTCTTTTCTTTTTTGTGTTACCATAATTTTCAATCTTTAAAACATTCTTTATTTTTCATTTCAGATATTGTAAGTGTTACCTATTTCCATATGATTTTGGATGATGATGATGATGATGATGATGATGATGACGATGATAATAATAATAATAATAATAATAATAATAATAATAATAATAATAATAATAATAATAATAATAATAATAATAATCTGGAAAGTTAGGTTACAATGAAGTCAGCACTGAGCTGTCTGAATCCCAGTGAGCACTGGCACAGATCCATGCCTTTCCCGACACTGTGATGTAGTGGAGAATTAATGGAGAATGTGTGGAGCAGGTTAAGACCTACAAGTATCTGGGAATACAGTTAGACGAGAAGCTAGACTGGACTGCCAACACAGATGCCTTGTGCAGGAAGGCACAGAGTCGACTGTACTTCCTTAGAAGGTTGGCGTCATTCAATGTCTGTAGTGAGATGCTGAAGATGTTCTATAGGTCAGTTGTGGAGAGCGCCCTCTTCTTTGTGGTGGCGTGTTGGGGAGGAAGCATTAAGAAGAGGGACGCCTCACGTCTTAATAAGCTGGTAAGGAAGGCGGGCTCTGTCGTGGGCAAAGTACTGGAGAGTTTAACATCGGTAGCTGAGCGAAGGGCGCTGAGTAGGCTACGGTCAATTATGGAAAACTCTGAACATCCTCTACATAGCACCATCCAGAGACAGAGAAGCAGTTTCAGCGACAGGTTACTATCGATGCAATGCTCCTCAGACAGGATGAAGAGGTCAATACTCCCCAATGCCATTAGGCTTTACAATTCAACCGCCAGGACTTAAGAACTTTTTAAAAGCTATTATTAATGCTTTTTGAGATAGTGATTTAGATGCATATCATATTTTTTACTGAGTTAAGTATTGTATGTAATTAGTTTTGATACAACAAGTGTATGGGACATTGGAAAAAAAAAGTTGAATTTCCCCATGGGGATGAATAAAGTATCTATCTATCTATCTATCTATCTATCTATCTATCTATCTATCTATCTATCTATCTATCTATCTATCTATCTATCTATATATCTATCTATCTATCTATCTATCTATCTATCTATCTATCTGTCTATCTATCTATCTGTATTCCATCAGCCACTTTTTTGCCCATTTTGCACTCTGTCCAACTGCCTGCTTCCTCAACACTATCTGTTGATCAAAAATGTAATGACCGATCTACACGGACTGTGGTTTCCCGATGAGGAAGTCTAACGTTCCGTTGCAGGGGGAGATACAATGGCCAAGGATTTGGATCCCGTTGATTATAACTGAAATGATCGTGTTGAACGCTCAGCTGTTGTCTATAAACCGCAGGCTGACGAAAGTATTGCTGTTGTCCAGAGGGTCCAAGGCCCAGTGGTGAGCAGGTGAATTTGCACCCGCCGTAGACCAGTTGTGGAGGTACATGATGCAGCGGGTCAACGTGTTGGGCTAAGTATAGATCCTCTGCGATGCGAACATCCAGGAAATTTCAAGATATTCACGAGGCTTACAAGATGATAGATGGGACATATATAGAGACGTATAAACATAGAAGCATAGAAAACCTACAGCACAATACACGCCCTTCATCCCACAAAGTTGTGCTGAACCCTATAAATTACTAGGCCTACATATAGCCCACCATTTTTCTAAGCTCCATGTACCTTTCCAAAAGTCTCTTAAAAGACCCTATGGTATCCACTTCCACCAGATTAAAGATTTGGAAAGATAGGTTTCAATGAGGACAACACTAAGCTGTCTGAATTCCAGTGAGTATAGGCACTGATCCATGTCTTTCCCGACACTGTAATCCAGCAAAAATGTTATGACCGATCTACACAGATTGTGTTTTCCCGAAGAGGAAATCTAACGTTCTGTTGCAGGAGGAGATACAATGGCCCAGGATCTGGATTCCGTTGATTATAAGTGAGGAAGTGAACGTGTTGAACGCTGAGCTGTTGTCAATAGACCGCAGCCTGACGTAGGTATTGCTGTTGTCCAGATGGTCCAAGGCCCAGTGGCGAACAAGTGAGTTACCACCCGCAGGAGACCTATTGTGGAGAAAGACAAGATGCAGCGGGTCAAAGTGTTGCGTTCAATGTAGATCTCTGCGATGCAAACATCCAGGAAATTTCAAATAACTCGAGAGGCTTACAAGATTGGACATATAGAGACGTGGAAACATAGGAACATATAAAACCTACAGCACAATACACGCCCTAAGGCCCACAAAGTCGTGCAGAAAATGTACCTTCCCAAGAAATTTCTAGGCTTACCTATAGCCCTCTATTTTTCTAAGCTCCATGTACCGATCCAAAAATTATCTGAAAAGACCCTTTCGTATTCGCCTCGACCACCGCCGCCGGCAGTCCATTCCACGCACTCACCACTCTCTCAGTAAAAAAAAACTTACCCCTGACTTCTCCTCTGGACCTACTCACCAGCTATTTAATCCTGTCTCCTTTTCTGTCAACCATTTTAGCCCTGGGAAAAAGCCTCTGATTATCCACATGATCAATGACTCTCCTCATCTTGTACACCTCCATCAGCTCACCTCTCATCTTCCGTCACTCCAAGGAGAAAAGGCCGAGTTCACTCAAACTATCCTCAAAAGATATGCTGCACAATCCAGGCAATGTCCTTGTAAATCACCTTTGCACATTTTTATGGCTTTCACATTGTCCCTGTAGTGACGCGACCAAAACTAAGCACAGTACTCGAAGTGAGGTCTGACAAGGGCTCTAGAGAGCTGCAACATTATCCCTCGGCGCCAAAATTCAATTCACGATTGATGAAGGTCAATACACCGTACGCCTCCTTAACCACTGAGTCAACCTGCGCAGCTGCTTTTCGCTTCTGATGGAATCGGACCCCAAGATCGCTCTGATCCTCCACACTGCCAAGAGTCTCACCATCAATACATTATTCTGCCGTCATATTTGACCTACCAAAATGAACCACTTCACACTTATCTGGGTTGAACTCCACCTGCCACTTCTGAGCCCAGTTTTGCATCCTATCAATGTCCCGAATAACCTCTGACAGCCCTCCATACCAACCACAGCACCTCCAACATTAGTGTGATCAGCAAACTTGCTAACCCATCCCTCCACTTCCGCATCCGGGTCATTTATTAAAATGACGAAGAGTGAGGGTCCCAGATCAGATCGGTGGGACATTCACTGGTGACCGACCTCCAGGCAGAATATGACCCGCTCACATCGTCGCTTTGCCCTCTGTGGGCAAGGCAGTTCTGGATCCACAAAGCAATGTCCCCTTGGATCCCATGCCCCCTTATTTTCTCAATAAGCCTTGCATGGGGTAGCTTATGAAATGCCTTGCTGAAATCCATATACACTACATCCACTGCTCTCCCTTCATCAATAAGTTTACTCACATCCTCAAAAAAGTCAATCGGGCTCGGAAGGCACGACATGCGCTTGACAAAGCCATGCTGACTATTCCTAATCACATTATACTCTCCAAATGTTCATAAACCCTGCCACTCAGGATCTTCTCCATCAAATTACCAACCACTGAGGTAAGACTCACTGGTCTATAATTTCCTGGTCTATCTCTCCTCCTTTTCTTGAATAAAGGAAAACATTCGCAACCCTCCAATACTCTAGAACCTCTCCAGTCTCCCTATTGATGATGCAAAGATCATCGCCAGCTGCTCAGCAATCTCCTCTCTCGCCTTCCACAGTAGCCTGGGGTACATCTCATCCGGGCCCGGCGCCTGGTGGTTACACCCAAGGTACAGGACCGAGGAAACTGGGAGACAGCCAGGAAGGGGTAAGCTGTTAAGGAGCCAGTACATAGTACTGCTGTGGCTATCCCCCTGAACAACAGAAATATCACTTTTGGATACTGGCAGGGCGTGGGCGGAGGAGCACCTAAAAGAAGAAAGTTACGGTAGTCAGGTCCCTGGTAGTGAGTCAGGATTGTTAAGTGTGAGGGTCAACAGCTAGAAGTTTCTTAACTGAAAACGTAGGATTGGACTCATGCTTCACTCTGAGATGCAGAAACAGAAATCACAGGTATCAGTATCACAATGGAATGAAGGGTATTACAGAGGCGTGAGAGAGGAGCTTGCCCAGGTGGATTGGAGGAGGTTACTGGGGGCGATCACGACAGAGCAGAGTTGGGTGGTGTTCCTGGGAATAGTTCACAAGGCGCAGGATAGATATGCCCCTGAGTAGGAGAAGTTCTTATATGGCAGGGGTAGGTTACCGTGGCTGATGAGGGAAATTAAGGACTGCATTAAAGCCAAAGGAAGGGCATGTAAGGTAGCAAAAGGGGTGGGAAGTTGGATGATGGAAACGTTTTCAAAATCGTCCTTACCTCATTAGCTGCGAAAATATCAGTGTCTATTATTAAGGATAAGGATTATGTTCCTTTGAAAGGTATGGTTAAATAGGTCAGAGTCAGCACAGTCTCAGTGAATGAAAATCTTGCCTGACGAGCATGTTAGAGGTCTTAGATGAAGTAACAAACAGAGAGCGCGGAGGAGACACAGGGAATATCATGTTCTCGGATTTTCAGATGACGTTTGAGAAGGCGCCACTCATTAGGAAGCTTAAACAGAGAAAGTCCAATGGCGTTACAGGAAGGATTCTGGGATGGAGAGCGGAATGGCTGGCAGGCAGGAAGCAGTAAGCGGGAATAAATGGGTGACTTTTCTGGTTGGCTGCCAGTGAATAATCGTGTTCTCAGTGGACAGAATTGGGACCGCTAATTTTAACCTTGATAGTCATTGATTTGCATCGAAGAATTGATGGTCTTGTGACAAAGATACAAAGGTAGATGGAGGGGTATTTCGTGCCGAGGAAGCAATACGAGTGCAGCAAGAAACAGACACAGTGGGACTAATGGGCAAACAATGGCGGATGGAGCCAGTGTTGCGAAACGTATGCAAATACATTTTGGTAAAACGAACAACAGGGCGGAATATTATCTACATCGGGAGATGTGTCAAGCATCAGAGGTGCCGAGGAACTTAGGAGACCAAATGTAAGAGTCCCAGAAAGTTACTTTACAGTTTCGGTCTGTGGTACAGAAGGCAAACGCAATGTGATCTCATTGAAGGGGAGTGGAACAGAAAAACAAGGAGATAACGGTGAGTCTCTTAAAAGCTCCAGTCAGGCAGCACCTTGTGTATTTGTAACAGGTTTGGCTCCCATATCGCAGATGGGACGTGCTCTCGTTGGAAAGAGTCCAGAGGAGGTTCACAAGGATAACTTCGGGAATGAAGGGGTAACTTTTAAGAACCATTTGGCCGCATGGGGCCTGTACTCACTGGAATTTGGAAGAATGCGTAGGGGGCGGGGGAGAGATCTCATTGAAACCTACCGAATGCTGAAAGAATTAGATCGGGTGCAAAGGAAGAATGCTCCCTTTGCTGGGTTTATCCGAAACCAGTGTACACAGCCACACAATTGAGAGGCGCGCTTTGAGGTAGGGATGTTTTTTTTTCTAGCCAGGTTTAGTGAAACTGTTGGAATGCTCTGCCACAGACTTCGGAGGAGGCCAGGTCCGATGGTATCTTTCAGTCAGAAGTTGATCGTTGATTAGGAGAATATTCCTAATGCTGACATTCTATTTGCCTTCCTCACCAACTACTCCAACTGGAACTTAATTTTGAGGGAATCCTGCAGAAGGATCCCAAAATTCCGTTGTGCCGTAGATTGTTGAATTGTCTCTCAATTTGGAAAACAGTCGACAGTTTTATTTCTTGTAACTAATGGCATGACCATGTACCTCCAGAAACGGTATTCCGTCAGCCACTAATTTACCCATTTTCCTAATCTGTAAAAACCCCTCTGTAGCCTGTCTGCTACAACACTGTTTGTTGATCGGAAATGTTATGGCCGATCCACACTGAGTGTGGTTTCCCGATGAGGAAGTAAATCATTCTGTTGCAGAAGGAGATGCACCGTCCGGGATGTGGAGCTTGTTGATAAGCCCGCTGACACATCCACATGATCACGACGTTATCATTTCAAACTGTTCAGACTATGGCCGCCTTTTTTTTAATTAAGTGTGATCGTGAGCACACGTGTGATCAAGTCAACTATTTCCCGAAGAGGACTCGGCAAGGCCCAAATCCATGTGTACCCAAACTCGCCGCGCACATGTCAAAATCTCTGAGAACACCCAAATCCGAGTCCGCCCCTACATGTACAATTGTTTATCCTAGAGCGAGTAACATTTCAAACATTTCACAAGATAGCTTAATCCACTTTAAAAAACAGCAAGAACAAGGCTCAACGTTAAAGTGCAATATTTATCCGAGTACCTGTAAAAGAAACAATTTGAATTTTGGCATTATACCCAATTCCTCCGACAACCAAAATCGACGTGCACTCCCAAATCCGTATGCACACCCAAATGGGTGCGCACTCCGAACCTGTCAACACCTCCCACTTACAGATTAGATTATCCGAGAGGAGAAATAATTTCAAATAGTTCAGAAAGTAGCAACTTCCAACTTTAAAAGAGCAAGTAGAAAAACGGAATTGTATCTATTAATAAAGTACCTATCAATGAAACAACCGTGGGATTTGTCAGGACCCCAAATCCACAGACACCCCCAAATCCGGGAGCATCTAAGATCGTGTACGTCACCAAACCTGCTGATACTCACGTATACACATTAGAGTGACAGCGTTCACCTTAAAGAAATCGCGAGGACCAAATCCATACTGACGTCCTGTGCACCCATATTGGTTGATGCATTCCTAATCTAGTGCAACCTCCCAATCAGAAAGCACCATCAGATGTGCACAAGTACTCGCCGAAACTCTCCTAAAAAGACCAAATCTGCATGTAACCCCAAATCCGCTGATTTCACTAAATCTGTTCGCATCGCAAATCGGTTGCCACCCATAGATGCGGAAGCAGCCCTAAATCTGCGCAAACCCAAAATCGGTGCGCACCCCAAACCCTCTGACACCCGAGATGCATAATGGATTATCCCAGACAAAGCAACATTTCAATCAATTCAGAAAAAGACCGTCTCGAGGTTAGCAGGCCATATGTGCGCCAAAATCCTTTTGCAGATCGGGGACACACACAAATCCGTGTTCAACCTCGTATTCAAGTCTACACTGATCACTAAACTCCGTCCGCACCCCCAAATCTGAGCACATCCTCAAATACGAGAGCACCCCACAGGCATATTAGATGGCCCAGACCGATAATCATTGCAAACACAAAATGGCTGTCTGGTAAAAACCACCACGTATCCCAAAGACCCTACGTACGAAACCAAATCGATATGCACTTACTAAAACATGGAGACGCTACCCTAAATTTGCTATCCCTAAAAAGGTGCGCACCCTTACATCAGTTTGCAACCCTCTTAAACGCTCTTAAATCCAGGCACAACCCCAGATCCATATGAACCAAAAAACCCTAAACCCGCGGACTCCGCCACTTGTACATCAGATTTTCCCGGAGCAACAATCAATAAAAAAACAGTTGAGAAAATGGCAGCCTCGACATAATCCGCACGCAAATCTTGATCCGTCAACTCACCATGATCGAAAAGGCAACCCAAATCATCACCAGATCCATGTGCATCGTCAAATCGGTGCGCATCACCAAATCTATGCGCAGCCCAAACACGCTGAAACCCCCACATTCATTTGTGGGGCTCGTTGTACACAGATTATGTCATCTTGTGAATGTCTGAAATTTTTCTTTTGAGATAATCTAATTAGCGGGTGTGTGTCCACGGTTTTGAAGTTTTGGGGATGCATTTGTATTTGGAGATGCACACGGATTTTTCACGTATTTGGAGTGTCTGCGGTTTGGAGGTGTGCCGAATCTCAAAGTTGTTTCATTTCATTTCATTTCATTTCATTTCATAATGAATTTAATTTAAAAAATGTCATGAAGTATTTTGAATGATAATTCCTCTGGGATAATCTAATGTGCAAGTGGGTTTCTCGGCGGGTATGATATTCACATGAATTTTAGGATGCCCTCCTAGTTGATGTGGTGCCCATATTTGAGGTGTACATGGATTTGGGATTGTGTACATGTAAACACGGATTTGGGGTGAGAGAAAGATTTGGGAGTGTTGGCGGATCTGAAGTTGTACATGAATTTTGGGCTGTGTGTGGATTTTAATGTCGAGGAAAGAATTCTTGAAAGGATTCTAAACTGCATGTCAGGATGTTAGCGGTTTGGGGGTGCGCACTGAATGGGGTCGTGCAGTTATTGGGCAGTGTCGGAGAATAAGGGGTGCACACTGCTATGGTGTGAAATTGGATCTGGGAATGCGCCCGGATTTAAAATTGAGTACTCAAATATATGGGGTGAGCACTGATTTTGGGTTTGCGTAGATTTAGGGTTTGGCGGCAAATATGCACAAGGATTTGGGGATACGCGCAAATTTAGGGGTCTGTAGTCAATTACGGGGACGTAATTACATGTTGTGATGTTCGTATATTCCGGGGGCTGTTTGTTTACCAATCAACATTTGCAATCATATTTTCGGGTGGTGCGAATTTTAAATGTTGAAACAGCCATTTTCTGAACTGTTGGACATGAATTCTGCTTTGGAATTATCTATTATATATGTGGTGTGTCAGTGTGTTTGGAGTGCGCACTGATTTGGTGATATGCACATGTTTTGTGGATTCATGGCGGGCAGTTTTGATTTATCGATGCAAAGCCTCTGCTAAAGTAAATTCCGATAATCCGGAGCGCTGGGCAACTTTACAGACTATTGGTTTAATTCTTAATCAATACTGTAACATATTTTAAATTTACATTTAAAGGTACTGCGCTGCGCTTTTAGAAATTGCTGCAATTTAAGCGAATGCGAAAAAAAGAACCGCCGGTGAGATTTAAGGAAGAAACTTAGACATCACTCGAAATTTAGTCTCAAACATGGCCGTGCACACGTATTTGGGGATACACATAGATTTGGGTGTGTTGGCGGATCAAGATTTGCACACGAATGTGTTGAGTGCGGATTGTTGACTTCGAGGCTGCCATTTTCTCAACTGTTTCGAATGCATCTTGCTCGGAAAAATCTCATGGGCATGTGGGGGTGTCAGCGGGTTTAGGGTGCGGGCTGCACCTGGTGTTGGGTATTGCGTGTCAGCGAAAATGGGTTGCACAGGGGCTCGGGGTGCACATGGATGCACACGGATTTTGGGGTTTGTTCTTGTTATGGGGACGCGCTCGTATTTGGGGATAACATATTTGGCCCTCCCCTGTGCATAGAATTCAACTGGAGAGTTAACCAACTCCTTGAGTTGGCTGAATGCGATTAACTGGATCAAAGGTATATACAGTCTTGTATGCTGTACATTACTGCCCCATATAACTGAATACCTAACAAAACGGGGAGTGGGGAGGTTGATTAATCCAAATGCTGTATCTGGGAGCTCATAAGGATTTGGTTTGATCTGTGTTTGCGTCGGCGGATTTGGTGATGAAAGTTTACTCTCACCTGGACCCACCCACCTACCTGCACTCAGCCCATAACCCTCCATTCCATACCTGTCCATATGCCTATCCAATTCTACTTTAAATGACAATACCGAACTTCCCTCTACCACTTCTACCTGAAGCTCGTTCCACACAGCTACCACTCTCTGAGTAAAGATGTTACCCCTCGTGTTACCCCTAAATTTTTGCCGCTCCTCTTGTTTGAATTTCCCCTACTCATAATGGAAAAAGCCTGTCCACGTCAACTCGATCTATCCCCCTCATAATTTTAAAAACCTGTATCAAGTCCCCCCTTAACCTTCTAGTGTGTGTGTGTGTGTGTGTGTGTGTGTGCGTGTGTGTGTGTGTGTGTGTGTGTGCGTCCGTGTGCGTCCGTGTGTGTGAGTGTGTGTGTGTGTGTGTATGTGTGTGTATGTGTGTGTGTGTGTGTGTGTGTGTGTGTGTGTGTGTGTGTGTGTGTGTGTGTCTGTGTGTGTATGTGTGTGTGTGTGTGTGTGCGTCCGTGTGCGTCCGTGTGTGTGTGTGTGTGTGTGTGTGTGTGTGTGTGTGTGTGTGTGTGTCTGTGTGTCTGTGTGTGTGTGTGTGTGTGTGTGTGTGTGTGTGTGTGTGTGTGTGTGTGTGTGTGAGTGTGTGTGTGTGTGTGTGTGTGTGTGCGTGTGTGTGATGAGCCGGACTAGAGGCTGGAATTGGATTTTAGTGGAAGTCAGAGTGTTTATCTCTTTGATTATTCAAGGAGGAGATTTTTCGGTGAGAGAGGGCACAGAACTGTTGGTTGATTTGTTTTCAGTTTAATTATTGTTTCTTTCTTTACAATCCCACAGTCAGAGTAGTAATGTCTGGCAGGAGAATTGAATACTCCTTTGCGAGAAGTGGGAAGGCAGGGAGACCTCAAGAGTTCCTGCCAACTTCACCTGTAAGAAGATCATCCAGCTGCATCTTCTAACACACTGTGTTACAGAGTTGGAACTGAAACTGGATGAACTCGGAAACATTCGGGAAGCTGAGGGGTTGATAGGGAGCACATATAGAGAGGTAATTACACCCAATGTGTAGAATACAGGAAACAAGGTGACAGTCAGGAAGGTGAAAGGGTTTAAACAGCCAGAGCCGGTGCAGAGACCCCTTGTGGTCAACCTTCTCAATAACATTTAGACCACTTCGGATACTTCTGGATGGGAGGAGAGAGGTGCAAATGACCAAGCAGAGGAAAGTCTCACCGGTCAGGTCTCTGACACTGACTATGGTTCTGTGGCTCAGTAGGGATGGGGTGAAATCTGGCGAGCTGTATCGATGGGATTGTCTTTGTTCGGGGAACGGAATAAAAGTTACTGTTGACGAGAACGAGATTCCTGGATGGTATGCGGTCATTATCGTCGCCAGTATATAGATAGAAAAAGGGAGCCGGTTCTGCAAACTTATGTATGTGCAGCTGTGGCCAAAATAAGAAAGAACACTCAGTTTAAAATGTGGGTAAAATGTTAGGGTTGGAACGAGTGCTTCAGATATGTGAATCGCTGGGCTCTCTTCCTCGGAAGGTGCGACCTCTACAGACAAGACGGATTCATTTCATTTCAATTCAATTCAATTTAAGTTTAATTGCAATTCCATCACACATGACCGTCAGGGCCAAGCTGCTAAACACAATCCCATCTGTCACACGCGGCACAAAGCACACATAATGTATATAAAATAGAAAGATAGCAAGCATATGTAGGATATCAGTAAATACATTCTCGCTTTATATACACGCGCACACAAGCACACGCGCGTGTCAGCATATATATAATCAGCTTGTAGTCCTCGGCACTTTAAAAGTCACCGAAATCTACAAACTACTGAAACTGAGCTGTGTCTTCTGCCGAGCGAACGCTGGGACAGCACAATTTCCCGCCTCTCGGCCGCACTACACCGCCCCACGTCGTGCAGCTCCTTTATTGTCTCCGCCATCGAGTAACTCTCTCAGTTTACACCTGAACCGGAGTGGCACTAATAACCCAGCGGGAAGGTTTGCCACTAAAAACAGGGTCGTTGTGGTGTTTAAGGTAGAATTGCAGGGGGATGATATCCAGAATGTTTGAACAGATAGTGGAGTCATTGTTGGGAGAGATGTTGTTAAGACCTCAGACAAAGTCAGCGAGCAAAACGTTGAGCCCGTTGCGTCTCAGCCTCTGAGCTGCGTCCATTTCAAAGCAGTAAGTACTGTACGAAAGGCAGATCAGCTCGGATAGGGGACAACGACTGGAAAGGTGATAGTTTAGCCATTAGTAAGACTCGGTCGTAGGCGGGGCAGATCTGTTGGCTCAACCTTCCAGTGTACCGCTGTTTTAGTCGTGCTACTGCATATACAACTTAGGCTGAGTCGAGGCTTTAAAGCTGGCGCTGAGGAATTAGAAAGGTATGAACTCGTTCATGGGGCTCCATTCTCGAACACCGAATAGTCTGGGGATTTAGAGGAACAAACATGTGGAGAGTTCGGAGTCTGTTGTAAGCGACATCAGGTTGTGACATTTAACATTCCTGGTATTGACTGTGAACTTCATATTGTGAAAGTTTTTATTATCGGTTCTGTTGCTCAACAGGAGGCGTGCGAAATGTGGCGACCTGAATCGATAGAGTTGTCTTTGCTAGGGGAACGGAAAAACGGTACTGAGGTAGAGAACGAGATTCCTCGATGGTATGCGGACGTTATCATCACCAGTGTATAGGTGGGAATAGGGAGCCGGTTCTTCAAACTGATATAGATGGAGGTATGGCCAAAATTGGAAAGAACATTCAGTTTAAAATGCGGCGAAAGAGTTCGGGTTGGAACGAGGTAGTCACTGGACTATTTCCCTCGGAAGTTGCAAACTCAACAGAGGAGACGGTTCCATATCATTGCAATTCAATGCAATTTAATTTAATTGCAATTCCATCAAACATGTATGCCCATGAATACAGCCAGGACGAAGCTGACAAACACAATACCAGCTGTGACACGAGGCACAAAGCACACATACTATGTATAAAATAAAAAGATAGCAAGCATATGTGGGATATCAGTAAAATAACTAAATGCATTATGTACATGCGCGCGCACCAACAAGATCTGCAACAACTGAACTTGTTTTCTGCCGAGAAAACGCTGGGGGGCAGCACCGAGTCCTTTCTGTCCGCCGCGCCACACCACCCACGTTGTACAGCTCCTTCATTTTCTCCGCCTTGGAGAAACTCTCTCAGTTTACACCTAAACAGGAGTGGAACTAATATCTCAGCGGGAGGGTTTGCCAGTAAAAAGAGGTCAGTGTGGTGCTTAAATTGCAGGGGGATGAAAACCCGAAAGCCTTAACAGGCAGTGGAGTCACTGTTTGGACAGATGTTGTAAAGACCTCAGATAAATTCAGGAAACAAATGATTGAGCCTGCTGGGACTCATTTTCTGAGCTCCGTACGTTTCAATGCAGGAGGTATTGAGGTTTATGTTACAAGGAGACGCAAATAGACCAGACAGCGTGTAATAAAAAGAGCGAAAGTTCTTATTCCAGAGTTCCCGCATTCAGGTGAGAGTAGGTACGTTCCCGGGAGGTGAGTGTGGCAAGTGTTGTTCTTTTCTCACAGAGATTGGTGTGTGATGGGATCGCGCTTCCAGCGCTGGTGGTGGACTGAAATCCATAGAGGAATTTAAGTGGCTCTTCAACAGGCACGTTGGTGTGCAGGGATTGATGGGAGACGGATATTGTGTCGGCAGAAAGGATTTAGTTTATTTGGTATATCACAAATATTTGGTCCGAAGCGTCTGTTCTGCTCTGTGATTTACGTTCTCTGCTCGGTAGAAAGGGAAGAGAGCGATTTCTATTCACTGGGTGGGAAGAGTGGGGCGTGGGGGTGATGGGTGGAACAAGGAATTTGACGATATATCGACAGAGGGAAGGACCAATTCACGGACGGCATAGGCTAGGATAAAGAAACACACCGAAGGCACCTTCAATGGGACACTGAAAAACCCCTTACAGTGTTTCACCCACACAACCCTCATCGTGACACGAACACGCCCCTCATGGTGACACGGACTCATTGACAGACCCTGCACTGCAACACGAAAATCGCATTGCCGTGTGAATAAAACTCTTTCTCTAAAAATACATCCACGACTCCGTCAAACACCCCCTCACCTATACACTCCTCGTCCTGTCACTCCCCCCTCCACTACACCACTCGCGTCTTCATCACCCCTCTCTCCCTAACAATCTACACTGTCTCTGTGTCACTTACCGTCTTCGTTATCCCCTACCTTCACTATGCCCCTCCCCGTCTCCCTGACTCGCTGCATCGCTTGACCCACCCAGTGTTCGTCAACCAATCCTTCTCCTACACTGCCTCCTGTCTCTGTCACACCTTACCGACACTACACTCATCCCGTTATTATAAGCCCTCCCTCCCTTACAGGCTACCCCCATCACCGTCACTAATTCCCTCCCCGACACACTTCCGTTCTCCTTTATCCCCACCTTCCTTGCGCCCCTGTCCCCATTATCTGCTTAACCCCCTAACATTATCCCCATCTCCGTCGCCACCCCATTCGCCTCCCTTATAAGGAATTTATAACGTGTGATGTTACACCTCCCCCTTTCCACCGGATATCTATCACCAGGTTCTGAACCATCTCCACAACACTGCACTCACAGGCCAGTCGTGTGTTTCCAGACCTGCATCAGTGACTGCAGTCTAACCACCGTTTCCCCTCTCTTCCTTTCCCTCCTCCCTCAGTACTCCACTCGGTCACACACACACACACACACACACACACACACACACACACACACACACACACACACACACACACACACACACACACACACACACACACACACACACACACACACACACACACACACACACACACACAATGCCAGACTACTGGAACGCCGACGTGCTGAGTATTGATGAGTGGGGAGACCGGGGGAGGGAGGGAGCTAAACATTTTTTTTTCTGACTCCAGTACAGTGTGCTGCTACGCTGCGGGGGGTGCTTCACATGTCTGACCCCGGGAGTGTGTGATGGGACGGTGTGGAGGGAGATTCACTCTGTGTCTGATCCCAGGAGTGTGTGATGGGTCGATGTGGAGGGAGATTCACTCTGTGTCTGACCCCGGGAGTGTGTGATGGGACGGTGTGGAGGGAGATTCACTCTGTGTCTGACCCCGGGAGTGTGTGATGGCTCATTGCGTGGGCAGTGTCACTCAGTGTATGACTGGAGGAATGTGTGATGGGATAGTATGGAAGGAGTCTCGCTCTGTCTCTGACTGCTAGACATGGGTCAGTGGATTTCGGCGTTTAAGCTAACTCCAATGAGAGACAGGGAGCAAACAAATGGTAACACACGTTCTACTCCAACGGCTGCAATCTGAACACCCTTTCTGTGGCCTCGACTCTCCTACCATCCTTCCACTTCCCTCAGCACACCATTCCTTCTCTATAATTCTTAAGTGGCTGAGTGAGCAGGCGGAGGTACTAATAACATCGGTATGTACAGGGCGGTGGTCCTGCAAAGTGCGGTCGGGGATTTGTAAATTCAGTTAAAGTACTGGAACTGCTTCCCAGTGAGGCCACACATGGGGATATCGATAACCTCCAACCTCTGCGTCACTAGCAAACTTACTAACCCATCCCGTCACTTCCTCGTCCAGGTCATTGATAAAAGTCACGAAGAGTAAGGGTCCCAGAGCAGATCCCTGAGGCACTCAACTAGTCTCCGACCTACATGCAGAATGTGACTTCGTCTACAAGCACTCTTTGCCTTCTGTGGGCAAGCCAGTTCTGGATCCGCAAAGCAATTTCCCTTTGGATCCCATGCTTCCTTACTTTCTCAATAAGCCTTGCATGGGGTACCTTGCTACATGATTTACTGAAATCCATATACACTATATCTACTAATCTTCCTTCATCAATGTGTTTAATCCATTCTCAAAAACATTCAATCAGGCTCGGAAGGCAGGACCTGCCCTTGGCAAAGCCACACGGACTATTGTTTATCATGTTATACCTTTCCAAATATTCATAAATCCTGCCTCTCAGGATCTTCACCATCACCAAGCACTGAAGTAAAACTCACTGATCTATAATTTCCTGGGCTCTCTCTACTCTCTTTCTTGAATAAAGGAATACTATCCACCATCAGAAACTTCTCCCGTCCCCACTGGTGATGCAAAGATTATCGATAAAGGCTCCGCAATCTCCTCCCTCGCCTCCCATAGTAGCCTGGGGTTCATCTCATCCGGTCCCAGCGACTTATCCAACTTGAGTACCTCTGCTGTCTACCCCGCTTCCATACACACTTTCCAACCGTCACACTTGATAGGACCTATTCTTTAAAGTCTTATCTTTCTCTTCACATACTTATAGAATGCCTTGGGATTTTCTTTAATTCTGCCCGACAAAGTTCTTTTCAGGGCCTCTTCTGGATCTCCTAATTTCCTCCTTAAGCTCCTTCCTGTTAGCCGTGTAATTTTTTTAGATCTCTAACATTACATTGATCTCTGAGGTTTTTGTAATATTTTCGGTACTTTTTGACTAGATATATTACAGCATTTATACGCCACGGTTCCTGCACGTCACCATAACTTCCCTGTCTCATTGGAAGGTACGAGTGCAGAACCGCACATAAATAATCCCTGAATATTTGCCACATTTCTTCCGTACTTTTCCCTGAGAGCATCGGCTCCCAATTTAAGCTTCTAATTTCCTGCCTGATAGCCGCATTATTCCCCTTACCCCAATTAAACGCTTTTCTAACTTGTCTGCTCCTATCTCTCTCCAATGCTATTGTAAATGAGATAGAATTATGATCACTATCTCTAAAATGCTCTCCCACTGAGAGATATGACACCAGACCAAGTTCATTTCCCAATTCCAAATCAAGTACAGTCTCTCCACTTGTAGGCCTATCCACATATTCTGTTAATAAACCTTTTTGAACACGCCTAACAAAATCCACCCCATTTAAATACCCCTGCTCTAGGGGGATGCCAATCGATATTTGGGAATTTAAATTCTCCCATCATGACAACGCTATTATTATTACACGTTTTCAAGATATATTTCCCCATCTGCTCCACGATATCCCTTTTAACATTGGGCGGCCTTTCAGGAAAACCCAGTAAAGCTATTGACCCCTTCCTGTTCCTAACCTCCACCCACATAGTCTCCGTAGACAATCTCTCCGTGGCGTCCATTTTTTCTGAAGCCGTGACTCTATCGCTGATCAACAGTGTCACGCCCACATCTCTTTCGCCTCCCTCCCTGTCCTTTCTGAACCATCTAACTCCCGGCACTTGAAGTAACCGTTCCTGACCCTGAGCCATCCAAGTCTCTGTATGGCCACCACATCGTAGCTCCAAATAATGATCTACGTTGTAAGCTCATCCGCTTTGTTCACCATACCACTTGCGTTAAAGTAGACAAATCTCAAAACGTCGGTCTGAGTGCGTGCCTCTCTAACAGCTGCCTATCCTCCCTCACAAACTGTCTGCAAGCTTCCTCTATTTTTGAGCCAACCGCCTCTTCCTCAGTCTTTTCAGTTCTGTTCCCAACCCCCAACAATTGTAGTATAAACTCTCCCCAGTTGACTGAGCAAACCTCCCCACAAGGATGTTGGTGCCCCTCGGATTTGAGTGTAACCCGTCCATCTTCTGCAGATCACACCAGCCCCAAAAGAGGTCCCAGTGATCCAGGCTACTGTGGGAGGCGAGGGAGCAGATTGCCGAGCCTCTGGCGATGATCTTTGCATCATCGGTCGGGACGGGAGAGGTTCCAGATGGTTGCAAATGTTGCTATTTTATTCAGGAAAGGAAAGCCCAGGAAATTATAGACAAGTGAGTCTTACCTCACTGCTTGGTAAGTTGATGGAGAAGATCCTGAGAGGCTGAATTTATGAACATTTGGAGAGTTATAATATGATGAGGAGTAGTCAGCATGGCTTTGTCAAGGGCAGGTCATGCTCTAGGAGCCTGACAGATTTTATTTTTTTTCTGAGGATGTGACTAAACACATTGATGAAAGGAGAGCAGTGAATGTAGTGTATATGGATTTCAGCAAGGCATTTGATAAGGTACCCCATGCAAGGCTTATTAAGAAAGTAAGGAGGCAGATGATCCAAGTGGACATTGCTTTCTGGATACAGAACTGGATTGCCCACATCAGGCAAAGAGGGTTTGGAAAAGGGGCATATTCTGCATAGAGGTCCGTCACCAGTGGGGTGCCTCAGTGATCTGTTCTGGGATCCTTACTCTTTGTGATTTTTCATAAATAACTTGATTGAGGAAGTGGAGGGATAGCTCAGTAAATCTACTGATCACGCAGAGCTTGGAGGTGCTGTAGATAGTATGGAGGGCTGTCCGAGGTTACAGCGGACCATTGATAAGATGCAAAAGAGGGCTTAGAAGTGGCTGATGGCGTTCAACACAGATAACTGTGAAGTGGTTCATTTTGGTCGGTCAAATACGATGGCAGAATATAGTATTAATGGTAAGACTCTTGGCCGTGTCGGAGGATCAGAGGGATGTTGGTGTTCGATTCCATAGGATGCTGAAAGCAGCTGCGCAGGTTGACTCTGCGGTTATGATGTCATACGGTGTATCGGCCTTTACGAATCGGGACTTGAATTTATGAGCCGAGACGTGATGTCGCAGCTCTATACGACCCCGGTCAGACCCCACTTGGAGTCCTGTGGTCAGTTCCTGTCGCCACACTACAGGAAGTATCTCGGACCCCGGTCAGACCCCACTTGGAGTCCTGTGGTCATTTCCGGTCGCCACACTACAGGAAGGATGTGGAAGCCAATTAAAGGGTGCAGAAGTGATTTACAATCCAGGCAACATGCCTTGTGAGAATAGGTTGCGTGAACTCGGCATTTTCTCCTTGCAGTGACGGGGGATGAGATGTGACCTGATAGAGGAGTAGAAGACGATGCGAGGCATTGATCTTGTGGATAGTCAGAGCCTTTTTCCCAGGGCTGAAATGGTTGCCACAAGACGACACAGGTTTAGGGTGCTGGGTAATAGGTACAGAGGACATGTCAGGGGTAAATGTTTATACGCAGAGAGTTTTGAGTCCGTGGAATGGGCAGCCGGCAATGGTGGTCGAGGCGATACGATAGGGTCTATTAAGAGTCTTTGATATGTGCATGGAGCTTAGTAAACTAGAGGGCTATAGGTCAGTCCAGCAATTTCTAAGGTCGGGACATGTTCGGCACAACTTTGTGGGGGAGTGGCCTGTATAGTGCTGTATGTTTTCTATGTATCTAAATACAGATCTGTCAATTAAACCAATGCTCAAATGTGTTAATTGTTGACCAGCAGAAGAGGTGAGACGACATCACCTTTTTTTATCCAGCTCCGCGTCGCAGGACAGGCACAGAGAGAGTAAGCGTCACTCTTTGAATCACATCGGGAGTGTGAAGAGAAGGTACGGAGGGAGAGTCACTCTGTGTTAGACCGGGGAATCTGTGATGGGGCTGCGTGGAGTGGGGGGGGGGGGGTGTTCACTCCCTGTGTGACCACTGGAGGCCGAGACAGAGCAATACAGATTCAATGTATGTCTCACTCTGGGAATGTCTGATGGGACGAAATGGATAGTGCGTCACGATGTGTCTGACTGCCGGAGAGTGTGATGGGAGAGTTCCCAGAGACAATCACGCTCTGTCAGACCTCTGAAGTGTGTTTCTATATCGTGTGAGGACAGGGAATGAGTGATGTCACGGTGAAGAGGGTGATTCACTCTGTGTCTGACCCCGAGAGTGTGAGATGGGACGGTGTGCAGGGAGCTTCACTTTGTGTCTGACCCCGAGAGGGTGTGATGGGACGGAATGGCGGGAGATTCACTCTGTGTCTGATCCCGGGACTGTTGATGGGACGGTGTGGAGGGAGATTCACTCTGTGTCTGACCCCAGGAGTGCGTGACGGGATGGTGCGGAGGGAGATTCACTCCAATTCTCACCACGGGAGAGTGTGTTGCGAGAGTGTGCAGGGAGCTTTTCTCTGTATCTAATCCCGGGTGTGAGAGATTGGGCGGTGGTGGGAAGGCTGTTGGAAATGTTTCTTAGAGATAGAATCTGTCAGAGGAAGGTGTTTTTACTCAGTGAGTTATTGATGCGTGGAATGCACTGCCTGAGTCAGTTACAGATGAAGAAATAACAAGCAGGATAGACAAAGGAGTATAGGTTGATGTTGTGTGCTTGGATTTTCAGAAGCCTTTGACAAGGTGCTGCACATGCCGCTACATAACAAGCTACAAGCCCATGGTATTACAGGAAAGATT
This sequence comes from Hemitrygon akajei, assembly GCF_048418815.1. NCBI lineage: Eukaryota > Metazoa > Chordata > Chondrichthyes > Myliobatiformes > Dasyatidae > Hemitrygon > Hemitrygon akajei. The sequence goes on from NW_027331965.1 coordinate 951,151, forward strand.
ACAGCATGGATTAAGCAGTGGTTGATTGGCAGGAGGTTAGGAGTGGGAATAAAGGGAGCCTTTTCTGGCTGGCTGCTGGTGACTAGTGGTGTTCCACAGGGGTCTGTGTTGGGACCAATTCATTTTACATTGTATGTCAATGATTTGGATGATAGAATTGATGGCTTTGTTTCAAAGTTTGCAGATGATATGAAGAAAGGTGGAGGGGCAGGTATTCTTGAGAAAGTAGAGAGGCTACAGAAGACTAAGCCAGAGTAGGAGAATGGGCAAAGAAATTGCAGATGAAATACAGTGTTGGAAAATGTATGACCATGCACTTTGGTGGAAAAAAATGAAAGGTCTGACTATTTCCTAAATGGAGGGAAAATACAAAAAACCCAAGGGCAAATGGACTTATATTGGACAAATCGAGAGAATTAGATGTAAGACAGGGGCTCCCAACCCTTTTTTATGCCACATACTATAACCATTATGCCAGGGCTCCATGGACCCAAGGTTGAGAGCCGCTTCTATTAGGGGAAGTTGGACTGTATGAATGGAGCTCATAAATGCTGTGGTTATCAGAGACAGACCCAGGGTAGATAGAGTATACTTCCTGGATGGAGACGTTGAAGAGACAGGTATATGGAGGAGTTTTCCGGTGGGTGTTTAGTGAGTGTCTGACCCTGGGAGTGAGTGATGGGACGGAGTTGAGGGAGATACACTGTGTGTCTGACCGCGGGAGTGTTTGATAGGACGGTGTGGAGGGAGATTCACTCTGTGGCTGACCCCGGGAGTGTGTGATGGGATGTTGTGGAGGGAGATTCACTCTGTGTCTGACCCCGGGAGTGTGTGATGGGATGTTGTGGAGGGAGATTCACTCTGTGGCTGACCCCGGGAGTGTGTGATGGGATGTTGTGGAGGGAGATTCACTCTGTGTCTGACCCCGGGAGTGTGTGATGGGACGGTGTGGAGGGAGCTTCATTCTGTGTCTGGCCCCGGGATTGTGTGATGGGATGGTGTGGAGGGAGTTTCACTCTGTGTCGGACCCCGGGAGTGTGTGATGGGACGGTGTGGAGGGAGATTCACTCTGTGTCTGACCCCGGGAGTGTGTGATGGGACGGTGTGGAGGGAGATTCACTCTGTGTCTGACCCCGGGAGTGTGTGATGGGACGGTGTGGAGGGAGCTTCATTCTGTGTCTGGCCCCGGGATTGTGTGATGGGACGGTGTGGAGGGAGTTTCACTCTGTGTCTCTCCCCGGGAGTGTGTGATGAGACGGAGTTGAGGGAGATACACTGTGTGTCTGACCCCCGGAGTGTGTGATGGGACGGTGTGGAGGGAGCTTCATTCTGTGTCTGGCCCCGGGATTGTGTGATGGGACGGTGTGGAGGGAGTTTCACTCTGTGTCTCTCCCCGGGAGTGTGTGATGAGACGGAGTTGAGGGAGATACACTGTGTGTCTGACCCCCGGAGTGTGTGATGGGACGGTGTGGAGGGAGATTCACTCTGTGCCTGACCCCGGGAGAATGTGATGGAACAGTGTGGAGGGGGATTCACTCTGTGTCTGATCCCGGGAGTGTGTAATGGGACGGTGTTTTGTGATCTTCACTATGTCTCTGCTACGGGGTTTGTTTCATTCCGAGTCTGCCCCTGGACTGTTTGATGGGCCGGTGGGAACGATTCCCTTTTCACTGTCTGACTGCCGGCGGAAGTAATGGACTCTGTTCAGAGAGATTCATTGTTCAGTGGTGCCATTTCCAGAGCAGACGATGGGCCGAAGCAGCATTGTATTAACTCAGCTTCAAAGCGTCTTGAAATAAGTTCAAAAGAGGAAGAGGTATGTGTGAGCCACAACAGACTGTAGCTCCCTCCACATCGTCCCATCACATAATCCCGGGGCCAGGCACACTGCGAAGCTCCCTACACACAGTCCCATCACAAACTCTCCATGTTAGACACGCAGAGAATCTCACTCCATTCCGTCCCATCACACACCCCCGGGGTCAGACACAGAGAGAATCTCGATCCACACCGTCCCATCACACACTCCCGGGGTCAGACACAGAGTGAATCTCCCTCCGCACCGTCCCTTCACTCACTGACGGGATCAGACACAGAGTGAATCTCCCTCCACACCGTCCCATCACACAGTCCCGGCGTCAGACACAGAGTGAATCTCCATCCGCATCGTCCCGTCATACACACCCTGGGTCAGACACAGAGTGAATCTCCCTCCATACCGACACATCACACAATTCCGGGGTCACACACAGAGTGAATCACCCTCCACACCGTCCACTCACACACTCCCGGGGTCAGACACAGAGTGAATCTCCCTCCAGACCGTCCCATCACACACTCCCGGGGTCAGACACAGAGTGAATCTCCCTCCATACCGACACATCACACAATTCCGGGGACACACACAGAGTAAATCTCCCTCCGCACCGTCCCATCTCACACTCCCGGGGTCAGGACAGAGTGAAGCTCTCTGCACACCGTCCACTCACACACGGTCTCAAGGTCAGACACAGGGTAAAGCTCCCTCCACTCCGTTGGTGTTATTTCTGCTCACTTCCACCGGATATCGATCTCAGTTTCTCCACGTCTCTGCGAGTACAGGCCAGTCGTGTGGTTTCACACCGCTTGCAACCAGTAACTGCAAACTCACCACCCCTGCACAGCCCGTGCTGCCCTCCCCGTCCCTCCTCTGTTCTACCTCTAGTCTCACACACGTATTATCACTGAGACAGATACACTGTTGGAGACTACAGGAACTGAAAAACTGATGATTGGTGAGAGGGAGAGAAAAGCGAGTTTCGTTCTGTTTCTGAATCCGTTACTGTGTTATCGGACTGGGAGGCGGCGGACTACATTTGTGTCTGACCCCGTGACAGTGTGATGGGACGGTGTGGAAGGAGAGTCACTCTGTGTCTGATCCCGGGTGTGTGTGATGGGACGGTGTGGAAGCAACTTTACTCTGTATCTAAAGCTGTTTGTACGAGCTGGGACTGTGTTTTGGGACATTGACTCTGTGACTGATCCCGGGAATGTGTTATGGAAAAAGTGTTTTGGGAACTGCTCTTTATGTCTGGATTATTTGACGGATGCAGAGCAGAGGGAGCTTCACTCTGTCTCTAACCCGGCGAGTCTCTGAAATCGGACGGGAGGAGTGATTTTCACTTTGCAACCGCAACCGTGAATGTGTGATGGGCCAATGGGAACGAATCCCTTTTCTCTGGCTGAATACGGGCGGATGTAATGGACGCAGTTCAGAGAGATTCATTGTTCATAGGTCCTATTTTCAGAGCAGACGATGGGCCGAAGCAGCATTGTACTAACTCAGCTTCAAAGCGTCTTGAAATAAGTTCAAAAGAGGAAGAGGTATGTGTGAGACACAACAGACTGTAGCTCGCTCCACGCCATCCCATCACACATTCCCGGGGTCAGGCACAGAGTTAATCTCCCTCAACACAGTCACATCACACAATTTAGGGGTCAGACACAGAGTCAATCTCCCTCCACGTCATCCCATCACATACTCCCGGGGTCAGGCATAGAGTTAATCTCCCTCCACACCGTCTAATCACACACTCCCGGGGTCAGACCCAGAGTGAAGCTCCCTCCACACGCTCCCATCACACACACCCGGGGTCAGACACAGAGTGAATCTCCCTCCACACCATCCCATCAAACACTCCCGGGTTCAGACACAGAGTGACTCTCCCTCAACACAGTCCCATCACACAATTTAGGGGTCAGACACAGAGTCAATTTCCCTTCACACTGTCCCATCACACACTCCCGGGGTCATACGCAGAGTGAATCCCCCTCCACACCGTCTCATCACATAATCCCGGGGCCAGACACAGAATGAATCTCCCTCCACACCGTCCCATCACACACTCCCGGGGTCAGACACAGAGTGAATCTCCCTCCACACCGTCCCATCAGACACTCCCGGGGTCAGACACAGAGTGAATCTCCCTTCCACGCCGTAACATCACACACTACCGGGGTCAGACACAGAGTGAATCTCCCTCCACACCGTCCCGTCACACACTCCCGGGGTCAGACACAGAGTGAATCTCCCTCCACACCGTCCCGTCATACACTCCCGGGGTCAGACACAGAGTGAATCTCCCTCCACACCGTCCCATCATACACTCCCGGGGTCAGACACAGAGATAAACTCCCTCCACACCCTCCCATCACACACTCCCGGGGTCAGACACCGGCTTGAACTCCCTTCATACCTTCCGATCACATCTGTCCGGGATCAGAATCATGTCGAAGCACACCCCCCACTGTCTCAGCTCACCTCCCAAGGTTGGACACATATTGAAGCTCTCTCCACACAGTCATGCTGGGGTCTGACACAGAGTGAAGCTCCCTCCACACCGTCCCTTCACACACACCCGGGGTCAGACACATGGTGAATCTCCCTCCAGACAGTGCCATCACTCACTCCAGGGGTCAGACACAGAGTGAAGCTCCCTCCTACACGTCCCAACACACACTCCTGGGATCAGACACAGAGTGAATCTCCCTCCACACGGTTCCCTCACAAACTCCCGGGGTCAGACACAGAGTAAAACTCCCTCCGCACCGTCCCATCTCACACTCCTCGGTCAGGACAGAGTGAAGCTTTCTCCACACCGTCCAATCACACACGGTCTCAAGGTCAGACCCAGGGTAAAGCCCCCTCCACTCCGTTGGTGTTATTTCTGCTCACTTCCACCGGATATCGATCTCAGTTTCTCTACGTCTCTGCGAGTACAGGCCAGTCGTGTGGTTTCACACCGCTTCCAGCCAGTAACTGCAAACTCACCACCCCTGCACAGGCCGAGCTGCCCTCCTCCTCCCTCCTCTGTTCTACCTCTAGTCTAACACACGTATTATCACTGAGACAGACACGCTGTTGGAGACTACAGGAACTGAAAAACTGGTGATTGGTGAGAGGGAGAGAAAAGGGAGACTCGTTCTGTTTCGGAATCCGTTACTGTGTTATCGGACTGTGAGGCGGCAGATTATATTTGTGTCTGACCCCGGCTGCGTGTGATGGGAGCATGTGGAGGGAGATTCACTCTGGGTCTGATCCCGAGAGTGTGTGATGGGGCGGTGTGGAGGGAATTTCACTCCAGATCTGTCCGGGAGTGTGTGTTCGGACAGTGTGGAGGGAATTTCAGTCGCGTCTGCCCCGTGACAGTGTGATGGGACGGTGTGGACGGAATTTCCCTCGGAGTCTGCACCGGGACAGTGTGATGGGACGGTGTGGAGGGAGTTTTACTCTGTGTGAGATGGGACGGTATGGAAGCAACTTTAATCCGTGTCTAAAGCTGTTTGTACGAGCTGGGACTGTGTTTTGGGATATTGACTCTGTGACTGATCCCGGGAATGTGTTATGGAAAAAGTGTTTTGGGAACTGCTCTTTATGTCTGGATTATTTGACGGATGTAGAGCAGAGGGAGCTTCACTCTGTCTCTAACCCGGCGAGACTGTGAAATCGGACGGGAGGAGTGATCTTCACTTTGCAACCAAAACCGTGAATGTGTGATGGGCCGGTGGGAACAAATCCCTTTTCTCTGGTCGAATACAGGCGGATGTAATGGACGCAGTTCAGAGAGATTCATTGTTCATTGGTCCTATTATTCAGTGCAGACGATGGGCCGAAGCAGCATTGTACTAACTCAGCTTCAAAGCGTCTTGACATAAGTTCAAAAGAGGAAGAGGTATGTGTGAGCCACAACAGACTGTAGCTCCCTCCACGCCATCCCATCACACATGACGGGCTCAGACACAGAGTAAATCTCCCTCCACGCCATCCCATCACACACTCCCGTGGTCAGACACAGAGTTAATCTCCCTCCACAACGTCCCATCACACACTCCCGGGGTCAGACACAGAGTGAATTTCCCTCCACACCGTCTAATCACGCACTCCCGGGGTCAGAACCAGAGTGAAGCTCCCTCCACACGCTCCCATCACACACACCCGGGGTCAGACACAGAGTGAATCTCCCTCCACACCGTCCCATCACACACTCCCGGGGAAGACACAGAGGTAATTTCCCTCCACACCGTCTAATCACACACACTCGGCGTCAGACACAGAGTGAATCTCCCTCCACACCGTCCCATCACACACACCCGGGATCAGACACAGAGTGAATCTCGCTCAACACGGTCCCATCACACAATCTCGGGTCAGACACAGAGTGAAGCTCCCTTCCACGCCGTCCCATCACATAATCCCGGGGTCAGACACACATTGAATCTCCCTCCACACCGTCCCATCACACACTCCCGGGATCAGACACAAAGTGATTCTCCCTCAATACAGCCCATTCACACAATCTCGGGGTCAGACACAGAGTGAATCTCCCTCCACACCGTCCCGTCACACACTCCCGGGGTCAGACACAGAGTGACTGTCCCTCAACACAGCTCCATCACACAATCTCGGGGTCAGACACTGAGTGAACCTGCCTTCACACCGTCCCATCACACACACCCGGGGTCAGACACCGGCTGGAACTCCCTCCATCCCTTCCGATCACATCCTTCCGGGATCAGAATCATGTCGAAGCACACCCCCGACCGTCTCATCACACTTCCCGATTTTGGACACATATTGAAGCTCTCTCCACACAGTCATTCTGGGGTCTGACTCAGAGTGAAATTCCCTCCACACCGTCCCATCACAGTTCCCGGGGACATATACAGAGTGAATCTCCCTCCAAACGCCGTCCCATCAAACATTCCCGGGGTCAGACACAGAGTGAATCTCCCTGCACACAGTCCCATCACACAGCTCCGGGGTCAGAAACAGAGTGAATCTCCCTGCACACCGCCCTATCACACATTCCAGGTGTCAGACACCGGCTGGAACTCCCTCCTTACATTCCGATCACATCTTTCCTGGTTCAGAATCATGTCGAAGCACACCCCTCACCGTCTCATCACACTTCCCGAGGTTGGACACATATTGAAGCTCTCTCCACACAGTCATCCTGGGGTCTGACACAAAGTGAATTTCCCTCCACACCGTCCCATCACACAGCTCCGGGGTCAGACACAGAGTGAATCTCCATTCACACCGTCCCATCACACTCTCCCGGGATCAGACACAGAGTGAATCTCCCTCCACACCGTCCCATCACACACTCCCGGGGCCAGACACAGTGTGAATCTCCCTCCACACCTTCCCATCACACACTTCCGGGGTCAGACACAGAGTGAACCTGCCTTCACACCGTCCCATCACACACACCCGGGGACAGACATAGAGTGAATCTCCCTCCACACTGTCCCATCACACACTCCCGGGGTCAGACACCGGCTGGAACTCCCTCCATCCCTTCCGATCACATCTTTCCGGGATCAGAATCATGTCGAAGCACACCCCCGACCGTCCCAACACACTTCCCGATTTTGGACACATATTGAAGCTCTCTCCACACAGTCATCCTGGGGTCTGACACAGAGTGAAATTCCCTCCACACCGTCCCATCACAGCTCCCGGGGACATACACAGAGTGAATCACCCTCCACACCGTCCCATTACACACTCCCGGGGTCAGACACAGAGTGAATCTCCCTGCATACAGTCCCATCACCCACTCCCGGTGTCAGACACCGAGTGAATCTCCCTCAACACATTCCCATCACACACTCCCGGGGTCAGACACAGAGTGAAGTTCCTTCCACACCGTCCCATCGGACACTCCCGGTGTCAGACACAGAGAGAATCTCCCTCCACACCGTCCCATCACACACTCCGGGTGTCAGACACCGAGTGAATCTCCCTCAACACCGTCCCATCACACACTCCCGGTGTCAGACACAGAGTGAATCTCCCTCCACACCGTCCCATTACACGCTCCCGGGGTCAACACAGAGTGAATCTCCCTCCACACCGTCCCATCACACACTCCCGGTGTCAGACTCAGAGTGAATCTCCTTCCACACCGTCGCATCACACACTCCCATGTTCAGGCACACAGTGAACCTGCCTCTAAAGCGTCCCACTACACACCTCCGGGTCCAGACAAGCATTGGACCTCTCTCCTTACTGTCTGATCACATATTCCAGTGGTCAAACACATGGTGAAGATCCTTCCACACCGTTTCATCACACACTCCCTGGGTCAGACAGAAGGTGAATCTCCCTCCACGCCGTGCCATAACACACTACCGGTATCAGACAGAGAGTTTAACTGCCTCCATTTGCCACATGGAAAAAGATAAAAAAACAGAGAGGGCAGAGTTTTTTTTTAAGTGGGGAACGACAGATTATGAGACTATAAGATTAGAACATACGTTGTGTGAATTGGGATGATGTTTTTGCAGAGAGATGAACTATGTTTCTTCGATGTTTTGGGATCTCTTGCAGGATGTTAGGGTTAAATTTGTTTCAGTGAGGAAGGTAAAGAATGGTAGAGTGAAGGAGCCATGGTGACCGGTGCGTTGGAGAAACTAATCAGGTGGAAGTAGGCAGCATACATGAGGGTTAGGAAGCAGGGATCAGATGGGTCTATTGAGGAATATTGGGTAGCAAGAAATTAGCTTAGGAAGGAACTGAGGAGAGCAAGAAGAGTGTATGAGAAGGCCTTGGCGAGAAGGGTAATGGAAAACGCCAAGGAATTCTTCAATTATTTGAAGAACAAAAGGATGAGAAGAGTGAAGATAGGACCTGTTAGAGACAAAGGTGGGAAGATGTGCCAGGAGGCTGTGGAATTGAGCAAGGTCTCAATAATTACATGTACTCGGTATTCACCAAGGTGAGGGAACTTGATTACGTTTAGGACAATATGAGTGAGGTTGATGTTCGGGATCACGTTGATATTAAGGGAGAGTAGGCGTCGGAGTTGTTAAAATACTTTAGTGTTGATAATTCCCCGGGGCCTCACGGAATGTTCCGCAAGCTGCTCCACGAGTCGAGGAAAATATTCCTGAGCCTCTGGCTAGGATCTTTATGTCCTCGTTGTCCCCGGAATGGTACCGTAGGATTGGTGGGAGGCTAATGTTGTACCCTTTTTCTAATAGGTTAGTAGGGATAGTCCGGGTAATTATGGACCAGTGAGCCTTACGTCTGCGGTGGGAAAGCTGTTTGAAAAGCTTCTTAGAGATTGGATCTATGAGCATTTCGAGAATCATGGTCTGATCAGGGACAGTCAGCATAGACTTGTGAAGGGCAGGTCGTGTCTACCAAGCCTGATAGAGTTCTCTGAGGAGTTCAACAGGCATATAGATCAGGGAAGTGCACTGGATGTGAACAACATGTATATTAGAAAGGCATTTGACAAGGTTCCACACGGCAGGCTTATTCAGGAAGAATTAAATACATTAGGACGGATAAGTCCACGGGGTCTGACGGAATATTCCCTAAGCTGCTCCACGAGGCGAGAGGAGAGATTGCTGAGCCTCTGCCTAGCATCTTCATGTCCTTGCTGTCCACTGGAGTGGTCCCGGAAGATTGGAGGGAGGCAAATGCTGTCCCCTTCTTGAAAAACGTTAGTAGGGATAGTCTGGGTAATTATAGGCCTGTGAGCCTGACGTCTGTGATGGGAAAACTGATGGAAAGGACTCTTAGGTATTTGATCTATGGGCCTTTAGAGAATCATGGTCTGATCAGGGACAGTCAGCATAGCTTTGCGAAGGGCAGGTCGTGTCTAACATGGCTGATAGCGTTCTTCAAGGATGTGAGCAGGCATATAGATGAAGGCAGCGCAGTGGATGTAAAATCTGCATGGATTTTAGTAAGGCATTTTACAAGGTTCTACAAGATAGGCTAATTCTGAAAGTCAGAAGGCATGCGATAGGTTTTTCGAGGGAGATTCTGAATTGGCTTGGCTGCAGAAAGCAGTGTGTTGTGGAGCATGTGTACAGTCGGATTGGAAGGCTGTGACGAATAGTGACCCGCAGTTATCGGTTCTGGGACCTCTACGTTTCGTGATTTTATTAACGACCTAATGTTGGGGTAGAAGAGACGGTTGACAAGTTTGCAGACGACACAAAGGTTGGTAGTTTTGTAGACAGTGTAGAAAATTCCCGAAGATTGCAGAGAGACATTGATAGGATGCAGAAGGGGGCTGAGAAGTGACAGATGGAGTTCAACACGGAGAAGTGTGAGGTGGGACACTTTGGAAGGACGTACTCCAAGGCAGAGTAGAAAGTAAATGGCAGGATACATGGAAGTGTGGAGGAGCAGAGGGATCTCGGGGTACATGTCCACAGAAACCTGAAAGTTGCCTCACGGTTAGATAGTGTAGTTAAGGCAACCAATGGAGTGTTAGCTTCCATAAGCCGAGGGTCAGAGTTCAAGAGTCGCGGCTTATTGATGCAGCTCTGTAAAACACAGGTTAGCCCACACTTGGAGTACTGTGTCCAGTTCTGCTCGCCTCACTATAGGAAGAATGTGGAATCATTGGAAAGTGTACAGAGGAGAGTTACCAGGATGCTGCCTGGTTTAGAGAGTATGCATTATGAGCAGAGATGAAGGGAGCTAGGCTTTACTCTCTGGAAAGATGTAGGATGAGAGGGGACCTGTTTAGAGGTGTACAAGATATTAAGAGGAAAAGATAGAGTGGAAAGCCTGCGCCCAGGTCACCACTGCTCAATACAAGAGGACATGGGTTTAAGGTAAGAGGAACAAAGTTCAAGGGGTATATTAGAGGAAGGTTTTATACTCAGAGCGTGGTTGGTGCGTGGAATGCACTGCCTGAGTTTGTGGTGGAGACTCAGTCGGGACAACATTGTGCGCTGCAGGGACTGTAATGTGCGGTATTGTTTTCCGTTCTGAGTTCTGTACCGTCCCATCACACACTCCCGGGGTCAGACACGTGGTCAACTCCTTGCACAACGTTGGAGTTACTGCTGCTCACTTTCGCCGGATATCGATTTCTCGCTTCTCAGGTTCTCTACGTCTCTGTGTGTACAGGCCGGTCCAGTGGTTTAACAACATTTCCTCCCAGTGACTGCAAACACACCACCTGTCCACAGCCCTCTTTCCACTCCGCCCACCCTCCTCTGTTCTATCTCTGGCCTCACACAAACTTATTATCTCTGAGACACACACACTGTTGGAGACGACAGGAACGCTGAAATACTGGTGATTGGTGAGAGGGAGAGACAGAGTGAAGAGGGAGATTCGCTCTGTGTCTGACCCTGGGAATGTGACATTGGACTGTGTAGAAGCAACTTTACTCAGTTTTCTACCGCAGTTTGTATGTGCTGGGACTGTGTTTTGGAATCTTGACGCTGTGTCTGATCCCGGGAATGTGTTTTGGGAGAGTGTGTTAGGGACTTCTATGTATGTCTGCAAACAGGATAATTTGATGGAGAGTGCATAAGGAGCATCAGTCTGTCTTTACCGGCCGAATCTGTGTGATCAGACGGTTCGGAGGGATCTTCACTTTACAACTGACGCCTGGAATGTGCGATGGGCCGGTGTGAAGGGATCCCCATTCTGTGTCTGACAACCCGCGGATGTAATTAACGCTGAGGAGACAGTTTCACTGTTCAATTTTTCTGTTTTTTCAGAGCAAACGATGGGGCGAAGCAGCTTTGTTCTAACACTGTTCCAAAGCGTCCTGAAATAAATTAAAATCAGGAATTGAGATGTGTGATATAGTCACACCAGAGTGACACTCCCTCCACTCCATCCCATGTCATACTTCTGGGGTCAGACACGTTGAGAAACTCCCTCCACACCGTCCTACCACATTCTCCTGGGGTCAGTCACAGACTGAATCTCCCTCCACACCGTCCCATCACACACTCCTGGGGTCAGACACTGAATGAATCTCCCTGCACACGGTCCGATCACACATTCCCGGGGTCAGACACAGAGTGAAACTCCCTCCATATCGTCCCATCACACACTCCCGGGTACAGACACAGAGTGAATCTCCCTCCACATCTTCCCATCACACACTCCCGGGTACAGACACAGAGTGAATCTCCCTCCACATCCTCCTATCACACACTCTCCGGGGTCAGAGACATGTTGAATCGCCATCCAAACCGTCCCATTACACACTCCAGTTGTCAGACACTGTGACTAACTCTCCACAACTCCAAACCCCCCCCCCCCCATCACACACTCCCGGGTTCAGCACGGGGTCAACTCCTTGCACAACGTTGGTGCTACTGCTGCTCTTTTCCACCGGATATCGATTTCTCGCTTCTGAGCTTCTCTACGTCTCTGTGTGTACAGGCCGGTCGTGTGGTTTCACACCATTTCCTCCCAGTGACTGGAAACTCACAACCTGTCCACAGCCCTCTTTCCACTCCCCCACCCTCCTCTGTTCTATCTCTGGTCTCACAAAAACATTATCTTTGAGACAAACACACTGTTGGAGTCTACAGGAACGCTAAAAAACTGGTGATTGGTGAGAGGGAGAGAGGGAGTGAAGGGGGAGATTCAATCTGTGTCTGACCCCGGGAGTGTGAAATTGGACGGTGTGGAAGCAACTTTACTCTGTTTTCTAGCGCAGTTTTCTATGTGCTGGGACTGTGTTTTGGGATCTTGACTCTGTGTCTGATACTGGGAATGTGTTTTGGGAGAATGTGTTGGAAACTTCTCTGTATGTCTGCCAACAGGATAATTTGATGGAAGTGCATTAGGAGCTTCACTCTGTCTCTAGCCGCCGGACTCGAATGGTTCGGAGAGATATTCACTCTACACCTGACGCCTGGAATGTGTGATTGGCATGTGTGAAAGGATTCCCATTCTGTGTCTGACTACCCGCGTATGTAATTGACGCTGAGGAGAGAGCTTCACTGTTTATTGTTCCTATTTTCAGAGCAGACGATGGGGCGAAGCAACATTGTTCTAAATCTGCTCCAAAGCATCTTGAAATAAATTCAACTGAGGAATTGAGATGTGTGATATGTTCACACCAAAGTAACACTAACTCCACTCCATCTCATTTCATACTTCGGGGGACAGACACACTGAGAAACACCCTCCACACCGTCCTACCACATTCTCCCGGGCTCTGTCACAGATTGAATCTCCCACCACACCGTCCCATCACACACTCCCGGGGTCAGACACAGAGTGAATCTCCCTCCACACCGTTCCATCCCACACTCCCGGGGTCAGACACAGAGTGAATCTCCCTCCACACCGTCCCATCACACACTCCCGGGGTCAGACACAGAGTGAATCTCCCTCCACACCGTTCCATCCCACACTCCCGGGGTCAGACACAGAGTGAATCTCCCTCCACACCGTCCCATCACACACTCCCGGGGTCAGACACAGAGTGAATCTCCCTCCACACCGTTCCATCCCACACTCCCGGGGTCAGACACAGAGTGAATCTCCCTCCACACCGTCCCATCACACACACCCGGGGTCAGTCACAGAGTGAATCTCCCTCCGCACAGTCCCACCACACACTCCCGGGGTCAGACACAGAGTGAATCTCCCTCCACACCGTCCCATCACACACACCCGGGGTCAGTCACAGAGTGAATCTCCCTCCGCACAGTCCCATCACACACTCCCGGGGACAGACACAGAGTGAATCTCCCTCCACATGGTCCCATCAGACATTCCCGGGGACAGACACAGAATCAAGATCCCTGCGTCTCTGGGTACGTCAAGATCTGTGTACGTCTCTGTGTGCACCGGCCGGTCATCTGGTTTCTCACCGCTTTTTCCCAGTGACTGCAAACTCACCTCCCCTGCAAAGCCCCACTTTTCCTACCCCTCCATCCACTGTTCTGCTTCTGACCTTACACACACACTTATTATCTCTGAGACAGACACACTGTTGAAGACTGTTCACACTGTTGAGGAACTTTGAAAAACTGCTGAGTGGTGTCAGGCAGGGTGGAAGTGAAGAGGGAGTTTTGATCTGTTTCTGAATCCGTAACTGTGTTATCGGACTGTGAAGCGTCGGATTAGCTATGTGTCTGACCGCGGGACTGTGCAATGGGCCGGTGTGGAAGAGCTGCACTAATGTCTGATCCCGGGAGTGTTTGTTCGGCCGGTGCCGAGGCGCTCTCTCTCTCTCTCTCTCTCTCTCTCTCTCTCCTCTCTCTCTCTCTCTCTCTCTCTCTCTCTCTCCTCTCTCTCTCTCCTCTCTCTCTCTCTCTCTCTCTCTCTCTCTCCTCTCTCTCTCTCTCTCTCTCTCTCTCTCTCACACACACACACACACACACACAAATACACAACCGCTGGAGCACATCGCCTCCCGCACCACCACCCCTTTATCCAATGCCTTCACCCCCATTTCAAAAGCCCCTTTTACATTCACTCCCCCCTCCCTTGCTTTCAGTGGAGGATGTGTGATAGAAAGGCAGAGGAGAGAGAGGGAGTAGAGGAAAAAGCAGAGCTGGAGAGACGGGCGAAATTGAATCTCTCCAACAAGCCTCCCTCTCTATTTCTACCCCCTCTCTCCATTCCCTTCCAGTTCTTGCCCTCCCTTCTTTCAGTGATACCCTTTTCTGACCCCTGTAATTCACGACTCTCTCCGCCAAACCCTAACCTTCCCCTCACTCTCCCTCCCTCTGTTTCTCCCCACTCGCAACACTCTCTCCCCGCGCCACTCTCATCGATACAGACAAACCCCTTTCACACCCTCAATCTTCCTCTTCCACAGCTCTTCCTCCCTCTGCTCTCGGCTCCTCTTTTCATCAGCTGCTCATCCAGTGTTTGTTGGTGTCGTCCTGATCCACTTATCAACACGGGCTTCCTCTGACAACGGTTACTTCCCCTCGCTGAGCTCAGAGACAGAGAAGACCTTCGACAGGATTGACAAGAGCGAGACTTACATGAAAAAGAAGCCTGTAAAACCGGACTCACCGTCTCCATCGGGAGGTGAGTAGGGCAGAAATGGAGGGAGGGAGTTTCTATCTCTTTCTAACCCAGGGAGTGTGTAATGGGAGGTGTAGAGGGAGCTTCACTTTGTGTCTGATCCCGGGAGTATGTGATGCGACGGTGTGGAGGGAGCATCACTTTGTGTGTGATGCGACTGTTTGGAGGGAGCTTCACTCTGTGTCTGACCCCGGGAGTGTGTGATGTGACGGTGTGGAGGGAGCTCCACTCTGTGTCTGACCCCGGCAGTGTGTGATGCGACGGTGTGGAGGGAGCTCCACTCTGTGTCTGACCCCGGCAGTGTGTGATGCGACGGTGTGGAGGGAGCATCACCAGGTTTCTGACTCTCACTGTTCTGTCCCCAGCTAAACCTGATGTATCGTATGTGGAACTTCATTTCAAATCCCACTCTGTTCCGCGGGTCCGGACGAATGGAGGTCAGTTTCACTTTGTTGGTTTGACACAGTTCAGCTGATGTGAATTTTCCTGTCGAGCAATGTCATCCCAAGCGCACAGTTAACCCTGATTGATCCCTGTTAGACAATAGGTCAGGAGCAATGCGTGCGAGACTGGATGAGAGACGGGCTCTATGGGAGGGTCAGTGAGAAGGGAGAGCGGTCTGGGAAGGGTCGGAGTGGAGGCAGAGCAACAGGCGGGGTTGTACAGGGGGAGGGCTGTGGAAAGGAATGAGAGACGGGCTCTATGGGAGGGTCTGTGAGGAAGGAGCGCTCTGGGAAGGGTCGGGGTGGAGGCAGAGCAACAGGCGGGGTTTTACAGAGGGAGGTCTGTGGAAAGGAATGAGAGACTGGCTCTATTGGAGGGTAGGTGAGGAAGGAGGGGTCTGGGAATGGTCGGGGCGGAGGCAGAGCAACAGGCGGGGTTGTACCGAGGGAGGGCTGTGAAAAGGATTGAGAGACGGGCTCTATGGGAGGGTCTGTGAGGAAGGAGCGCACGGAAGGGTCGGGGTGGAGGCAGAGCAACAGGCGGGGTTGCACAGAGGGAGGGCTGTGGAAAGGAATGAGAGACGGGCTCTATGGGAGGGTCGGTGAGGAGGGAGAGCGCTCTGGGAAGGGTCGGAGTGGAGGCAGAGCATCAGGCGGGGTTGTACAGAGGGAGGGCTGTGGAAAGGAATGGGAGACGGGCTCTATGGGAGGGTCGGTGAGGAAGGAGCGCTCTGGGAAGTGTCGAGGTGGAGGCAGAGCAACAGGCTGGGCGGTACAGAGGGAGGGCTGTGTAAAGGATTGAGAGACGCGCTCTATGGGATGGTCGGTCAGGAGGGAGAGCGCTCTGGGAAGGGTCGGAGTGGAGGCAGAGCAACAGGCGGGGTTGTACAGAGGGAGGGCTGTGGAAAGGAATGAGAGACGGGCTCTATGGGAGAGTCGGTGAGGAGGGAGAGCGCTCTGGGAAGGGTCGGAGTGGAGGCAGAGCAACAGGCGGGGCGGTACAGAGGGAGGTCTGTGGAAAGGATTGAGAGACGGGCTCTATGGGAGGGTCGGTGAGGAAGCAGGGCTCTGGGAAGGGTCGGAGCGGAGGCAGAGCAACAGGCGGGGTTGTACAGAGGGAGGGCTGTGGACAGGATTGAGAGACGGGCTCTATGGGAGGGTCTGTGAGGAAGGAGCGCACGGAAGGGTTGGGGTGGAGGCAGAGCAACAGGCGGGGTTGCACAGAGGGAGGTCTGTGGAAAGGAATGAGAGACGGGCTCTATGGGAGGGTCGGTGAGGAGGGAGAGCGCTCTGTGAAGGGTCGGAGTGGAGGCAGAGCAACAGGCGGGGCGGTACAGAGGGAGGTCTGTGGAATGGGATGAGGAGTTGCTCTGGGTCGGGTCTTTTCAGAGAACGCCAGGATATTTTTTGTGTGGTGGGAGTACTGTGAGAGGGGGTTAAACGGGGCACTGAGGAGGGAGAGTAGTGTGATGGGGCGGGTGCGGGAGCAGGGAGTGTTGTGGTATGGTCAATGAGCAGAAGCACCCTGGTGGGAGTGGCGAGGAGGGAAGAGAGTGGCAAGAGGCAGTGAGGAATCTGAATTTTATAAAATGTATGCAGCATTTCTAACCACAGTCTCTCATCCCTCTCCTCTCTCTCTGTACTGCCTCCCCGTTTCTCCGCCATCTCTTGCACGCTAATCCTTTCTCATACTATTCCTCTCTGGCCCACTTTTTCGTCTCTCACCCACCCGCTCACGTTCTCTCTCCTTTCCCAAGCCTTCTCTGTCTTTTCCACATTTCTCCCATTCTACGCCTCCTGCACTATCTGTTGCCACTTCCCCTCTCTCTGCTTCTCTTTCCCCACTCTACCCTATTCCACACCCTCTGCTCTCTGTCTATCACACTCCCGCTACCTACCGCTCTCGCTGTCCTCGCGCACTCTTTCCCTCACTCCGCTCACTTCGCTACTGCCACTTTCGCTCCTTCCTACCTTAGTCTATCTCCCTGCTCACACCAACTGCTGTCCTCCAATTATCCTGCTCTGTCTCCCACTTTTACCCTCCCATCACTCTCCCCTTCACTCCTCCACTCTTTCGCTATCTCACTCATCCCTCTCACCCCCAGTTCACACATCAGCTTGCAAACTATTCTCCCTGCATCAATCTCCTCCTTCTCGCCCCATTCCCTCTAACCCCAATTCTTTCCGATATTCCGGCGTATATCCCCCATCTATTTCCCTGTCGCATGCATCCATCTGTCCCCTTCACCCTCTCTCTCCCATGCGCTCTGCGCTCTCTACACCGTCTCCCTCAACTCTCCTTGCCTCTGGGCCCATTCTCTCTCCCTCAACTCTCCTTGCTTCTGGGCCCATTCTCTCTCCCTCAACTCTCCTTGCCTCTGGGCCTTTTCTCTCTCCCTCAACTCTCCTTGCCTCTTGGCTTTTTCTTTCTCCCTCACTTATCCCTCTCTCCCCCTACGTTCACTACCCGTCTCTCTGCTCTCTCTCTGTCCTCAAACCCCCACTCTCTACCGGTCTCTCCTCCTTGTATTTCACTGTCTCACAGTGTCTTTCTTTCCCAGACGGTCTCCCATCCATCTACTCAGTGCTGAACCTTCCGAAAGACAAACTTCGCATCGATGAGGATGAAGATCCTCCCATTGCCTCGGGTCCCGCCGAACTGCCAGTGACTGCACAAGCAGGTCAGAGTTCACATTACTGACGTCACTCAGATGGTGTCAAGTATACAAGTTATATTTCATCTGTATTGACCACTTCCTCTGGCAGCACGTTATCACTCGTGTTCCAGATTAAATCTCTTTCTGCTAATCCTTGACATGTTCGCTTTCGTCCTCGGTTCTCCAAGCCCAGAAAAGGAAAACGAGAGTACGCATTCACCTTGTCTGTGCCCACTTGGTTTTATACACCTCTATAAGGTTACCCCTGCGCTCCAAAGCTTGACTAATCTCCGTAACTCAGTCCCTCGAGTCCCGGCAACATCCTCGTAAATCTCGCTCAGTGCTCCTCCCAGCTCAGTGGCATCTTTCCTACAGCAGGTCGACCAGAACTGAACACCGGACTCCAAGTGCGGCCTGCCGCTGGTGCCGGGCTGTCTGTCTGAGAAACGAACTTCCACCCTAAACCTTGGCCACTACCGCCAAGCCAATTCTTCCAGAACGATGTACCTTCTGGGACATTGGTAAATGTTGTGTATATTACATCAGCCATCTAGCCCGGATCAGTCCTCTGCATTCAGAGAGATCGCCTTTGTTTGCACATCATCCTCCAGACCAGTCTACCATCTCAGCCCTTGTTAATAGCCTTGAACAAGTCTCTGTACGCTGCATCTACAACGAGTTCCTGATCCGTCCTCCCCCGTCAAATTAACCCGACAACTTTCCCCGGGTCTCACGCCACCTGGTATTTCCTCCCCATTCTCTCTTCTACTCTCACTATCTTCCCTTCTGCCTCCCCGTCTCAGCGTTCCATTCCTTCTCTGTCTCTCCCTCACTCCCGCTCTTCCATCTTCCAGAGCGATCTACCATCTGGAATCTTGTTAATGGATTTGTTAAAAATCAGCGTACATTGTATCTACCTGTATGAACAAACCAGAACGGGCAGTGGGGAGGGATGATAGGGACGTGGCACTGTTGATCAGAGATAGAATCGCGGTTGCAGAAAAGGAGAAAAACATGGAGGGATTGTCTGCCGAGTCTCTGTGCGTGGGAGTTAGAAACAGTAAAGGGTCAGGCTACTGGGTGTTTTTAATAGACCACCCAGTAGTAGCAGGGGCATAGAAGAGCAGATAGGGAGACAGATTCTGGAAAGGTGTAATAATGTCATAACAACGTCGTGGTGGGAGATTTTAATTTCCCAAATGTTGATTGGTAACTCCATAGAGCAAGGGGTTGAGATGGGGTGGAGTTGGTGAGGTGTGTTCAAGAAGGTTTCCTGACATAATATGTAGATAAGCCTACCAGAGGAGAGTCTGTACTTGATCTAGTATTGGGAAATAAACCTGGTCAGGTGTCAGGTCTCTCAGTGGGAGAGCATTTTCGATGAAGTGATCACAATTCTATCTCCTTTACCATAGCATTGTTGAGGAATAGGGACGGACACGTTAGAAAAGCTTTACTTGGAGTAAGGGGATATATGAAGCTGCCTGGCGGGAATTTGGAAGCATTAATTGGTAACAGTTGTTCCAAAGGAAATATACAGCAGCAATGTGGCAAATGTTCAGGGGTTCTTGACGTGGCATTCTGCATAGGTACGTTCCAAAGAGACAGGGGAAGGATGACAGGGTACAAGAACCGTGGTGTACAAAGGCTGCTCAAGTTCTCGTCAAGAAGAACAGAAAAGCTTACGGAAGGTTCAGAAAACTAGGTAATAGTATCCAAGTTTCTGAACGGAGCACAATACTCCAAGTGGAGCCTGATCAGGTTCCTATACAGCTGTAACATTACCTCTCGGTTATTGAATTCAGTTGCACGGTAGATGAAGGCCAATGTACCGAGTGCATTCTCAATGACAGAGTCAACATGCGCAACAGCTTCGAGTGTCCTACCGTCTCTAAACCCCAGAATCACTCTGATAATGGTTACACTCCTGGCAGTGTGGAGGATCAGGGGGATATTCGGGTCCAAGTCCACAATTCTATTTCCCTTAAAATAGCATTAGAGAGGGATCGGGACAGACACGTTAGGAAAGCGTTTAATTGGAGTGAGGGGAATTATGAAGCTATCTGGCATGAAAATGGAAGCATTAATTGGTAACACTTGTTCTCAGGGAAATGTACGGCAGAAATGCGGCAACTGAATCCTTGTGCAAGATACCCTAAAGGTTATCCTCCGGGTTGAGTCGGTGATGCACAAGCGGAATGCAATGTCTGCAATCAGTTCTAGAGTTACAGAGTATAAGGGCAGTGATGTGATGTTGGGGCTCTATAAGACACTCGTGACACCACACTTGGAGTATTGTGTGCCGTTCTGTGCTCCTTATTTTTTAAAGGATATTCTGAAATTGCCCAAAGTTCAGAGAGATTCACGAGAATGATTCCAGGAATGAAAGTGTTACCGTATGATGTACATCTGGCAGTTCTTGAGCTGCATTCCCTGGATTTCAGAAGAATGACGGGGGAGCTCGTGGAAACATTCCGAATGTTAAACGTCCTAAACAGAATAGATATGGCAAAGTTATTTCCCATGGTAGGGGAATCTAGGTCAAGAGGACACAAATTCAGGATTGAACGATGTCCATTTAGAACGGAGATGCAGAAATATTACTTTAGTCAGACGGTGGTAAATCTGTGGAAATTGTTGCCACGAGCGGCTGTGGAGGACAATTCACTGAGTGCATTTAAAGCAGAGACAGATAGGTTCATGATTAGCCAGGGCATCAAAGGGCATGGGGAGAAGGCAGGGGAGCGGGAAAGACTGAACGAATTGGATTAGGCCATGACTGTATGACGGAAGTAGACTCGATGGGCCGAATGGTTTGTATCTTGGCCGAATGCTCCCATATCTTACGGCCTTATAGTCATATTGTCTCTCTACAGCTGCTCCTGAACAGGAGCCGAAACAGGACATCGGAAATAGACGGAACCGTCAGATCTGCCTGCTCTGCCTAATCATGTCCGCCCTCATCGTGATTGTGATCGGACTCTCGGTCCATGGTGAGTGGAACGGTCTCCGAGTGGAGTCAGACCATAAATAAAGAGAAAGGAATGCACTGTTATTGTAAAACACCCCAGTGAAACCGACACGCCCCTTACCATAACCCCGACCAATCCAAACATTCTGCGCGCAACTCTAATCTGTCTGTTCTTAAAGGAATGCACAGCGAACTCCGTCACCAGTTCACTGAGATGGAAACGAAGTACAGATCTGTCAACGAAATCAAGGCTCACATCTGTGAATTGTTGACCAGCAAAAGAAGTGAGGCATCATCCCCCTCTTTCACTTGGTCTTAATTACAGAGCAGGCATGGAGAGAGGAAGCGTCACTCTGTGCTTGACATCGGGAGTGTGTGGAGAGGTGGTATGGAGGATGATCCACTCTGTGTTTGACCCGGTGACTGTGTGATGGGGCTGCGTGGAGGAACTTTCACTCTATCACTGAATCCAGGAGAGTGTGATGGGAAGTTGTGGAGGTGGATTCACACTGTGTCTGAACACGGGATTGTGTGATGGGACAGTGCAGGGGGACGTTCATTCTATGTGACACCGGATTGTGTGATTGGATATTGTGGAGGGGGTCTGACCCCGTGCCTGTGCCATGGGATGTTGTGGGCTAAACTTCGCTTTGTGTGAGAACACGTGGGTTGTGACGGGACGTTTCAGAGAGGGATCTAAATTGTCTTCTCTGACCGAGGGAGTGTGTGATGTCGCGGTGTGCAGGGAGCTTCACTCTGTGCCTGACCACGGGAGTTTGAGATGAGACAGTGTGGAAGGAGTTACACCCAGAATCTGTCCCCGGAAGAATGTGACAGGATGGTGTGCAGGAAACTTCACTCCACGTCTGACCGCTACAAGTTTTGCTGAAGCCATGGAGAAACAGATTCACACAGTGCCTGACCCCGGGAGTGCGTGATTGGACGATGTGGAGGGAGATTCACTCTGTGTCTGACCCCGGGAGTGTGTGATGGGACGGTGTGGAGGGAGATTCACTCTGTGTCTGACTCCGGGAGTGTGTGATAGGATGGTGTGGAAGGAGATTCACTCTGTGTCTGACCCCGGGGGTGTGTGATTGGACGGTGTGGAGGGAGATTCACTCTGTGTCTGACCCCGGGAGTGTGTGACGGGACTATGTGGAGGGAGGTTCACTTTGTGACTGACTCCGGGTGTGTGTGATGGGACGGTGTGGAGGGAGATTCAATGTGGGTCTGACCACGTGAGTGTGTGAAAGGGCGGTGTGGGGGGTTATTCACTTTTTCTTGTACCTGATTTGCAGATCGAACGTGTTCCCTGGACTGGATCAGAAATGAAGACCGTTGTTATTTCATGTCTACTTTGGAAACAACTTACGATGAAGCGAAGGAACGTTGTTCCAACTTTGATGCAAGGCTGCTGAAAATAAATTCAAAACAAGAGGAGGTAATTGTCACACCGAGAGAGGAGATATCTAAAACCATCAATAACTCCCTGGGTCAGACACAGAGTGATTCTCCCTCCACACCGTCCCATCACACACTCCCGGGGTCAGACACAGAGTGAATCTCCCTCCACACCGTCCCATCACACACTCCCGGGGTCAAACACAGAGTGAATCTCCCTCCACACCGTCCCATCACACACTCCCGGGGTCAGACAGAGTGAATCCCCCTCCACACCGTCCCATCACGATCTCCCGGGGTCAGACACAACAGTGAATCGCCCTCCACCCAGTCGAATCACACACTCCCGGCGTCAGACACAGAGTGAATCTCACTCAACACCATCCCATCACACACTCCCGTGGTCGGACACAGAGTGAATCTCCCTCCACGCCGTCCCATCACACACTCCCGGGGTCAGACACAGAGAGAAGATCCTTCCACCCAGTCCAATCACACGCTCCCGGGGTCAGGCACAAGAGTGAATCGCCCTCCACACAGTCTAATTACACAATCCCGGCGTCAGACACAGAGTGAATCTCCCTCCGCACCGTCCCATGACACACTCCCGGGGTCAGACACAGAGTGAATCTCCCTCCACACCATCCCAGCACACACTCCCGGGGTCAGACACAGAGTGAATCTCCATGCACACCGTCCCAGCACACACTCCCGGGGTCAGACACACTGTGAAGCACCGTCCACGCTATCGAATCACCGACTCCCGTGGTAAGACGCAGAGCGAAGCTATTTTCACACACTCCGATGTTCTGAGAGAGATTGAAGCTCCCACAACAGCTTCCCATGATACACTCCCGGGGTCAGACAGAATAAAGCCGGATTCGCCCAATCCAATCATGCACTCTGTGGTTCAGACGCAGAGTAAAACTCTCTCCGCACCGTCCCATCTCGCTAACCCTGCGTCAGATACAGAGTGAAGCTCCCTCCACACCGACCCTTCACAAAATCCTGGGGTCAGACACAAGAGTGAAGTTTCCTCTTTCTCGTCCATCCCATTCCAGATTTCTGGGTTCAGACATTGAGAGAGTCTCCTTATTAACATTAATTGACAAAGCTTAATTTCGCAGAATGTTGTTTCCAACGCCATCGTCCATCCATTCAGAACGTACTGGATTGGAAGATGCGAAGACGGGTGAGTTCGGATTGTTCCTGTATTGGGACTGAGTCAGTACGATTAGTTTGGAGGCACACCGGGGTTGTGCGAAGTGAGGGGGCAACGATCGTAGATTAGATTCTGACACAGGGCTGTGGAGGAGTGTGCGGGGCTGTGACATCAGTTTGGGGAGTGATACAGTCTGTGAGGAGAAAGTGGGTCATTGGGATTATTTTAAGGACGGACACGGGGCTCTGTGGAAAGGGCGATGCGGTGGGATTAGTTTAGTGATGGTCTCGGGCGTCCCCCAGGAGCTATTTCCACCCTGTTGAAATTGTTTATCCTTCTTTGATAGGGAGGAGGCTTCTAGCCTGATGTACAGGGATTACACGGAAACGTCCTTCTGCGATAACTGCGACTCGCACGAACGGAGGGAACTTTGCAGTCATCAACACCGTTTCATTTGCGAGAAGCGTCCACATTTGGACAAGGATCTCTGCTAAGAGTCCCCGGAGCCACCTGGAATCACATTACAATCCTCTTTCCTCCCCCCGTCTCTCTTCCCCACTCTTATCCACCTCATTCTCACATCCCCGCTTCACCCACTCTGTCACTCCCCCAGCCATTCTCCTCCACAACTCGCATCCCCTTCCCCCCAACACTCTCCTACATTGCTCTTTCCCCATCAGTCTCCTTTCCACAGAACCAAAGAACATAGAACCATAAAACCATAGAACTCTACGGCACAGTACAGGCCCTTCAGCCCTCTATGTTGAGCCGACCCATATAATCCTTTAATAAAATTACGAAACTCACACTACCCCATAATCCTCCATTTTTTTCATCCATGTGCCTGTCCAAGAGGCTCTTAAATACCCCTCTTGTGTTAGACTCCACCACCATCCCTGGTAAGTCATTCCGGGCACTCACAACCCTCTGTGTAAAAAAACTTACCCCTCATGTCTCCCCTAAACCTCCGTCCCTTAATGTTGTACATATGCTCTCTGGTGTTTGCTATTGGCGCCCTGGGAATCAGGTACTGACTATCCACCCTATCTGTGCCTCTCAGAATCTTGCAGACCTCTATCAAGTCCCCTCTCATTCTTTTACGCTACAAACAGAAAGGTCCCCGCTCTGCTAACCTTGCTTCATATGAATTGTTCACCAAACCAGGCAACATCTATACCTCTCATAATCTTGTAGACCTCTATCAAGTAATCTTTCCCGCAATCCCTCCCACCCTTCTCTCCCCCTGCAGCTTTCTTCACCCCTCCTTCTCTGTTATCCCTCTCCCTCCTCTCCGCCCACCCTCACCTCACTCCTGGGCACTCTGGTTCGCAGATTCCCCACCCTGGTGTAAAGGACTGTGCGCATTCACTCTATCTATGCTCCTCGGGGTTTTCTACACCTCTACAATGTCACCCGTGTTCCCCAAAGAATAAACTCCTCACGCCAGCCCGGTCTCCACAACTCAGCCACTCGAATCCCGGCAACATCCTCGTAAATCTCCCTCTGCACTCTTTCCAGCTCATCTTTCCTACAGCAGGGCGACCAGAACCGAACACAGTACTCCAAGTGTGGCCTCACCGATGTCTTGTACAACTGCACTGTGACCTCCCGACTCCTGTTCTCAGTGAAGACCAGCGTGCCACATGTCCTGTCTATCTGTATCGCGAGTTTTCCACCGGAATCAACATCTGATTTATTGTCTGTGACTTATACAACCCGAGAGTTGATCATGTGCACAATCAGTACTGCTCAAAGATGTAAATTTAATGTAAGTTCCAAAAAATAATAAATACAGCAAATAGGGGAATATCGAGGGTGCTCATGGATTCAGGAAGCGTTTAGTAATCTAATGGTGGAAGGAATGTAACTTGTTTTAAATCGTTGACTGCGGGATGTCAGGCTCCTGTACCTCCTCCCCGATGGTAGGAGTGATGACAGGGCATTTTCCGGGAGGTGAGGGTCCTCAGTAATGGATGCGGTCCCTCTTCAATATGTCCTCGATGGAGGGCAGGGCCGAGGAAACTGTGTGACAGCCAGGAAGGGGTCAGCGGTTAAGGAGCCAGTGCATAGTACCCCTGTGGCTATCCCCCTGAACAACAGATATAGCACTTTTGGATACTGGCAGGGTATGGGCGGAGGACCAACTAACAAAGGAAGGTTACGGTAGTCCGGTCTCTGGTAATGAGTCAGGATTGTTAAGTGTGAGGGTGAACAGCTACAAGTCTCTTAACTGAGAACGTAGGATTGGACTCACACTTCGCTCTGAGATGCAGAAGCATAAGTCACAGGTATCAGTACCACAGTGGAATGAAGGGTATTACAGAGGCATGAGAGAGGAGCTTGGCCAGGTGGATTGGAGGAGGTTACTGGAGGCGATCACGGCAGAGCAGAGTTGGGTGGAGTTCCTGGGAACAGTTCACAAGGCGCAGGATAGATATGCCCTCAGAAGAAGTTCTCATATGGCAGGGTTAGGTTACCGTGGCTGATGAGGGAAATTAAGGACTGCATTAAAGCCAATGGAAGGGCATGTAAGGTAGCAAAAGGGGTGGGAAGTTGGATGATGGAAACGTTTTCAAAATCGTCCTTACCCCATTAGCTGCGAAAACATCAGTGTCTTTTATTAAGGATAAGGATTATGGTCCTTTGAAAGGAATAGTTAAATAGCTCAGAGTCAGCACAGTGTCAGTGAATGAAAATATTGCCTGACGAGCATGTTAGAGGTCTCAGATGAAGTAACAAACAGAGAGCGCGGCGGAGAGACAGGGAATATCATGTTCTCGGATTTTCAGATGACGTTTGAGAAGGCGCCACGCATTAGGAAGCTTAAACAGAGAAAGTCCGATGGCATTAGAGGAAGGATTCTGGGATGGAGAGCGGAATGGCTGACAGGCAGGAAACAGTAAGCAGGAATAAATGGGTGTCTTTTCCGGTTGGCTGCCGGTGAATCATCGAGTTCCTCAGTGGACAGAATTGGGACCGCTAATTTTAACCTTGATAGTCACTGATTTGGATCGAAGAATTGATGGTTTTATGACGAAGATACAAAGGTAGATGGAGGGGTATTTCGTGCCGAGGAAGCAATACGAGTACAGCAGGAAACAGACACAGTGGGACGAATGGGCAAACAATGGCGGATGGAGCCAGTGTTGCGAAACGTATGCGAATACATTTTGGTAAAACGAACAACAGGGCGGACTATTATCTAAATGGGGAGATGTCTCAAGCATCAGAGGTGCCGAGGAACTTAGGAGCCCAACGGTAAGAGTCCCAGAAAGTTACTTTACAGTTTCGGTCTGTGGGACAGAAGGCAAACGCAATGTGATCTCATTGAAGGGGAGTGGAACAGAAAAACAAGGAGATAACGGCGAGTCTCTTTAAAGCTCCAGTCAGGCAGCATCTTGTGTATTTGTAACGGGTTTGGGTCCCAGATCGCAGATGGGACGTGCTCTCGTTGGAAAGAGTCCAGAGGAGGTTCACAAGGATAACTTCGGGAATGAAGGGGTAACGTTTAAGGAACATTTGGCCGCATGGGGCCTGTACTCACTGGAATTTGGAAGAATGCGGGGTGGGGGGCGGGGGAGAGATCTCATTGAAACCGACCGAATGCTGAAAGAACTAGATCGGGTGCAAAGGAAGAATGCTCCCTTTGCTGGGTTTATCCGAAACCAGCGTACACAGCCACATAATTGAGAGGCACGCTCTGAGGTAGGGAGGGATTTTTTTTCTAGCCAGGTAGGAGTGAAACTGTTGGAATGCTCTGCCACAGACTGCGGAGGAGGCCACGTCCGGTGGTATCTTTCAGTCAGAAGCTGATCGTTGATTACGAGAATATTCCTAATGCTGACAGTTTATTTGCCTTCCTCACCAACTACTCCGCCTGGAACTTAATTTTGAGGGAATCCTGCAGAAGGATCCCAAAATCCCGTTGTGCCGTAGATTGTTGAATTGTCTCTCAATTTTGAAAACAGTCGACAGTTTTATTTCATGTAACTAATGGCATGACCATGTACATCCAGAAACGGTATTCCATCAGCCACTAATTTACCCATTTTCCTAATCTGTAAAAACCCCTCTGTAGCCTGTCTGCTACAACACTGTTTGTTGATCGGAAATGTTATGACCGATCCACACTGAGTGTGGTTTCCTGATGAGGAAGTAAAACATTCTGTTGCAGAAGGAGATGCACCGTCCGGGATGTGGAGCTTGTTGATAAGCCCGCAGACACATCCACATGATCCCGACGTTATAATTTCAAACTGTTCAGACTATGGCCGCCTTTTTTTTTTATTAAGTGTGATCGTGAGCACACGATCAGAAATACTGATCAAGTCAACTATTTCCCGAAGAGGACTCTGCAAGGCCCAAATCCGTGTGTACCCAAACTCGCCGCGCACATGTCAAAATCTCTGAGAACCCCCAAATCCGAGTCCGCCCCTACATGTACAATTGTTTATCCTAGAGCGAGTAACATTTCAAACATTTCACAAGATAGCTTAATCCATTTTAAAAAATAGGAAGAACAAGGCTCAACGTTAAAGTGCTTTATTTATCCGAGTAGCTGTAAAAGAAACAATTTGAATTTTGGCATTATACCCAATTCCTCCGACAACCAAAATCCACGTGCACTCCCAAATCCGTATGCACACCCAAATGGTGTCAACACCTCCCACTTACAGAGTAGATTATCCGAGAGGAGAAATAATTTCAAATAGTTCATAAAGTTGCAACTTCCAACTTAAAAATCACAGCAAGAGTAGAGTAGCAAACCGGAAGTGTATCTATTAATAAAGTACCTATCAATGAAACAACCGTGGGATTTGTCAGGACCCCAAATCCACAGACACCCCCAAATCCGGGAGCATCTAAAATCGTGTACATCACCAAACCTGCTGATACTCACGTATAAACATTAGAGTGATAGCG